>NC_091090.1:55327500-55655000 GCF_032405125.1 Capricornis sumatraensis | reverse complement strand
AACCCTAACCCTAACCCTAACCCTAACCCTAACCCTAACCCTAACCCTAACCCTAACCCTAACCCTAACCCTAACCCTAACCCTAACCCTAACCCTAACCCTAACCCTAACCCTAACCCTAACCCTAACCCTAACCCTAACCCTAACCCTAACCCTAACCCTAACCCTAACCCTAACCCTAACCCTAACCCTAACCCTAACCCTAACCCTAACCCTAACCCTAACCCTAACCCTAACCCTAACCCTAACCCTAACCCTAACCCTAACCCTAACCCTAACCCTAACCCTAACCCTAACCCTAACCCTAACCCTAACCCTAACCCTAACCCTAACCCTAACCCTAACCCTAACCCTAACCCTAACCCTAACCCTAACCCTAACCCTAACCCTAACCCTAACCCTAACCCTAACCCTAACCCTAACCCTAACCCTAACCCTAACCCTAACCCTAACCCTAACCCTAACCCTAACCCTAACCCTAACCCTAACCCTAACCCTAACCCTAACCCTAACCCTAACCCTAACCCTAACCCTAACCCTAACCCTAACCCTAACCCTAACCCTAACCCTAACCCTAACCCTAACCCTAACCCTAACCCTAACCCTAACCCTAACCCTAACCCTAACCCTAACCCTAACCCTAACCCTAACCCTAACCCTAACCCTAACCCTAACCCTAACCCTAACCCTAACCCTAACCCTAACCCTAACCCTAACCCTAACCCTAACCCTAACCCTAACCCTAACCCTAACCCTAACCCTAACCCTAACCCTAACCCTAACCCTAACCCTAACCCTAACCCTAACCCTAACCCTAACCCTAACCCTAACCCTAACCCTAACCCTAACCCTAACCCTAACCCTAACCCTAACCCTAACCCTAACCCTAACCCTAACCCTAACCCTAACCCTAACCCTAACCCTAACCCTAACCCTAACCCTAACCCTAACCCTAACCCTAACCCTAACCCTAACCCTAACCCTAACCCTAACCCTAACCCTAACCCTAACCCTAACCCTAACCCTAACCCTAACCCTAACCCTAACCCTAACCCTAACCCTAACCCTAACCCTAACCCTAACCCTAACCCTAACCCTAACCCTAACCCTAACCCTAACCCTAACCCTAACCCTAACCCTAACCCTAACCCTAACCCTAACCCTAACCCTAACCCTAACCCTAACCCTAACCCTAACCCTAACCCTAACCCTAACCCTAACCCTAACCCTAACCCTAACCCTAACCCTAACCCTAACCCTAACCCTAACCCTAACCCTAACCCTAACCCTAACCCTAACCCTAACCCTAACCCTAACCCTAACCCTAACCCTAACCCTAACCCTAACCCTAACCCTAACCCTAACCCTAACCCTAACCCTAACCCTAACCCTAACCCTAACCCTAACCCTAACCCTAACCCTAACCCTAACCCTAACCCTAACCCTAACCCTAACCCTAACCCTAACCCTAACCCTAACCCTAACCCTAACCCTAACCCTAACCCTAACCCTAACCCTAACCCTAACCCTAACCCTAACCCTAACCCTAACCCTAACCCTAACCCTAACCCTAACCCTAACCCTAACCCTAACCCTAACCCTAACCCTAACCCTAACCCTAACCCTAACCCTAACCCTAACCCTAACCCTAACCCTAACCCTAACCCTAACCCTAACCCTAACCCTAACCCTAACCCTAACCCTAACCCTAACCCTAACCCTAACCCTAACCCTAACCCTAACCCTAACCCTAACCCTAACCCTAACCCTAACCCTAACCCTAACCCTAACCCTAACCCTAACCCTAACCCTAACCCTAACCCTAACCCTAACCCTAACCCTAACCCTAACCCTAACCCTAACCCTAACCCTAACCCTAACCCTAACCCTAACCCTAACCCTAACCCTAACCCTAACCCTAACCCTAACCCTAACCCTAACCCTAACCCTAACCCTAACCCTAACCCTAACCCTAACCCTAACCCTAACCCTAACCCTAACCCTAACCCTAACCCTAACCCTAACCCTAACCCTAACCCTAACCCTAACCCTAACCCTAACCCTAACCCTAACCCTAACCCTAACCCTAACCCTAACCCTAACCCTAACCCTAACCCTAACCCTAACCCTAACCCTAACCCTAACCCTAACCCTAACCCTAACCCTAACCCTAACCCTAACCCTAACCCTAACCCTAACCCTAACCCTAACCCTAACCTAACCCTAACCCTAACCCTAACCCTAACCCTAACCCTAACCCTAACCCTAACCCTAACCCTAACCCTAACCCTAACCCTAACCCTAACCCTAACCCTAACCCTAACCCTAACCCTAACCCTAACCCTAACCCTAACCCTAACCCTAACCCTAACCCTAACCCTAACCCTAACCCTAACCCTAACCCTAACCCTAACCCTAACCCTAACCCTAACCCTAACCCTAACCCTAACCCTAACCCTAACCCTAACCCTAACCCTAACCCTAACCCTAACCCTAACCTAACCCTAACCCTAACCCTAACCCTAACCCTAACCCTAACCTCCTAACCCTAACCCTAACCCTAACCCTAACCCTAACCCTAACCCTAACCCTAACCCTAACCCTAACCCTAACCCTAACCCTAACCCTAACCCTAACCCTAACCCTAACCCTAACCCTAACCCTAACCCTAACCCTAACCCTAACCCTAACCCTAACCCTAACCCTAACCCTAACCCTAACCCTAACCCTAACCCTAACCCTAACCCTAACCCTAACCCTAACCCTAACCCTAACCCTAACCCTAACCCTAACCCTAACCCTAACCCTAACCCTAACCCTAACCCTAACCCTAACCCTAACCCTAACCCTAACCCTAACCCTAACCCTAACCCTAACCCTAACCCTAACCCTAACCCTAACCCTAACCCTAACCCTAACCCTAACCCTAACCCTAACCCTAACCCTAACCCTAACCCTAACCCTAACCCTAACCCTAACCCTAACCCTAACCCTAACCCTAACCCTAACCCTAACCCTAACCCTAACCCTAACCCTAACCCTAACCCTAACCCTAACCCTAACCCTAACCCTAACCCTAACCCTAACCCTAACCCTAACCCTAACCCTAACCCTAACCCTAACCCTAACCCTAACCCTAACCCTAACCCTAACCCTAACCCTAACCCTAACCCTAACCCTAACCCTAACCCTAACCCTAACCCTAACCCTAACCCTAACCCTAACCCTAACCCTAACCCTAACCCTAACCCTAACCCTAACCCTAACCCTAACCCTAACCCTAACCCTAACCCTAACCCTAACCCTAACCCTAACCCTAACCCTAACCCTAACCCTAACCCTAACCCTAACCCTAACCCTAACCCTAACCCTAACCCTAACCCTAACCCTAACCCTAACCCTAACCCTAACCCTAACCCTAACCCTAACCCTAACCCTAACCCTAACCCTAACCCTAACCCTAACCCTAACCCTAACCCTAACCCTAACCCTAACCCTAACCCTAACCCTAACCCTAACCCTAACCCTAACCCTAACCCTAACCCTAACCCTAACCCTAACCCTAACCCTAACCCTAACCCTAACCCTAACCCTAACCCTAACCCTAACCCTAACCCTAACCCTAACCCTAACCCTAACCCTAACCCTAACCCTAACCCTAACCCTAACCCTAACCCTAACCCTAACCCTAACCCTAACCCTAACCCTAACCCTAACCCTAACCCTAACCCTAACCCTAACCCTAACCCTAACCCTAACCCTAACCCTAACCCTAACCCTAACCCTAACCCTAACCCTAACCCTAACCCTAACCCTAACCCTAACCCTAACCCTAACCCTAACCCTAACCCTAACCCTAACCCTAACCCTAACCCTAACCCTAACCCTAACCCTAACCCTAACCCTAACCCTAACCCTAACCCTAACCCTAACCCTAACCCTAACCCTAACCCTAACCCTAACCCTAACCCTAACCCTAACCCTAACCCTAACCCTAACCCTAACCCTAACCCTAACCCTAACCCTAACCCTAACCCTAACCCTAACCCTAACCCTAACCCTAACCCTAACCCTAACCCTAACCCTAACCCTAACCCTAACCCTAACCCTAACCCTAACCCTAACCCTAACCCTAACCCTAACCCTAACCCTAACCCTAACCCTAACCCTAACCCTAACCCTAACCCTAACCCTAACCCTAACCCTAACCCTAACCCTAACCCTAACCCTAACCCTAACCCTAACCCTAACCCTAACCCTAACCCTAACCCTAACCCTAACCCTAACCCTAACCCTAACCCTAACCCTAACCCTAACCCTAACCCTAACCCTAACCCTAACCCTAACCCTAACCCTAACCCTAACCCTAACCCTAACCCTAACCCTAACCCTAACCCTAACCCTAACCCTAACCCTAACCCTAACCCTAACCCTAACCCTAACCCTAACCCTAACCCTAACCCTAACCCTAACCCTAACCCTAACCCTAACCCTAACCCTAACCCTAACCCTAACCCTAACCCTAACCCTAACCCTAACCCTAACCCTAACCCTAACCCTAACCCTAACCCTAACCCTAACCCTAACCCTAACCCTAACCCTAACCCTAACCCTAACCCTAACCCTAACCCTAACCCTAACCCTAACCCTAACCCTAACCCTAACCCTAACCCTAACCCTAACCCTAACCCTAACCCTAACCCTAACCCTAACCCTAACCCTAACCCTAACCCTAACCCTAACCCTAACCCTAACCCTAACCCTAACCCTAACCCTAACCCTAACCCTAACCCTAACCCTAACCCTAACCCTAACCCTAACCCTAACCCTAACCCTAACCCTAACCCTAACCCTAACCCTAACCCTAACCCTAACCCTAACCCTAACCCTAACCCTAACCCTAACCCTAACCCTAACCCTAACCCTAACCCTAACCCTAACCCTAACCCTAACCCTAACCCTAACCCTAACCCTAACCCTAACCCTAACCCTAACCCTAACCCTAACCCTAACCCTAACCCTAACCCTAACCCTAACCCTAACCCTAACCCTAACCCTAACCCTAACCCTAACCCTAACCCTAACCCTAACCCTAACCCTAACCCTAACCCTAACCCTAACCCTAACCCTAACCCTAACCCTAACCCTAACCCTAACCCTAACCCTAACCCTAACCCTAACCCTAACCCTAACCCTAACCCTAACCCTAACCCTAACCCTAACCCTAACCCTAACCCTAACCCTAACCCTAACCCTAACCCTAACCCTAACCCTAACCCTAACCCTAACCCTAACCCTAACCCTAACCCTAACCCTAACCCTAACCCTAACCCTAACCCTAACCCTAACCCTAACCCTAACCCTAACCCTAACCCTAACCCTAACCCTAACCCTAACCCTAACCCTAACCCTAACCCTAACCCTAACCCTAACCCTAACCCTAACCCTAACCCTAACCCTAACCCTAACCCTAACCCTAACCCTAACCCTAACCCTAACCCTAACCCTAACCCTAACCCTAACCCTAACCCTAACCCTAACCCTAACCCTAACCCTAACCCTAACCCTAACCCTAACCCTAACCCTAACCCTAACCCTAACCCTAACCCTAACCCTAACCCTAACCCTAACCCTAACCCTAACCCTAACCCTAACCCTAACCCTAACCCTAACCCTAACCCTAACCCTAACCCTAACCCTAACCCTAACCCTAACCCTAACCCTAACCCTAACCCTAACCCTAACCCTAACCCTAACCCTAACCCTAACCCTAACCCTAACCCTAACCCTAACCCTAACCCTAACCCTAACCCTAACCCTAACCCTAACCCTAACCCTAACCCTAACCCTAACCCTAACCCTAACCCTAACCCTAACCCTAACCCTAACCCTAACCCTAACCCTAACCCTAACCCTAACCCTAACCCTAACCCTAACCCTAACCCTAACCCTAACCCTAACCCTAACCCTAACCCTAACCCTAACCCTAACCCTAACCCTAACCCTAACCCTAACCCTAACCCTAACCCTAACCCTAACCCTAACCCTAACCCTAACCCTAACCCTAACCCTAACCCTAACCCTAACCCTAACCCTAACCCTAACCCTAACCCTAACCCTAACCCTAACCCTAACCCTAACCCTAACCCTAACCCTAACCCTAACCCTAACCCTAACCCTAACCCTAACCCTAACCCTAACCCTAACCCTAACCCTAACCCTAACCCTAACCCTAACCCTAACCCTAACCCTAACCCTAACCCTAACCCTAACCCTAACCCTAACCCTAACCCTAACCCTAACCCTAACCCTAACCCTAACCCTAACCCTAACCCTAACCCTAACCCTAACCCTAACCCTAACCCTAACCCTAACCCTAACCCTAACCCTAACCCTAACCCTAACCCTAACCCTAACCCTAACCCTAACCCTAACCCTAACCCTAACCCTAACCCTAACCCTAACCCTAACCCTAACCCTAACCCTAACCCTAACCCTAACCCTAACCCTAACCCTAACCCTAACCCTAACCCTAACCCTAACCCTAACCCTAACCCTAACCCTAACCCTAACCCTAACCCTAACCCTAACCCTAACCCTAACCCTAACCCTAACCCTAACCCTAACCCTAACCCTAACCCTAACCCTAACCCTAACCCTAACCCTAACCCTAACCCTAACCCTAACCCTAACCCTAACCCTAACCCTAACCCTAACCCTAACCCTAACCCTAACCCTAACCCTAACCCTAACCCTAACCCTAACCCTAACCCTAACCCTAACCCTAACCCTAACCCTAACCCTAACCCTAACCCTAACCCTAACCCTAACCCTAACCCTAACCCTAACCCTAACCCTAACCCTAACCCTAACCCTAACCCTAACCCTAACCCTAACCCTAACCCTAACCCTAACCCTAACCCTAACCCTAACCCTAACCCTAACCCTAACCCTAACCCTAACCCTAACCCTAACCCTAACCCTAACCCTAACCCTAACCCTAACCCTAACCCTAACCCTAACCCTAACCCTAACCCTAACCCTAACCCTAACCCTAACCCTAACCCTAACCCTAACCCTAACCCTAACCCTAACCCTAACCCTAACCCTAACCCTAACCCTAACCCTAACCCTAACCCTAACCCTAACCCTAACCCTAACCCTAACCCTAACCCTAACCCTAACCCTAACCCTAACCCTAACCCTAACCCTAACCCTAACCCTAACCCTAACCCTAACCCTAACCCTAACCCTAACCCTAACCCTAACCCTAACCCTAACCCTAACCCTAACCCTAACCCTAACCCTAACCCTAACCCTAACCCTAACCCTAACCCTAACCCTAACCCTAACCCTAACCCTAACCCTAACCCTAACCCTAACCCTAACCCTAACCCTAACCCTAACCCTAACCCTAACCCTAACCCTAACCCTAACCCTAACCCTAACCCTAACCCTAACCCTAACCCTAACCCTAACCCTAACCCTAACCCTAACCCTAACCCTAACCCTAACCCTAACCCTAACCCTAACCCTAACCCTAACCCTAACCCTAACCCTAACCCTAACCCTAACCCTAACCCTAACCCTAACCCTAACCCTAACCCTAACCCTAACCCTAACCCTAACCCTAACCCTAACCCTAACCCTAACCCTAACCCTAACCCTAACCCTAACCCTAACCCTAACCCTAACCCTAACCCTAACCCTAACCCTAACCCTAACCCTAACCCTAACCCTAACCCTAACCCTAACCCTAACCCTAACCCTAACCCTAACCCTAACCCTAACCCTAACCCTAACCCTAACCCTAACCCTAACCCTAACCCTAACCCTAACCCTAACCCTAACCCTAACCCTAACCCTAACCCTAACCCTAACCCTAACCCTAACCCTAACCCTAACCCTAACCCTAACCCTAACCCTAACCCTAACCCTAACCCTAACCCTAACCCTAACCCTAACCCTAACCCTAACCCTAACCCTAACCCTAACCCTAACCCTAACCCTAACCCTAACCCTAACCCTAACCCTAACCCTAACCCTAACCCTAACCCTAACCCTAACCCTAACCCTAACCCTAACCCTAACCCTAACCCTAACCCTAACCCTAACCCTAACCCTAACCCTAACCCTAACCCTAACCCTAACCCTAACCCTAACCCTAACCCTAACCCTAACCCTAACCCTAACCCTAACCCTAACCCTAACCCTAACCCTAACCCTAACCCTAACCCTAACCCTAACCCTAACCCTAACCCTAACCCTAACCCTAACCCTAACCCTAACCCTAACCCTAACCCTAACCCTAACCCTAACCCTAACCCTAACCCTAACCCTAACCCTAACCCTAACCCTAACCCTAACCCTAACCCTAACCCTAACCCTAACCCTAACCCTAACCCTAACCCTAACCCTAACCCTAACCCTAACCCTAACCCTAACCCTAACCCTAACCCTAACCCTAACCCTAACCCTAACCCTAACCCTAACCCTAACCCTAACCCTAACCCTAACCCTAACCCTAACCCTAACCCTAACCCTAACCCTAACCCTAACCCTAACCCTAACCCTAACCCTAACCCTAACCCTAACCCTAACCCTAACCCTAACCCTAACCCTAACCCTAACCCTAACCCTAACCCTAACCCTAACCCTAACCCTAACCCTAACCCTAACCCTAACCCTAACCCTAACCCTAACCCTAACCCTAACCCTAACCCTAACCCTAACCCTAACCCTAACCCTAACCCTAACCCTAACCCTAACCCTAACCCTAACCCTAACCCTAACCCTAACCCTAACCCTAACCCTAACCCTAACCCTAACCCTAACCCTAACCCTAACCCTAACCCTAACCCTAACCCTAACCCTAACCCTAACCCTAACCCTAACCCTAACCCTAACCCTAACCCTAACCCTAACCCTAACCCTAACCCTAACCCTAACCCTAACCCTAACCCTAACCCTAACCCTAACCCTAACCCTAACCCTAACCCTAACCCTAACCCTAACCCTAACCCTAACCCTAACCCTAACCCTAACCCTAACCCTAACCCTAACCCTAACCCTAACCCTAACCCTAACCCTAACCTAACCCTAACCCTAACCCTAACCCTAACCCTAACCCTAACCCTAACCCTAACCCTAACCCTAACCCTAACCCTAACCCTAACCCTAACCCTAACCCTAACCCTAACCCTAACCCTAACCCTAACCCTAACCCTAACCCTAACCCTAACCCTAACCCTAACCCTAACCCTAACCCTAACCCTAACCCTAACCCTAACCCTAACCCTAACCCTAACCCTAACCCTAACCCTAACCCTAACCCTAACCCTAACCCTAACCCTAACCCTAACCCTAACCCTAACCCTAACCCTAACCCTAACCCTAACCCTAACCCTAACCCTAACCCTAACCCTAACCCTAACCCTAACCCTAACCCTAACCCTAACCCTAACCCTAACCCTAACCCTAACCCTAACCCTAACCCTAACCCTAACCCTAACCCTAACCCTAACCCTAACCCTAACCCTAACCCTAACCCTAACCCTAACCCTAACCCTAACCCTAACCCTAACCCTAACCCTAACCCTAACCCTAACCCTAACCCTAACCCTAACCCTAACCCTAACCCTAACCCTAACCCTAACCCTAACCCTAACCCTAACCCTAACCCTAACCCTAACCCTAACCCTAACCCTAACCCTAACCCTAACCCTAACCCTAACCCTAACCCTAACCCTAACCCTAACCCTAACCCTAACCCTAACCCTAACCCTAACCCTAACCCTAACCCTAACCCTAACCCTAACCCTAACCCTAACCCTAACCCTAACCCTAACCCTAACCCTAACCCTAACCCTAACCCTAACCCTAACCCTAACCCTAACCCTAACCCTAACCCTAACCCTAACCCTAACCCTAACCCTAACCCTAACCCTAACCCTAACCCTAACCCTAACCCTAACCCTAACCCTAACCCTAACCCTAACCCTAACCCTAACCCTAACCCTAACCCTAACCCTAACCCTAACCCTAACCCTAACCCTAACCCTAACCCTAACCCTAACCCTAACCCTAACCCTAACCCTAACCCTAACCCTAACCCTAACCCTAACCCTAACCCTAACCCTAACCCTAACCCTAACCCTAACCCTAACCCTAACCCTAACCCTAACCCTAACCCTAACCCTAACCCTAACCCTAACCCTAACCCTAACCCTAACCCTAACCCTAACCCTAACCCTAACCCTAACCCTAACCCTAACCCTAACCCTAACCCTAACCCTAACCCTAACCCTAACCCTAACCCTAACCCTAACCCTAACCCTAACCCTAACCCTAACCCTAACCCTAACCCTAACCCTAACCCTAACCCTAACCCTAACCCTAACCCTAACCCTAACCCTAACCCTAACCCTAACCCTAACCCTAACCCTAACCCTAACCCTAACCCTAACCCTAACCCTAACCCTAACCCTAACCCTAACCCTAACCCTAACCCTAACCCTAACCCTAACCCTAACCCTAACCCTAACCCTAACCCTAAACCCTAACCCTAACCCTAACCCTAACCCTAACCCTAACCCTAAACCCTAACCCTAACCCTAACCCTAACCCTAACCCTAACCCTAACCCGTACCCTAACCCTAACCCGTACCCGTACCCTAACCCGTACCCTAACCCGTACCCTAACCCGTACCCTAACCCGTACCCTAACCCGTACCCTAACCCGTACCCTAACCCTAACCCGTACCCTAACCCTAACCCTAAACCCTAACCCTAAACCCTAAACCCTAACCCTAACCCTAACCCTAACCCTAACCCTAACCCTAACCCTAACCCTAACCCTAACCCTAACCCTAACCCTAACCCGTACCCTAACCCTAACCCTAACCCTAACCCGTACCCTAACCCTAACCCTAACCCTAACCCGTACCCTAACCCTAACCCTAACCCTAACCCTAACCCTAACCCTAACCCGTACCCTAACCCGTACCCTAACCCGTACCCTAACCCGTACCCTAACCCTAACCCTAACCCGTACCCTAACCCGTACCCTAACCCGTACCCTAACCCTAACCCTAACCCTAACCCTAACCCTAACCCTAACCCTAACCCTAACCCTAACCCTAACCCTAACCCTAACCCTAACCCTAACCCTAACCCTAACCCGTACCCTAACCCTAACCCGTACCCTAACCCGTACCCTAACCCTAACCCTAACCCGTACCCTAACCCTAACCCTAACCCGTACCCTAACCCTAACCCTAACCCGTACCCTAACCCTAACCCTAACCCGTACCCTAACCCTTTTTCTTTTTGTACCCACCCAATCCTGCTTCTCAGATCTTCATGAACCTACAATAATAAAAACCTGGTGAGTTCGGATTATATTAAACACTCTTTCCATAGCTTTTCTCATATCAAAGGAATCTGAACACGGTGAAGCTGGGAGAACATTGTTTCTAAGGCCCTTGGAAATATTAGACAGAAATCCTAGCATTTACTTGTCTATGCAAATGAATTACAATGTGGGTGTGTGTTTTAATGAAATTGCAACAAGTGAATAACTAGAGTTGCAACAAATTGTGGAATTTTGCTTGGAATGATTTGAGTTGAAATAGGCTAGATGAGTGCTCATGAGGATGTATGGGATGATACATACTCAAGGAGGTATTAACAAGTATGTATCCATAAGTTGACAATATGTACCTTTGTGAACAAATATGAAACATCTAACTATTTTTCTCACTATCTGACCCTTCCAGAATTTGCCATCTCCACTTGACTCCCCTACGGACTTAATGGTTTATTGCAACCAGATTAAAACTAGTTACATGAATCATGGTTAGATTTGTTCTCTTTGGTTTGAAATTTTTTATGTTTCTGTCTCTCTCTTAGCATCATCTTCTAATTGCTACTCTCTGTATGACTTATTTTGTCTACTTTATAAGATTGCTTTTTGCATCATCCACTGTGTAGCAAGGCCTCTATGTAGAGAGATATTTTATGTATTTCGAAAAAGGGAAAGGAGTACATCAAGGCTGTACATTGTTACCTTGCTTATTTAACTCAAACACAGAGTACATCATGTGAAATGCTGAACTAGATGAGTCACAAGCTTAAATCAAGATTGCCAGGAGAAATATCACAACCTCAGTTACGCAGATGATGTCACTGTAATGGCAGAAACTGAAGGAAAACTACAGAGTCTCTTGATGACGGTGAAAGAGCAGAGTGAAAAAGCTGGCTTAAAACTCCACATGCAAAAAACTAAGACCATGGCATCTGGTCCCAGCACTTTTGATGGCAAAAAGGGGGAAAGGTAGAATCCGTGACATATTTTATTTCCTTGGGCTCCAGAATCACTGTGGACAGTGACTGCACCATGAAATTAAAAGACACATGCTCCTTGGAAGACATGTAGTCAAAGCTATGGTTTTTTCAGTTGTCTTGTACAGATGTGAGAGTTGGACCATAAAGAAGGTTGAACGCTGAACAATTGATGCTTTCAAACTGTGATGCTGGAAAAGACTCTTGAAATTCCCTATAACTGCAAGGAGATCAAAACAGTCAATCCTAAAAGAAATCAACTCTGAATATTCAATGGAAGGACTGATGCTGAAGCTGAAGCTTCAATACTTTGGCCACCTGATGTGAAGAACTGACTCACTGGAGAAGACCCTGATTCTGGGAAAGACTGAGGGCAGGAGGAGAAGGGAGTGGCAGAGGATGAGATGGTTAGGTAGCACCACTGACTCAATGGACAAGAGTCTGAGGAAGCTCTGGGAGACGGTGAAGGACAGTGAGGCCTGGCGTGCTGCAGCCCATGGAGCCACAAAGAGTGAGACAGGGTTAGAGACTGAACAACAGCAAAAACTTAGGAAGAATATATTCACCTGTAAATTCTCATCACATTGTTTAAGAAAAAGAGCCCCCCTATGTAAACATGCTGAATGTCAGGATTTATCAGAGGCATGCAAGTCAGGAGCACAGCAAGGGTTCCCTCTGCACCAGAGTGAAAGGCCATAATGAAAATTCTATGGGGAAGAAATGATGCGACCACACGAAGAAGTGGGAGCACATGAAAGACAGAAACAGTGTGGAGAGGAGAACGGGGCCTTAAAGAAGTAGGGTTAGGGGTAGGGGTAGGGTTAGGGGTAGGGCCTGCAGAGCCACTCTGAGGAGAATTTGAGAAGACAATGTTTGGAAAAGGCACATGCCACCAAAGTGTGCACTGGATTACACTCTGAAAATGCAAGTAAGCACATTACTTATGGAGAGATAAATGGATAAAGATAGAGAGACCCATGTACACAGTGAAACCTGACTCTGCCAGAAAACAAACTTAAATAATGTGATTTTCAGGAGCCTTAATAAAACTAGGGATGATCAAACAACATGAAGAAAATAAGAATCAGAAAAAGATGTATCTTTAGATATTATTCATAGCTGGAATTGAAAAATACACACCAATGTATTCATTGAGAGACATAAGAAGACTCAGACCTAGAAACAATCTTCTGATTACTAGAGGACAAAACTAAATGGAAAGGGATAAAACACAAGGTTAGAGTAAACAAATATAGTCATTTCATGTAAAAAGGGTAATCATCAAGGACTTGGGTGTAACAAAGGGTTCTGATGAGCAAACTGTAATAAACTCCATGGGGGGAAACTCAAAGGTGAATAAGCATGCATATGCACGCGAGGGTGCTAAGTCGCTTCAGTTGTGTCCGACTCTGTGCGACCTCGTGGACTTTAGCCCACCAGGTTCCTCTGTCCAGGAAATTCTCCAGGCAAAAATCCTCAAGTGGGTTGCCATTTCCTTCTCCCACCAGGTACCTTCATAAAGCTTTCATCTCCAGCGTAACTACATTTGAGCCTAACAATCCTGCCCTTTGTGGTCATTTCCTGAAATAACAACCATAAACATTCTGCTTCATTGGAAAAGACTCTGATGCTGGGAGGGATTGGGGGCGGGAGGAGAAGGGGACAACAGAGGATGAGATGGCTGGATAGCATCACTTACTCGATGGACGTCAGTCTGAGTGAACTCCAGGAGTTGGTGACGGACAGAGAGGCCTGGCGTGCTGCGATTCATGGGGTTGCAAAGAGTCGGACACAACTGAGTGACTGAACTGAATGGAACTGAACTGAATATGCCAACATCCGCTGGATCATGGAAAAAGCAAGAGAGTTCCAGAAAAAACATCTATTTCCGCGTTATTGACTATGACAAAGCATTTGACTGTGTGGATCACAAAAAACTGTGGAAAAATCTGGAAGAGATGGGAATACGAGACCAACTGACCTGCATCTTGAGAAACCTATATGCAGGTCAGGAAGCAACTGTTAGAACTGGACATGGAACAACAGACTGGTTCCAAATAGGAAAAGGAGTACGTCAAGGCTGTATATTGTCACCCTGCTTATTTAACTCAGATGCAGAGCACATCATGAGAAACACTGGGCTGGAAGAAGCACAAGCTGGAATCAAGATTGCTGGGAGAAATATCAATAACCTCAGATATGCAGATGACACCACCCTTATGGCAGAAAGTGAAGAGGAGCTCAAAAGCCTCTTGATGAAAGTGAAAGAGGAGAGTGAAAAAGTTGGCTTAAAGCTCAACATTCAGAAAACGAAGATCATGGCATCTGGTCCCATCACTTCATGGGAAATAAATGGGGAAACAGAGGAAACAGTGTCAAACTTTATCTTTTTGGGCTCCAAAATCACTGCAGATGGTGACTGCAGCCATGAAATTAAAAGACGCTTACTCCTTGGAAGAAAAGTTATGACCAACCTAGATAGCATATTCAAAAGCAGAGACATTATTTTGCCAACAAAAGTCTGTCTAGTCAAGGCTATGGTTTTTCCAGTGGTCATGTATGGATGTGAGAGTTGAACTGTGAAGAAAGCCGAGCACCGAAGAATTGATGCTTTTGAACTGTGGTGTTGGAGAAGACTCTTGAGAGTCCCTTGGACTGCAAGGAGATCCAACCAGTCCATTCTAAAGGAGATCAGTCCTGGGTGTTCTTTGGAAGGTATGATGCTAAAGCTGAAACTCCAGTACTTTGGCCACCTCATGCGAAGAGCTGACTCATTGGAAAAGACTCTAATGCTGGGAAGGGATCAGGGGCAGGAGGAGAAGGGGACAACCGAGGATGAGATGGCTGGAGGGCATCACCAACTCGATGGACGTGAGTTTGAGTAAACTCCAGGAGTTGGTGATGGACAGGGAGGCCTGGCTGCAAGTCATGGGATCGCAAAGAGTTGGACATGACTGAGCATCTGAACTGAACTGAACTGACTGAATATTCACAAAACGCTGTGTTCTAAGTGACACAAGTTCAAGAAACCTCTTGAACAAAACAGTAAAAACATGCAAATCAGTGCAAGTTATCAGAAGAAATTATCAAGAGGAAAATAAAAGCTACAAGGTTTTAAAATAAAAGGACACAGAAAGTCACTCAGTCAGGTGAATAGATGCAGGAAAATCAGTCTGACGATGATGAATCACCTTAGAGAAGTGAAAAAGACCAGTCTCAAAAAAAAAAAATCTACACAGAAGAAATGCTAGAATGAGGGGAAGAAAACAGACCCTAATGTGGTGCTGGTAAATTTTCATTGTTAACAGTTGTCATGAGTATTTCCAAAGATGTGTGTTTTCTAAAAAAAAGAAATATACTTCCTATATAATCTGACAGTCCAGCTCCTGAGAGTGTATGTGGATAAAATCAGATTTTGAAAAATACATCACCGAAGCCTGCACTGCAGCAGTTCCTACAATAGGCACGACCTGGAATTTAGCACAACAGACAGGGACTGGTGAGCGGATAACGAAAAAGCAACACAGGCGTACAGAGGGATATGACTCTGGGTGAGATGCAATGATGCCACTGCAAGGGACAGATGCATCCAGAGGTAATCTCAGAAGGTAAAGTAAGTCAGATTGAGACAGGGAAGCATTGTTTGATATCATGTACAGGCGAGAAAGAGGTTCTCACTGCAATTCCCCTTATTGACATTGAAGCATTCACAGTCTTAGGCAACAAATTACAGCCATCAAAGAGGAATGATGGGGGAAAGTTGTAAATTGACAGGAAGGGATTAACTCATACCCACAAATACATAAGAAAGAAATGGTCAGCATGGACCAACTTTAAAAAGGGTGTTGGACTAAGCACACTGTAATAACCTATGTGTTAAAAAAGATGAATAGATATAGAAGTAAGTATGGCTGAACAAGACTTTGTACACCTAAAACAAACACAACACACTTCTAAGCCATTTTTACTCCAATAAAAGCTATACATTATTATGAGAAATGAAAGAGTTAGAGAGACAAGAGCTTTTGATGGCTTCTTCTCACCTATTCAATTATAGTTTACAACCAGGCACTACCACTGCAACTCGGGCATGGGCACCATATCAGCAAGCAAACTGAGGGAGTGAAGACCCGTGAGTAGACAGATAGGGCTTATCATACACAATATTATTCGCCCATACAGATGGAGCAAATAACGCCAAGTCCAGTCACAAGGAAGGAAGTGGGGAAGACCGTAACAAGTGAGGTTAGGGAGACACGGGGACATGCACGGCACACGATGTCACCTCAGGGGAACCCTAAAAGTGGACACAGATGAGCTTCTTGACCAAAGAGACACAGTTTCACATACATAGGAAAAAGCTTATGTCCCCAGAAAATAGAAGAGTGGGGTGGTGAGAGATGAGCTGATTCAGACTGATAGAAGCACTGTTACTTGTAAAATAAGCACCAAGGGCCCACTGCGACACACAAGGACCCTACTTAACACTCTGTTACAACCTCGATGGGGAAAACCCAAAAAAGAACATACATAGATCTAAGTGAATCTAGCTGCTACCGGTTAAAAAGGAAAAAAACACTCACCCACAACATTGTAATTCCCCTATATACTCCAGTGAAAATTACAGAATTAAACCCACTCTCAACAAAAAAAAAAAGAAAGAAAGAAAAACAAAAGCTAACTCTATGCCCCTCATGCCCTGGTGACCTGGACTGGTGCCACAGTTTCTGGAGGTTGAGCAGGCTTAGGTCCCAAGGCTCAATTGCTGTGGGGCTCAGGGAGCTGGCAGAATATGGCAGGCAGTGTAAGCACCCCCCACCACCACTGGATAAGGAAATGGCAACCCACTCCAGGATTCTTGCCTGGAGAGTTCCATAGACAGAGAAGCCTGGTGGGCTACAGTCCCTGGGGTCACAAGAGCCAGACACGACTGAGTGACTAACACGTGCCCCCCATATCCTCTTACCTTCTGCCACCCCGTGGCCATTTTCCGTAACAACCTGAAAAGCTGAAATGATGGACGCTAATGTTCACAAGGTCCGAGGCCCTACAAGGAACATCCTCCAGAGATATCCTGGGGTGGTCATCAAAAAGAATTCAACATTCAAAACAGGACGGGCATTTAAGAAGCCATCTCTAGAAGTGAGTTTATCTAAGTGTGGAAGCACTAATTCAGTCGTGTCCGACTCTTTGCCACCCCGTGGACTGTAGCCCTCCAGGTTCCTCTGTCCATAGGGTTCTCCAGGCAATAGCACTGGAGTGAGTTGCCATTCCCTTCTCCAGGAGGATCTCCAGGGATTGAGCCTGAGTCTGCTGCACTGCAGGCAGATTCTTTATCACTGAGCCACCAGGGAAGCCCTAAGCTTTATCTAACAACCCTTAAAAAAAAATCACATGGCAAGACGTCAATATCACAAAAAATTAGAAAAATGCGAATTGAAGCAACAGCAAAGTACAACCTCACACCAGTCAAATTGCCGTTGTCAGGAGCTCTGCAAACCATAACAGCTGGTGCATCTCCTTCACTGATGCTAGAAATATAGATTGCTAAAAGACACTGCGGAGGGCAGTGTGGAGGTTATTGAAGCAAAAGGATGAGAATGAGGTCAGAACACTCCCTTTCTCATCATACACATATACCAAATAATATAAAGACCTAAGTGTCAGAATGGATACTATGAAATTCTTGAGGAAAATATAGGCAGGACAGGCTTTGATATAAATCACTGCAAGTTCTTCTTGGGTCAGCCTTTTAGAATAATGAAAAATAAACCAAAAATAATAACGAACCTAATTAAGCTTAAAACTATTTGAACAGCAACGGAAATCTTAAAAAACAAAGACAACCCTCAGAATGGGAAAAAATAGTTATAAACAAAGACACCCATAAGGAATTCATCTACAAAAAATACAGTCAGTTTGTTCAGCTCAATATCAAAAATACAAACAACCCAAGAAAAATATGTGCCTAAGATCAAAAAAGGACATTTCTGTGATGGAGTCATACAGATTGCCATTAGGCACATGGAAAGATGCTCTGTGTCACTGATTATTGGAGAAAGGCAAATCAAAGTTCAATGAGGTATCACCTCACACGGGTCACAATGGCCATCTCCAAACATCTCCAACAATAAACGCTGGAGAGGGGTGGAGAGAAGGGAGCCCTCCTGCACCGTTACTGAGAATGCACATCAGTACATCCCCCAGGGAGAAGAGTATGGAGGCCCTCCAAAAGGCTAAACACAGAAGTACCTTAGAACCCAGCAGTCCCAAGCCTGGGCAGAGACCTGGACACAGCCAACACTTTTAAACACAAGGGTAGCCCTGTGATCACGGCTGCGCTAGATACCGTAGCCAAGACACGGAACCACCTAAGCATAGCGGGGCTGCCGGACGGATACCGAAGATGGGGCAACACTGCTCAGCCGTGAAGGGGGAGGGAACCGTGCCATGTCGAGCCGCCGGGGAGAAGCAGAGACGGTCCCACCAAGGGGAGTGAGGGAGACAGGGAGAGATAAGGGTCATAGGGTATCACTTCCAGTTAAATCGAAAAACGGACAGAAATGAGCTTCTTTACCAAACAGAAACAACCTCACGCGCTCCGCAGAGAAACTTAGGATCACCAAAAACAAAAGGTGTTGGGGGGTGGGGGGGCAGAACTGAGCTGTTTCAGACTAACATATCACACCGCCACTTGCGAAACAAGCCACAAGGACCCACAGCGTAACGCAAGCAACCTCCATCAACACTCTCCAATAACCTATGTGGGAAAAGAACCCAAAAAGGAATGTGAACACATCTACACAGAAACGACTCAAGCTGCTGCAGATTGAAAAGGGAAAGGGGAAAACATCACAAAGCTGTCATCCACCTGTGTGGGCTCAGATGTCCAGCTGTGCCCGACTCGGTGACCCCATGGACTGTTGTCCCCCAGGATACACTCCAGTTCAAATTGTCTGATAGAAACAAAAACAAAGGAAAAGAAAGAAGTGTTGGCTCTGTTCCCCTCGGGCCATGGTGGCCTGGGCTGGGGTCACACACCTGGAGCCTGAGCCCCGAGTCTGCCCCATCAGGGTCTGAGGGGGCTGGGAGGGCATGGCAGGAGTGTGTCCCCACGATGTTCCTGGGGTGCCTCTTGCCCCTCTGCACGAGCCCTCAATCTCCAGGTACAGGAGGGCCCTTCTGCAGAGAAACCAAGCCTACTGCACCCGAAAGATGGCAGGGCCTCTGGGCTAGAAGCGCTTTAAAGAGTCCCCTGGGCTCCACGTGTCCCCTGGGCTGGGGTTTTCAGTTCCAGCCGCCTTCCTTAGGG
The DNA here is from genome assembly GCF_032405125.1 of Capricornis sumatraensis. Classification (NCBI taxonomy): domain Eukaryota; kingdom Metazoa; phylum Chordata; class Mammalia; order Artiodactyla; family Bovidae; genus Capricornis; species Capricornis sumatraensis. The sequence goes on along the minus strand of NC_091090.1, from coordinate 55,635,346 downwards.
TCGCCCCAGCCACAGACGGCAGCAGCCCTGTGAAATGCAGTGCAAGCGGGGAACTGGGGGTCAGTTCTCAGGCGGCTACACTCAAATCCAGGGGGTGGGGCGGGGTGCCTGCAGTCACTCCCAGCAGTCAGCATGCTGGCTGTGGCCCCTGGTTGGGGCCTGGGAGGTCCTGGGGGTGGGTTGAGGGGGCAGTTTGCAAAGACAGGGCCACATGGGTGGATGGTCCCAGCCCCAGTTTCCTCCCCAGGGAAGAGCGGGATTAGTGCACAGAGAGGGGCTGGCCAGTGATGGTCCTGGGCTTCAGCAAGCACAGGCCCCACCTCCACCCCTCTCCAGGCTGGGTTTGCATTTCCTGCTGCACACCATGAAATGCCAGGTGAGGGGTTGGGATAAGAGACGCTTACTCTCAGGCCTGAAGCCCGAGATCGAGGTACAGTGTAGGAGGTTGTTCCTTCTGCAGGGTCTGGGGATGGCCAGTTCCAGACTTTCCTAGCTTCCTGGGTCCCATCCCTGGTGCCCTATGGCTATATCACCCCATCTCTGCTTCTGACATCACGAGACCTTCTCCTCCCATGTGTCTGTGTCCTAACTTCATCTCATGAGGACACCCCCACCTCAGCACACACACACACACACACACACTGGTCAGGACCCATTGAGTGGCCTCATCTCAACCCAGGCTGCTCTGCAGTGACCCAACAGAACACAAGGTCCCATTCTGAGGTCCTAGGAAGTCCATGCATCTTCCTCGGGGCTTCTTGGGGTGAGAGCTGCTGATGGTCAACCCTTATAGAAATAACTCTTTCATATAATTATATGCAAAAAATGCAGAAAGATATATATGGCATGAACACGTTTGTTTTAAAAACCTCAGCTACCAGAAATGTTTTTATAGATACCTATATGTACACCGATGTGAAAGCAGAGAATGAACTGAAAACATGGGCCTCCTTTCGTCTGAACAGGGAAGTGGATTTAGACGTGGTCAAGAGAGATCTTCGCATCAACCAATTTACAGTCTTATAGTTTGAATGTTTCGTCCCATCATTGTTCGTTATTTCTGCAAGTGTAGAGCTCGACAGACTTTAAAACAAAGCTAAGGGAACAAGGGATTGTGAAGCATGGCATTCTATGTGTTGTCCGTGACAGAATCTCATGCACCCGGAGCCCTAGCCGTGTCTGGGCTGAATGGTACATGATCCATGCGGTCACAGATGTTGATGCTGGGAGGGGCTGGAAAGATCCTGCCAGATTCCTTGGTTCAGTAAAGGCACCTTTTGGAATGAGTTCTGAGACAGGGGTCTGTGGCAGGGAATAGGGAGTGTCAGATGACAGCAACCAGAGTTCTCCAGAAAAAGTTCTTGTGGTTTAGCCCCTCAGTTGTGTCCAGCCCTTTTGCAAACCCATGGCCTGTAGCCTCCCAGGCTTCTCTGTCCATGGGATTACCCAGGCAGGTATACTGGAGCAGGTTGCCATTTCCTTCTCAAGGGGATCTTCCTGACCCAGGGATCAAACCCGGGTCTCCTAAGTCTCTTGCATAGCAGGTGGATTCTTTACCACTTGGGAAGTCCTCAGAAACAATGAAAATTCATTCTAATGAATTCTATTTCATTCTAATGCATTCTTGAAATTCTAATTCATTCTAATTCTACTAACTCTAAATCATTCTAATTTATTCTTGAAATTCTAATTCATTCTAATTTCATTTTCATCTCAAAATGACCTTGCCATATGAAATATTTCAATAAAATCTAGTGTAATATCGGGGAACCCTTCTGAACGCCATTAATTCCCAAGTGACAGCTGGGGTGTTGTCTCTTCCATCTCCTACCGTGCCATCTTACCCAGACTCCTAAGCTATTCGTCCCCCTCATTACCAAGAACCTTACAGCCATTTCAGCGACTATACAGTCAGACTTCTGATTTCTACAGACTTCAGACTTTTAAGGACAATAAGAGATTATTCCAAGCTGCTTCTTTCCATGGTTTAAAAAACAAAGTAACAAGCAGAGAAAAGCTTCTCTGGGTCCTGGTTTCTACCCTCCCTTCACCCCTAGTGCCCTTTCACTTTCCTATACTGCCTTCACCTTCCTTTTCAGACCAAGCCCCTGCACTGGTTTAGGGGGAAATTCCCTGCATTTCCACCACCCAATCACATTTTTCTAGGCAGACAGCTGACCTGGGTGATTCATTGCACCCAGACTATACTCAGTCACAAATGACAATAGAACCCACCCAAGGGGGCACAGGTCCAAGGCCAGGAACCACAGGTGACAGCTTCAGTCCCTGTGGGGAGGCTCTTCACCGGATGGTCCCTTGATTAAGCAGAACCTGTTGGTGAAGACAAAGCTTCACATGCAGCGGCTGAGCGGGCCAGATCCCTGCAGCAGCACTGAGTCCACACCTTGACCTCCCTTCCCAGCCCCTGTGAACTTGCTGCACCCCACACAGCCTGTGGCTTTGGATCCCTGCCTCACCTTCCTCTTGGAGCCCTTCTGCTGGCTTCCATGCCTCTTACTCCAGCTGGTCCTCATTCCCTCTCCACTCCTGTGACCCCATATCCTGATTAGCATGGGACAGCCTTCTGCAACTGCAAAGTCAAGGACATCTGCGTTAAAACACTCAGACATTCTGACTCACAGTTGGCCATACATCCTTCCTCCTCCTTTGTCTCTGGTATTTCCCTCTTATTGCCCCTTGTAAAAATAAAAATAAAATAAAATAAAACTTCTTAAATGGTTTCTTTAGTGTTTCTGTCCTATTTCTCCTCTTATTTTTTCCCTTCTTTTCTACGCCCGTCTCCCCTCTCTTTTTCTTTCTCTCCCTCTGTTTTCCTTCTCAGTACCTCCTCTTCACTGTCTCATCCTCTCTTCTGTATGTACTCGTGAGCTGGCCTTCAGGCCTCTCTTCAAGTCACTGCTCTAAACATCCCCACATCTGTGTCCTGTAAGTACTTTGGGCTCATCCAAGACTGACTTTGCAGTTCCCCCTTGCTTGCTTGTCATCCTTCGTCCCTCCCAGAGCAGCATTCAACCCCCCGTGCGTCATCCTTGTTTCTTCTTAATCAGTCTGATTAGGCCCCCCTCCACTTGCTCACAGGCTGAATCTTAACTCCTGGTGATCACAGGAGCAGCTCCATGATCTGAGATTGCCCACATTCCCTGCATGCTGGAAAGTCTCCATGTTTGGAGAAAACATGACACTCCCATAGAACCATTCCTCTTCCCATGGGTAGAATTAACAGCTTCCTTTTTATATTTCTTCTGTGCTCTAGACAGGCTTTTTTTTTTTTTTTTTTTTTTGCAACACAAAAGACATTTATATTTCTTACTCATTAAATGATATGAGCCCCGGGCATTAATTCAAGTGGACAGTTTTGGTCACACAGGAGGCACTTAATGAATGTTTCTTGCATGAATAAGTGAATTAATAAATAAATGAATTGATGGCAACAAATAAGTAAACTAAGGAACACTCCCACTAGAAGGAAAAACCAGTCTCTGTTTCTCTGCGGCCATCCAAAAATCCACTGTATCACTGCCTGGGTCTGAGAGTGGACACACTGTGGGACATAAGAGAAAATTTATGATTTTCAGTATATTGTCGCATCTTTAAGTGGCCAGACAACAAATATATTTGAAAATTTCTGAAAGAGTATCAAGTCATTCAGTTCTATGAATGTATTAGAAGTTTAGAAACGGAAAGATGAGCAGGTGATGGATGGTCTCCTCGGGTTTTGTAGAGGAGCACAGATAGTCTGGGGCACCTATGCAAGAATGAGCAACGTCTCTTCTAGAAAGAACTGAGCCAGAAAAGCTGCAAAACCGCTGCTGAAGTTCCTCATTAGTAAGTGTCTAAAAGCTTCAACAACATTCACAAACACTAGCAATATCTCTATGCTGTTTTCAAATGCAATTACAGTCTTCAATTTCAAACATAACTTCACTGTAGCTCCCCACATGACGGAAGCCGAGCACGAGGAGGGGTTGTCTATGCGGTGTTGGAGGCAGAGCAGGAGGACACGGTCTGTTTAGGTCTGACAGTGAGGCCAGGAGAGCTTCACCCCGGGGCATCGGGAGGTCTAGGCTCTCAGAACTCAGGGGACACAAGGCTGCACCCATGGCCGGCCTGCCCTCCTGCCCCGCAGCCTCTGGGATGTCGGTCAGCCTCGGCTGGGACACGGTCAGTATGGAGAGCCCATGACCTCACGAGGGAACAGAGGATGGCGGGGGGGGGGGTAGCATCCAGGAAAAGGGAGAAAGGTGTGTCCAGAAGAACATGTGACAAATACGAGCCTGCAGCAGGCACTTCTGGAGGAGATGTGCTGACGTCTGGGCGTGTTGAGGATGTCAGCGCGTCCACAGGCAGCTGGCTGCGATGGGCACAGTGCCGCATCTGCCATAACGACAGTGCAGCCCCTGTGGGGGGGCGGCCGCGCAAAAGCAGGAGCGGGAGAGAGGGGGCAAAGGTTTACTGCAAAATCAACTTTCCAGGAAGAAGAATTATGGAAGGTGTACCAGACAGCCCTTGGGCACTAACGCCCTGGAAACAGTCTCTTGTTTTAAGGGTGAGTAGATCTGTAATTTATTTTCACTTTGCAGTTCAGCATGAAAAATCCACCTTGTAAAAGCATAAGATCTCCTAGCATAAATAAACAAAAGACACAAAATGCAACCAACTTGCCAGAACGCAACCAAGTTCACACGCAGTAGCGAGAGAGCTGGCTGAACTGGTTCAATCTCCACATTTCTTTCGTTTCCTTTATGAAAGCAAAATTAAGAAAAAAACACTCCCCCGAGTATTCTTATGATACTTTTGGTGAGTGAACCAGGAATCTCAGCAGAGTTTGCTCTTGATATCAGAAAGCAAAATGTCAGGTTTTGGGGGGAGAAGGGTGCTAATGGTCATTCAATACCAAAGACACTATTTATTAACACTTGATTTTATTGAGAAAATAGCAATTTATGGTTTGAGATAATATGTTAGGGTCCGCTGAAGTGCCATATGGTTCTGGCATATTATGAATGAAATTCCAGACAAAGGTGGAATATTTAAGAGGAAAAGGTCAACATTTAACAGTCCATGGGCATGTACACTGGATGTTACATGTTGATATAGACCTAAAGTAAAAATGCAAAGGTGGTGTAATAAATAATATGTTTTTCTACTAATGATTGATTTTAAATGATATTGATATTTAAATGTACATACATGCTAGTCTGTTGAGCAAAACTGAGATTCAACTTTGTATTATAAAGATGATGTACTATGGTTACTGTATTATGTTTATAAAATACTGTGGCTAGAAAGAAAGCCCTCAGGTACATTGATAATCCCATAAGGGTCTATACAGTCCTTCAGCGCTTTGGTCACTGAATCAATTGGCAAGGTCAATGCCCAGTTAGGGGTTAGACCAAACCTCTGTGGCAAGCAGAGTGCAACCTGAAGTGGACCTCATAGTTTCTACAACAAAACCCTCTGAAAAGTACCATTTCCAGTAATAAATGTCCATTGTCTCAAGGAAGAACAATTAACCCTAACCCTTAAATGTTATCTAAAAGAGTGTGCTTGCTAAACAGACTGACGAGCTCATTCTTAAATAGATATATGAAATATTAAGGTTATCTAGAAGAGTTTTCCCTACTAAACAGACTGACGAACTCATTGTTAAATAGATATGTAAAATATTACTAAGCATAAATTTAACTTAAATTTATTGTAAAGGATATGCAAATATTTTCTAGACTTAACTTTCTAAGCAGAGGCTAATGGTTACTCAAGCACTTGACAACCTTAAAGCAATTGCTTCCTCTAAGGTCCCTGTAATTGAAGTTCAAGGCATCAAAACTCACCCTGATTTTAATCAAGGCTGAATTCAAGATATCAGAAGTTTGTAATTTTCTTAATCTTTTTAATGATATAAAGAAGTGTATTTGGACAGGAACATCCCATCAGGCAGTTTCAGCTACTTGGCCAAATATCAGGCAGCGTCGTCTAACAACGGCAATGGAAACAGGAGGACAAAGGGGCACTTTAAGGGACGACAGGCACGTGATGACGCAGACGGTGGCGACACGACAGGCACGTGATGACGCAGACGGTGGCGACACGACAGGCACGTGATGACGCAGACGGTGGCGACACGACAGGCACGTGATGACGCAGACGGTGGCGACACGACAGGCACGTGATGACGCAGACGGTGGTGACACGACAGGCATGTGATGACGCAGACGGTGGTGACCGTCATGGATGTATGCTTACACCAAACTCATCGAGCTGTTCACGTGAAACACGCGCCACGTTTCGTACACCAATCCTACCTCAGTTTAGAAAGGAGGGTTAGTAATGAGGTTTCCTTCCCCGAAGGTGAGCGAGAGCAGGTCTACACGCCCTCCAGCCACAAGATGTAGACACGGGCATGGGGCCAGTGCCCTGGGAACCCCGCACTGCTCCTCTGCCCCCACACACATGTGCTGTACTTGGATGCCACTTAAAGCGCATTTAGGGAAAATTGCAACATGTGCCTCTAAGCCACGCAGTCACAGAACGTGCACAAGCCAACGGCGCTGTTGATCAAGACCTGAGCATTGGCCTTGGGTTCCTGCCTCTCCTCCCAGCTCTCCTTCCCTCTCCATCCTGGTGGCACAGGTACACACCTGCAGAGCCTACAGCGAAGGGGGAACCCTCACTCCTCACCAGCCGCCAGGGCTCCTTCTCAAGGCCAACCTCCTGCTTGCAAGAGAAGCTGCCTGCAGCCCACCTCCTGTCCACTCTTGCCTGAAGAATCAGTTAAAGAGGAGTGGGAAGCCAGGGATCCCCGCTCCAGGGGCGGGTGTGGGGGGAGCGCTCTCTGTTCTGCTCTTGTTCCTCCCCAGGTGGCCCACCGCTGGGAGGCAGACTGGGCAAACAGATTCTGGGCCCCATTTGGGCTGGTTTGGGGCCTCCTTATTGGCCGTTGCCAAGCAGAGGAGAGAAAGGTGTTTTCAAGACTGCAGGCTAAGAGGAACAGGGCAAGGGTAGATGGAGAGATGGACTCGACTTGAGCAGCTGCCGTGACCTTCGTCCTGGCAGCAGCTGCTGAGGTGGAGGCCAGGCCATCAGGTGAAGAGAGCTGGGGGAGTACCTCAAGGGAAAGCACCTCCAGGGTTCCCACACCGCCTGCCACCTACTCAGCAGCGTCGGCCTCTTCTAGGAGCCCTTCTCCTCTGGGGGCTGGTCTTCCTAGAGTGACCTCAGCCTCGTTCCAGCCGTTCTGTCATCACTGCCACTTACAAATAAGCAGTGTTGCAGTGTTCCTGTCTAACCCTAGCAGGCAAGGACTTAGAGTGTGATCTGTCCTTTGAGAAGCTTAAGGTCTGTTCCCTAAGAATTTTGTCCCAGATGTCTTCCTTTATGCTTCCACCCTGACTGGTGGGAGACAGAGACAGTGGACCGCACAATGGCCTTGCCCTCTAGTTTCCTGCTGGGCTCAGCCCGTGGGAATCCTGGGGGAGGCAAGAAGCAAAGAGGGGAGCCACGTCTCTTCAGCCAGCCGTGCTAGTCATGCTGACCTCTCCCCCCGGGCTCTGAGCTCAGAGGTGGAAAGTGCTTCCTGGTCACAAGGGCAGAAGTAAGCTCCACTTCCCTTTGTGGTTTCCCTGTTCCCTGTCCACACTTAACAACAGGCCCTTTTAGTAAGCCCAGCTTATGTTATATATTTGGAGAAGGCAATGGCAACCCACTCCAGTGTTCTTGCTTAGAGAATCCCGTGGACAGAGGAGCCTGGTGGGCTGCTGTCCATGGGGTCACAAAGAGTCGGACGTGACTGAAGCGACTTAACAGCAGCGGCGTGTTATATATTATAATTTTAAAATATCCTAATCATCTTGTTTTCTGCTAGAACCCTGAGAAAAATCAGTCTTCTATAAAACAGACAACTGTTTAAGAGAAAAATATATTAATCTGTTGGTAAGAACTATAGATGTCAGAGATGGAAAAACTGATGAGGAATCTTGCAGTGAAATCCCAACCAGCCCCACAGGTCACCAGGCACAGCTGTGGCACTCGCAGTCCAGGGACGCATCTGGGCCTGTCAAGCCTCCCGACTGGGACTCTGGGTGCAAGAGTGGAGAGTGTCTTCTGGACTTCCCTGAGGTCTGGTGCTTGAGAATCCACCTTCCAGTGCAGAGCGTGTGGGCTCAGTCCCTGGTGAAGAAACTAGAATCCCGCATGCCGCGGAGCAACTGAGCCCGTGTGCCTCAACCAGAGAGCCTGAGTGCCCAAAGAGCCAACTCAGCCATAAATAGAAAATAAATATTGAAAAAGGAGTCTCTTCTCTGCTGTGTTATCACTTGCTGCTGCTGCTGCTGCTGCTAAGTCGCTTCAGTCATGTCCAACTCTGTGCGACCCCATAGACGGCCTCCTACCAGCCTCCTCTGTCCCTGGGATTCTCCAGGCAAGAACACTGGGGTGGGTTGCCATTGCCTTCTCCAGTGCATGAAAGTGAAAAGTCAAAGTGAAGTCGCCCAGTCGTGTCCGACTCTTAGCGACCCCATGGACTGCAGCCCACCAGGCTCCTCCGTCCATGGGATTCTCCAGGCAGGAGCACTGGAGTGGGGTGCCATCGCCTTCTCCAACGCATGAAAGTGAAAAGTCAAAGTGAAGGCGCCCAGTCGTGTCTGACTCTTAGCGACCCCATGGACTGCAGCCCACCAGGCTCCTCCGTCCATGGGATTTTCCAGGCAGGAGCACTGGAGTGGGTGCCATCGCATTCTCCAGTGTTGTCACTTACTCTCAATGTTTTCCTTTGGAACGAAGCCCCCTCTACACAGAGGCAGGATAACGTTTGAAGTGACTGCTGGGTGAGATGCATGGACAGAAGGGAGCTGAAAGCTGCAGGAGTGCTGGTCTACCTGGGATGAAGTCGCCAGATGATAGGGGGGCATTGGGCAGATCTGCACGGATATGGGTGCCTCTCTGCTGGGCTTGGGGCTTGACCTTGCTTTTCAGAAAGATAAGCTAAGGACAAAAGTGTAAACAACCTAAATGTCTACTTTTATAATCCAGAAACACAATGAGGTGTGCAGGGCTGTGTGAAAATTATGCAGAAACATGGGACTGTTTATGATATAAAGTTCAGTGAATCAAGCAGAACATTAACACATGCCATGGTTAAAACTCTGAAAAGTGTAGATGAACATAGATTGTACAAAAATAAAACCAAAAAAAGAAAAACAGGATGTTGAACTGATGGGATTAGGGTACTGTTTTTTCATCTTTAGTGTCTTTGTTGGAAGGGGAAGTCTTCTGTGGACTTTACACACCTTGCTGGGAATGCCAGGGGGAAGGGCCTTGACTGTGCCTTTGGCTGGGCCATTTCTCAGGTTGCTTGTGCAGCTGGTGACCTTGAGAGACGTAACGCTGCTCCCTAGGCAAGGAGCAGGCTTGCTTGGTGCTTGCTGTAAAAGCAGTGGGTTTCTTAAACTCTGTGCTCCTCAGCGATGATGTACACGGTTGTGCACAGCATCCGTCGTGTCCATTTTATCACCATGTAGGGGAACTCTCAGCACAGGGACCTGGCCCCAGCTGTCTGCTGTGCTGCGAGAGACAAGGCCTTTGTCTCTGGCCCAGAAGTTCACGTCTTCTGCCAACATCCGTTAAGCAGCAGTAACATACTGGAGGGTAAAATCCAATCTCAGACCGAAAGTCTGTAACATTGTCACAAGACCAGGTCATAACTATCCGTTTAAAATATCTCATTCCCATCAGACTATAGATTTTAAGAGATAAGGATTGGGTCTGTCCTTTCTACCACTGTTTTTTAGTGCTAAAGTTTAACCCAGCACAGGGTAAGCTTCAACAAGGGCTTCCCAGGTGGTGCTAGTGATAACCCTCCCGCCAGTGCAGGAGACATAAGAGCTGTGGGTTCAATCCCTGGGTTACAAAGATGCCCCGGTGGAGGGCATGGCAGCCCATTCCAGTATTCTTCCCTGGAGAGTTCACTGACAGAGGAGTCTAATGGGCTGCTGTCCCTTAACGTCACAGAGGCAGACACAACTAAAGCGACTTAGCATGTGCGCATGCAAACTTCAGCAAACATCCCTCGGGTGACGGACTGAAGGAGCACAGATGTGTAAGAAGCAAGCTCCAAAACAGAATTCAAACCCAAATGTGGGCTCTGAAGTTTGGGATGACAGTGTGCAATCATACGTTCCTGTTGTTCAGTAACATCTGAAAGCACTACCGTTTACTGGGGACCTGGAGGCCAGCCCCTCTTCTGGGTGATTTTCCCGTTATCACATTTAAATGGTCGTACACCTGCACGTTTCAGGTACCGCTCTGTGCCTTGTCAGCTCTAAAGGAAAGCCAACCTGAACCCGACATCATAGCCAACCCCAAACAGCCTCTTTGACCTGCTCCAGTGGTCTGAAGGGCCTCACATTCCAGCCACTGCAGGCTTCTAGCAACTCCTGCCAACCCTTCCTGCCTGGTGGCTGCTGATTAAGTTGTCACCCTGTCCCATGGCCTCAGCCAGACAAGACAAAACCCCGGATGTGTCCACAAGCTTGGTTGTTGCAGCATGAACAAGTTCAGAGCCGTCACCCTGGTGTTCCCGATCTGAGGCAAGGCTGAGACGCTGGGGGGCTCTGAGCCACAGCACCCTCGTCTGTGCCAGGTCTGGGCTGGGCGGGTGCGGAGCCCCTTACTCTGCTTCCCACACATCACCTCTTGCATCGCTTCCTCACAGCGTGCCTGCGGCTCCCTCTGGAGGCTCTGCTTTCTCAGTCCCCATCAGACCACTGAGCGAGGCCTCCTCGCCTCTGGTTGCTTTCTGCTGCCCTCCCTGCCCCGGGCCCCTCGTTGGCAGGCTGCCTGTCAAAACGTCCCTGCCCTGAGCTTTCTTCCAACAGAGCAGAGAAGGTTTGACATCTGTTCTCATCCATGACGAAGGATGGTTGTATTTTACCATACAGGTTAGAATTTTGGCTCTCTGGTTAATATTTCATTTCTTCCAGGAAACATCAACTCTCTTAAATGATCTCTATTGCAAATATATTCATTCTTCCAGATCAGTTCACTGATGTGCAGGTTGTTAATCTGGGAGGTACCAATCCTTTCTCTGCGTGTGGTAGGCAGGAGCTAGCTTGTCATCATTTATGAAGTAAATAAACACTGCTTTATTGAACACTTATTTCCTATGTGCCAGACACTGTGTCTAGGTGCCAAGAAGACAAAATGAGCAAGGCAGAAAGATATACTCAAGTAGTCTATGGTTCAGAGGGAAGGCAGACGTGTGCATGTTACTATACATTTCCTGCCGCAAAGCATTACACACATGAGCAAGCGATAAGCCACGTGGGGAGACCTAAGAGGGCTTCACAAAGGAGGTGAAAGCTTCACTTGTCCTGAAAATTTCATCTGAATTTCAGCCCACAGACTGTATTTGGTGCCTACTTTTTCCCACAGCTCTGGGCAGGACTTGACCCAAATGTAGGGCAGCTAATGTGGGTGAAGCCTGAACAAGTTTCTCCCCTGCTTTCGAGTGGCAGGGTCTAATGTTTCCTCTAGAGGGAGCCAGAAGATTGCGGGAAAGGGGGAAACACTGCGGCTCCTTCTTTAAAAAGATTTTTATATCACTTTTTCTTACTGAAGTGTTATTGACTTACAACATATCTTATTAGTTTCAGGTATGCAACATAATGATTCGATGTCTTACGCATTCTGAAATTATCACCACTATAAGCCTAGTTATCACTATCGTATCATACCAAGTTATTACAGTATTATCGATTATGTTCTTCATCCTGTGTACCATACGCTTGTGACTTGCTGATATTATAACTGAAAGTTTGCACCTATTCATCCCCTTTACCCATTTAGCATACTCCCCAGCAACCACTGGTTTATTCTGTTCTGTGAGCCTATCTTATGCTTTTTGGATTCCATATGTAAGCAGAATCTCGCAGTATGTGTCTTGCCCTGACTCATTTAGCATTATACTGTCTAGGCCTGTCCATCTATGTTGTCCTTAATGGCAAGATTTTATTCTTAGCTATGGCTAAGTTATATTCCCATTATATCTATATAATATATAGATACACATAGATAGCGGAGAAGGCAATGGCACCCCACTCCAGTACTCTTGCCTGGAAAATCCCATAGATGGAGGAGCCTGGTGGGCTGCAGTCCATGGGATCGCGAAGAGTCAAACACGACTGAGCGACATCACTTTCACTTTTCACTTTCATGCATTGGAGAAGGAAATGGCAACCCACTCCTGTGTTCTTGTCTGGAGAATCCCAGGGACGGGGGAGCCTGGTTGGCTGCCGTCTATGGGGTCGCACAGAGTCGGACACGACTGAAGCGACTTAGCAGCAGCAGCAGCAGATAGATAGATAGATAGATGGACAGATAGATAGACAAGTATCTCACATCATTTAATCCAGTAATTTACTAATGGACACTTGGTTACTTCCATGTCTTGGCTCTTGTAAACAGTGCTGCCGTGAGCATCAGGGTGCACATCATTTTGGATTAGAGTTTTTGTTTTTCAGGTAAATCCCCAAAAGTGAAATTGCTGGATCATATGGTTGCTCTGTTTTTAATTTTGAAGAAACCTCGTACTTTTTCCATAGTGGCTGCGCCAATTTGCAATCCCATGAACAATGCGTAAGGGTTACCTTTTCTCCACATACTGGTCAATACTCCTTATTAATATTTGCTGTCTTTTTTGATAATAGACTTTCTGACAGGTTGAGATGATACTGTAACTGATTCTCACGTCTCTGGTGGTTAGTAATGCTGAGCATCCTTCCATGTGCTTGTTTGCTAGCTGCCTGTCCTCTGTATCAGTTGTTGTTTCTTCGCTGCACCTTGTAGCGGGCGGGATCTTAGTTGCCCAACGAGGGATCGAAACTGCTTTTCCTGCAGTGGAACCATGGAGCCCCAACTGCTGGAACAGCAGGGAAGTCCCTGTCTGCCTTCTTTAGGAAAATGTCTATTCGGATCTCCTGCACAGTTTATAGTTGGACTGTTTTCTGACGGTGAGTAGTATTCATTTTTTGTAAAATTTGGATATTAACCCCTCATTTGAGGTATCATTTGTAAAGATCCTCTCCTATTCAGTAGGTTGTAAGGCACCTACTGTTGTGTTTGTCCAACTCCTCACTTGCAAAACATTTTTGTTTTAATCAGAGCTGTCCCCAACTCCAAATCATTGTAATCACTGCATATGTATTTTCAGTTATCCTATAAACTGGTTGTCTCTTTCTGAGCAACTTTGCAACTTCCCTTACTTGATGTGAGAAATGAAACTGGAGTCCCTAATACTACCTAAGTATAGGTAATAATTCTGTATCTTCTATGAAATTTAACGCAGGGCCCTCTTGTTCCTTCCTCATTTGAATGCTAAGTCTCACATTGGTCAGCCATATCTCTGAAGGTTTCTTTAAAGAAAAAAAAAAATCTTCAGAGACTGTCTGGGAATTCTTGTTATTTCGGAGTGTAGCTCTTTTTTTCTGCCCTTTTTTTTTTTTTTTTTTTTCAAGAACAAAAGGCAGAAACTCGTTCTCTCACAGCTCTCATACCAGAAGTCTGAGATCAAGGTGTTAGAGAGCTGGCTCCAGCCCAGGGCCCTTGTGTTTTGCTGACAGTCTTCGGTGCAGCCGGTCTCTGCCTTCACCTTCCAACTGACCCTCCCTGTCTCCATATCTCCCCTCTTCAGGAGGACTACAGTCACGTTGGACAATGGCTCACCCTCATGACCTCATTTTATCTGTAAAGACTGTGTCCCCCAGTAAGTTTATATTCGGAGGTTCTGGGCATTAAGACTTTAACATAGGAACTTGACGGGGATACAGGTGACACCATAACAGTGCCCAAGCTAGGAACCTCACACTTGGCTTTCAGGGTCCCCTCCCCTGCTTGCTAACCCCAGTCTCCAGCCAAGACTTGTTGCTTCTCTCCATGTCCACCCCCAGTCTGCACCTTCGTATTTGGTGACCTCTGCCCTCTGATTGATCTCCTCCAGCAAGTTCTCCCTTGCAAACCACTGTCCACTGCCCTGAAATCACCTGGTACTAGGTTTGAAAACATTTTTCTGGTTTCTCAGGGACAGAGTGACTCTCTATATGAATTCGTTTAATCCGTAGTAGCCACATTTAGGGTTTTCAGTGTGTAAATTAAATGAATTAATACATGTATTGTGCTTAGGTGTCAGGGACATGGTAAACACTCTGCAAATGGCACCTGTTATTATTGGGCCTAAGTCACAGTTAGTCACAGTTACTGCAGGACATGCTTCCCAAGTCAAAGCCTTGCCTGAGATGGTTCTGGGGGAGAGAGGGTTGCACAGTCTTGTCTGTACTTTCTAGCTTCTGAATTTTAAAGAAGTGGAGCACCTTGGGGCATTCCCACTGACGACTGACTCCTACACACAGCGGGGCATGATTTCCCTAGAACGTTGTGACCAGTCTTCCAGATCGACTATCTCTCAGACCAGCACCTTGCACGTTTCAAAAAAGTAACTTCCTTAACGCGCAGCTGCTAGGCTTTCCTTCCTCTCTCCTCCTTGTCTCCTTTTCTCATATTTAAACTTCTGAGCATATTAACAAGAGTGAGAAACTTTTCCCCAGCCCCCTCCTAACTGCAACGTGACTCAGCACACTTCTGATCACTCTCTTATTCTGGATGCCTGCTCTCTTGTGACCTTTTCAGGGACCTAGTTCTGTGTGTTTGTTCTGTGTGACTTGCTGTGTTGCTGGAAATGGACTGTGATTAATTACAGCGCTGCTTCTCTCTTGCCAAAACCACAGTCACACTAAGGGGCACTTGTCATTTGGCATCTTTGGGGCACATTTTTGTGGGCTATTAGTCTGAAGCCAGGATTCAAGGGAAGTATAGTTCTCATAAAGAGGTAGTCAGATGCTGAAAGAATTTGTTTAAGACTACAGAGATAAAATTGGTTTTCCCAACAAATTAGTGCATTGAATTTGATGCAAGAACAAAATGTCAGCAAATAGAAGAAGGCCCAGTTGTTTTGTTACAGTGGAATTGCATTCTTCTTCTGTATCTCCGGGGTTGATGCTTAGCTGACGCTTTCTGGGATGCAGTATTATGTGATGAGAGGTGAGAAGAGCAGGGGCGATGGGTAATGGCAGGTGCTGTTTCCTTCCAGAAGGGAGGTGGGGATCTTTATGGGAGAAAGCAAGAAGAGGACTAAAACCTCATAATCACCCCTAGAAAATATGAAGAAGGACCAAGAACTAGAGGCATCACTGTTGTTAAGGATTACAGTAGCTTGTGGATTCATTACAAAACAAAATATAAGAAAAGCCATGCTGTCTGTAAATACTTAAATCTGAAATATTATATCAAAACTAAGCTAAATAGATTAGAAGAATAAAGACAGAGGTCTCTATCTGACTTCAAGAATTACTATAAAGCTATATTAAAATCGTGTGGTATTGGCCTAAACATAGATAAGTAGACCAATGCATTAGAATAGAGAGGCCATCCGGAAATAGAACGACACAAATACAGTCAGTTGACAATTGACAAGGATACGTAAACAGCTGATAGATAGAGTCTTTCCAGCAAACATGTACAAAAAGATGAGCCTAAACCCGCACGTCACACGCAGGGCCAAAGATAACCCAGAATGCATCACAGCCCTAGGCGCAAAGCGTCGGCTATGAAGCATCGAGAAGCAAACAGCCCAGCTTTGAGCACTTGTGTAGGTGTCTCTGCAGCATTCTATTCACGTGAAAGTGTGCCGGGCTGTACGTGCCATGCTTCTAGCCAGCTCTTTGTCACTCAGCATTGTATAAATCAGCCTTTCTCAATCTCACTGAAGGTCTCCTCTCGCCTCTTTACTGGAGGCCACCCTCTGGCTCTAGGGTAGAGGAGAGCTACAAAACAGGCAATTCGTCCAGCACTGTGAGTCCGTGGGTGGGATTCAGAAGCACACTTGGTGACACGGCTCATCCATCCTGTAGGACAGCCTCAGAATGAAGAGCACGGACATTTTCCAGGGGCAAATGTCAGAACTGGGCTGGGTCATGTACCACACAGCAAATCCTGAAATGAAAATGCCTGAGAAGAGAGCTGTGCTTCCTGAGTCGCCTGCTGCAACTGTGGGGCAAGAACCCCTTTGGCACTGAGAGTGCTTGGCCTTTTCTTCCTTTGGTCTTCCTGTTTGTGCTTTCCAGACCACAGCACCCTGCAGTGTCAGAGTCTGCGCCTGTTACTGTCTGAAGAAAACCCCAAACCACATAAAATGTAACAGATGAAGACATTTTGAATTCTACCCTTTAGGTTTATTATCACATGTAAAATTATGTCTTGGGTGTAGGTTGGTTCATAGCGATGAATTCATCATAGGAAATGGTCATGTGACTTCCTTCTGGAGGACAGGCCTGTGGGGAAGGGAGTGCTTTGGCCCGAGTCCAGGGGACACAGACATGTCTAGTCTCTCGTAACCATGAGCTGCTGGGGGCGAGTCAGACCAGACCTGCTCCTCTGTGAGGCCCTCAGGTGCCCTCGACCCACTGAGCAGATTCTATTCTCTGTCTCAGGTTCTCCACCCGAATGTAAGATCCACAACATGGGAGCAGAGGTTAGACCACCTCTCTCCTATTCACCTCTGCTTTCCCAGTATCAAGCAGAGTGCTTGACATCTGATGGGTATGAAGTTGAAACTGTGTCAGGTCGATAAATGAGTGGATGAATGGATGGTTGGATGAGTGGGCGGACTGGTGATTGAAGGGGTGGATGGATGAGTGGATGATGGATGAGTGGATGGATGGGTGGGTGGGTGAATAGATAGGATGAGATGGTACTGATTTGTTGGTTCTGAAGTTTAGTTAGAGGGCTTTACTGAAGTGATGTACCTGGGTGTCACACACCCCAAACAAGGCTTCAGTTTAGGCAGTGTTTTCTTAGTCACAAGAAGAAGAATGTAGTGAGCGCTCCTGCGCTTTCCCTCTACTCCTTGTAAAACCCCTCAGGTTGCTCCCTAAGCACGTCAATTGCAGCAAAACTGCGACACTCTCCCTGCAGCCCCTCCCCCTTTGGGGGCTTCCACAGAGCAGGGTTGTCTTGCGGGCCGTCTGCCGCTGCTCACGGGAGCCACACGTGTGTCCCTCCTGTCAGGTGTCCAGGTCAACCAGCCACTTTCAGCCCTTTGATAATGTGGGCCAGCCCAACTGTGACGCTGCTGGCGTCCACTACCCTCAGGTGCCCAAGCAGGCAGACCCTCCCCTGTGCTCTGGGTCTGTGTTCCTCTGTAGCTGCCAGTTTGCCTCTTTTCTTAGGTAAGAGAAAAGCTTACAAGAGGTCCTAAGAGAAAACAAAGAAAACATACTTTGGGGCCATTTCTGACAGGCACAGGGATGAGGCAAGCCACCTACTGGGCTTTGTAAGGGACTCCCATTGCGATCTCAGCACATCCCTTAGGGCTGCCCCTCGGGGAACCCACGTTATCAGACTCAACCAGCAACATTCAAAAACCACTTGTTTCTAGTTCACCTCAGTGAAGGGTTATTGAGGGCTGGATGTGGCAGGTCACATGAATTTTTGCTTCAAAGGCATCACAACTTGGTCAAGCATAAAAGACAATGGGAGTAGGTGTGATCAGAGAACAAGGCAGACCACCCTCAGAAGCTGCCCCCACACGGCCCTGGTCCAAGAGGGAAGGGCGTCTCTCTCTGCTTTCAGGTGGAGAGTCATGAGGCAACTCCTAACGCTAACCTCTCTATTAAAAAAGGGAAAGTTAAAAAGTATATAACACGTAGTGCAGTCACACAGACAACTTACATCCATTCAAATATAAGTCGGAAATGGTTGATAAAATGAATCTGAACTTAAAAAAAACATTCAAAGATTTAGGTTTCAATTTCAACTCTCTGAAATTTAGTTGCAAATTTAAGGCTAAATAATAAAAGCTCTCTGAACAGAAACTCAGATGCAACAAGGTTTACGGACCCTGCAGAAGTGAGCGCCACCTTCATCCAGTTGAAAGAAGTATAACATTCCGGCTTACTAGACGAAAGTACTTAACAGAAGATATTTAAAACAGAAAGAATGTTGCCAGAGATGTAATCTCTGAATTTAAGAAAAGAGCTTAAAGTGAAGGGCTCTATAGCACTATTTTATAGTATTAGGCACAAGAACTTAAAAGACAGAATAAGACATTTACTGCTCAAGCAGCCAGTCTTACAATTTCAAGGCTCCTCAGTGTAACACGTTTCAAACATCACCCAATTTTCTAATGTGATGCTCTGTATATAACAGTAAGCTACATGTTTGGAATGCTGAGTCACTTCTCTTAGATATAATGGTATAATTGATGATTTAATTTTCAGATTAGCCTCTAAGAGTCAGTGACCTCCATAATGCTACTGTAATATTTATAAATTGCAAATAACATAACAGAAAACAATTCCAGAGCCACATTTTAGTTTTCAACATGTGAAAGCCACATGGCAATACTATTAAAACAAGCCCATCATTTGCTATTCTCCCCAGACTATCCCCTTGTCCAGAGCCCAGGCCCGTTTCATGGAGGATAAATCTCCCTTAGGACCAGTACTTTTGCTTAATTTCCCACACAGATCACCGGAGTCCCAAACGGGTAGAAATATGGGCTGTGAGTGTTTCCTATGAAAAGATGGAGGGAGGGCTAGCACTTGCCTCAGTAAGGCCAGAAGAGAACCTCAAAGGATGAGATGGTTCAAGAGCATCACCAACTCAATGGATATGAACTTCAGCAAACTCCAGGAAACAGGGAGGGACAGGGAAGCCTGGCATGTCACAAAGAGTTGCACATGACTTAGCAACTGAACAAAAATGCACAAATATGGATTTTAAAAGCTTTTCATCCCCTAGACGATCAGGGATATACAAATCTGATAACAAGGCAGCATTTCCACTTATTAGGTGAACAAACCTTTAAAAGATCGCCAGTATCCACTTTTGTGGAGAATGTAGTCCATTGTTTTCATGAGCATCTGTATCAGAATTTTTTGCTGGGTTTATTTAAGACAGTCACCCAAACTTGGAAGCAACCCAGATGTTCTGCCAGGGTTGAGCTGATGAGCAGTGGCACGTCCTCACCAGGGGCACACTCAGCAATGGCAGGAACAAGCTATTGATAAGGGGACAGCTTGGGTGAAGCTCAGCGGCATTACTCTGAAGGAAAAAAGACAGTCTCACGGGTTGCATCTTGTGCGATTCCAGACTCAAGAAGGGAAAAGAAATGGTGGCAGAGAAGACTGGTGTTCACCAGGGGGGTGCGGTGGGGAGTCTGTAAACATAGCCAGAGTAAGCCCACTGGGGTGATGGGACTCTTCTGTACCCCGACTGTGGTGGCCACACAGATCTACTATCTGTGTGAAGTTCACCACCTCCTCAAGAGTCAAAAAGAAACGGACAAAAAGCTTGTATGTAGCCCACCTCAGACCTAAAAATCAAAATCTGGGCAGGTGCAGTTGAGCCAGCGAGCTTTTCCTAACAAGCTCCCAGCGATCCTCATGGACACCAAGTACGGAGCTTTCCTGGCACTCGTAATTATCCATGTGAGTGCAAATTTGTACTACATTCTAGAAGATAATTAGGAATGTCTATCAGATTGTGGAATATGCATACGGAAATGCACATGAACATGGAAATCCAGTTTTAGGAGTCTACTGTGCGGATCTACTCGGATACACTCATACAGGTTTGGAATCACATACAAACACGGTCACTGCAACTCTGCACTAGTGAAAATTAAGAACAACTTGTCTTACCCCAACAGCAAACAGTAAAATAAATTATGCTACAGCTATATCGTGTACCAGAAACCAAGCAGTGAATAATCCACCTACAATTTCAGGTACATGTTTACATTCTAATACGTCTGGAAGGAAATTCCAGACATCAGTGAATACGAGGCAACCTCAGGGAGTGGCTTCAGCTGAACGCACCCTACCCACCAGAAAACGAGAATGAGTTGCCTCCATTTAAAGAAACAGGAAAGCCTCACATTCAAGGCTGGACGCGCAGTTCCTTCTGAAGGCCTGGGCGCCCTGGCAGCCGGGGAGGCTCACACGCTCTGCCCTTTCCTCAGCACCGCCCTCCCTTCGTGCTTGTTGTTGGCTGTGGGAGACCTTGAGGTCTGACCCACCTCACAAGCTGCATACGCAGGTGGGCACTGCTTCAAATTGTGTGTTTTGATTTTTTTTTTTTTGTACATGAACCAGAGTGAATTGAAATTGATGTGAAAGGTCTAACAGAATGATTCAAATTGAATCAAAATGAATGTTTTTATTATCATTTTTCTTCTGGGGCATCCTCTCTGTGACAAGTCTCTTTCTCAAAACAGCCTTAGGGTGGATTTCATTATCCTCTCTACAAATGAGGAGGGCTTCCCTGGTGGCTCAGCTGGTAAAGAATCCGCCTGCAGTGCAGGAGACCCCCGTTTGATTCCTGGGTCAGGAAAATCCACTGAAGAAAGGATAGGCTGCCCACTCCAGTGTTCTTGGGCATCCCTGGTGGCTCAGCTGGTAAAGAATCCGGCTGCAATGTGGGAGATCTGGGTTCGATCCCTGGGTTGGGAAGATCCCCTGGAGGAGGGCATGGCAACCCACTCCAGTATTCCTGCCTGGAGAATCCCCATGGAGAGAGGAGCCTGGTGGGCTCAGCCCATGGGGTCACAGAACCGGACACGAATGAGCGACTGAGCGCAACATACCAGTGAGGAAACCACGGTGCAGAGAGGGTGAGTTGCTGGCCCAAGGCTCCGCCCACCCATCTCTGTCCCCTTGGTCTCTGCCTGCATTCCCAAGTAGGTTCTGTATTGACAAAATGATCCATAAAACTAAAGTGCAGCCAACATATATGCATATTTCCATCATTTCACAGTAATTGAATACACATTTACTGAATACAATAGAAAGCATCTCTTCATACATTATTTAAACGTTTGAGATGAGAAGCATCCATGCTGTTCTCTGGACCTCACTGGCTATGTACCCAGGCGAGATCTGGGAGTCTTTTGGTCCTTGTCCGTTGCCCTCTTGCTTCTGACTGGACCGCCATTCTGACGGTCAGCTCCCTTGCTTGCTGGTGGTGCAGCCTCTTGGCTGCCAGCCGTCTTCACGTGGGTGTTTGCTGCGTGGGTCCTCCCCAGCCCATGTCACGCCTCCTCGTCCTTCACCTCCGGGGCCATGCCGATTCTTATTTTCCAGGCATGGCTCTTGTGTCCCATCTCTCTTTACTGACCTTCTTTACCACCCCCTCGATCTAACAGCTCAAGCTTCTGGTCCCATCCTCTGAAAGCCCCCCTGCCCAGCCACCCGGTGCCCCCTTGGGGTCTCCTCTGCCCAGACGGTTCTTCGAGTGCTGGCTTCCTGAAGGTGGCCGCAGCTCTGCTTATCTTCCCCAGCAGATGCAGCACCTGTCGCCCACTGTGTGCTTAGTGCGCACGGCTTGACCCGGAATGACGGGTGGAGAATGACCCAGGGCAGGCAGAGAGTGACCAGACGAACAGCACTTACGAGAGGCTGGGCACGCGGGCACACCTCTGACGTAGAGGACAGTGGAGCTCGGGCTCTGCAATGCCGTCCCTTACCAGGCAGTTGGAGGAGCGGCCCAGCTCGACCCTCGTGAGAGGAAGGGCAGTCCCAGGAAGGCTCTCACAGCTCCACCACCTCCTGGTGCCTAAACAGCCTGGCTGTGGCACAGTTTCTGTCTTGCCCATGAAGTTGCTGCAGATAGACCCGGAAGGAGTACCAGCCCCACTCCCCTCCAAAGCTCTGACAGCCCTTCTAGTGACCACTCCCAGAAAGAGGCGCTAACACCCATTCAAGCCTAGAGTCAGCGGTGTGATGCTAATGTTGTGAGACTGTCGCTTTTACCCACAAGGCATCTCTGTGAACTACAAAGCCCACGAAAAAGGCGCCCGGAGAAAGCAGTGCCATGGAGGCGGCTCCTCTGAGGCCTTCACTGCACACCTCGAGCCCGGACACCCCCCGGCTTGCATCCTGTTTCTTCAGTTGCTTTCAAGGAATTTTCTGAAATTGAATACCTTCTCACTGCCTCAAACTCAGAGTCAAACACAAAACTCAGCCTTCCCACTCGAAACTCAGACGCCGCTGTCTCTAATCTCCATCTTCCTGTCTTGGACCTTCGGTAATCCGTCACTCGCCTCCCCTGAGCCCCCATCTCTGCTGTGATTAGTCAGGAAGTGCTGTCCTGATGAGAGGCTCCTTCATGGCAACTCTTAGACTTGCTTCTCACCACACATCTCCTCGGCCACGAGCAAGCCCAGGCTCTCCTTTCCCTCCTGTGATTTCTGACCACCAACGTCTACTGGCAAGGCAGAGCTCAGAGTTCACCTCCAGGATTTTCCTTTGCTCTCTGACCCTCTGGATTCACTATATTACACCTCACGAAATGCCTCTAACCTGAGCTTCATCTGCCTGCAGCCCAGGATTTGGGTTCTCACGTGGACCAGCCAGGGCCTCCTCTACGGCTCAAGCGGCAGCGAGCCCGCCTGCCAGCGCAGAAGACGCAGGAGGCGCAAGTCCAATCCCTGAGTCGGGAAGATCCCCTGGATGAGGAAGTGGCAGCCCACTGCACTCAGCGTGTGGTTCTTAGCTGGGCAAGTGTGCCCCAGGGCACCTGTGGCAGTGACTGGAGACATTTCTGGTTGGCGCGGCGGCGGGGTGGGTGCTGGTGGCGTCTAGATGGGGGAGGGCAGGGACGTCACGAGCAGTGCCAGGACAGCCCAGCCGCCAGAGCCTTCTGGCCCCAGTGTCCGTAGGTCGAGAAGGCTGAGGAGTTCTGCCTGCAGGGGCCTCTCCAGCAGCAGTCAGTCCTGAAGCTTCTTAAGTCCCAAGCGCTCCCTTAACTTGCGCAGCCCCTCGAGTCTACCAGCACCTTCCCTTCCTTAGATCCTGGCCTGCTAACATCTCCTTACCACCACAAACCTGCACTCGACACTCACCAACATGTTACCAAATCATGCATCTGTTTTATCCCGTATCCTCAAGTAGGCTGTGAAATCCTCAAGGACAGCGATATTTATGTTTCTATAGGTATGAGCATAAGGTAAGTGTGTAGTAAATACCTGCTCACCCAAGTAGTTTCCGGAACCACTGAACAAAATAAGTAAACTGAAATTCTAAGTTGAATTAAGCCAGTGCTTGAAGGATATCAGGATATGGAAGCAGAGGAATCTTGTTTAAATCTAAAAGGGAAGTTCTAGAATTTCCACAGAACTTAAACTTCTTATTCTGAGGAAAATACCTGGAACCGGAACTCAAATACCAGCTAGAGCTGCAACTGTCCTTTGAAATTTAAATAAAATTTGACCCAACCCTTCAAGGATGGAGGAAATCAGCACTTTTCCCACCAGGGGCCCCCTGGGAGTTAGGCGTCCAGAAGTCAGTCCTCTCCACAGTCTCCTCTGCTGATGCCCGCTCGCCCCTTCCCTCCCGGGCTGCCTCTCCATCCTGCCTGGCCCTCAGCTCCTCTCCCATCTCCTAAAGCCTCCCACAGGGTCCTGAACGAGCATGGAAGTCTTCAGGGAAGGTTAGACAGACAGGGTGGAAAATGAAAGAGTAGAAAGTCCTGTTGCTGTTTTTTTCAGACAGCCGTATTTTTTAAAGCCCTTCAGTAAACCCAGTCCAGGAGTTTCCCAGAGACCTGCCTTTGGCCCCAAACTTCAGTCTGTCGACCTTCTCTGCCTTCTGTCCTTTTCCTAAGGTCCCCCAACTCGTCTGAATCACTTCTGCAGAGCAGCCAACAATTCTGCACCCGACACGGGCTAGACTGGTCTGACCCTAGGCAAACACAACTCTCTTCCTAAAAAGCCCTCCTGCCTCCCGCCCCCTCCGCCACACAGACGCAGGCCTGAGTAGCGGGACAGTCGTGTGGGCTCCACAGGAAAGGGCGGGTGTGGTGAGCTGGCCTGAGGAGCGAGGGGCTGCTGGGATGGCTCTCACAGCTTCACTGTGTGTCTCGATGATTTTCTTTCCATCCACACTTTGGAGGGCTGGGGACACCTTTAAAGCCCCTGGGCCCCTCAAAATCAGCCAGCATGCCTCTGGCCACACCTGTGCCCCCAGGAGGAATTCAGATAGAAGCCTCGCTCACACTTCAGAAACACAGACAAACACACCATTTGGGCAGAACTCACTTTTGCCGATGTGCAAAAAGTGCTCAGTGACGCACAATAAGTTTTGTGATTCCTATTCTGTAATTAATAAAGCTCATTATATCCTCACTGGGAGAAATTACCTCTGTGAGCATTTTAGTGCCTTTTCTGCTCTGAGGAGGGTGCTTAGAAAATAAGAGAAATGCTTATTATGGTCACTTTTACCCAAGAAAATGGCCCTTCTTATTTTACAGGTTCAGAAAACCCATCTTCTCCTACTCCTGGGGAGTGTCACAATCCACGCTTTAAGTTAATGTTCATACATTAACTTAATGTACCCCCAGGAAATTCAGAGGATTTCTCAGGTCCTCCTGCCCTTTGGAATTGAGTTGTTCAGTGAATATTTACTGAGTGCCAACAACTGTTGCCAGATGCCTGTCAGAGTGACAGGGACCCGAGTGGCAGGCAGCCCCTGGGGTTCTTCCCTGTGGGAGGAGGGAAGGAGGTGGGCGTTCCCTCCATTGCTCCCAAGCAAATGAACTGGGGAGGCTGGACCAGAAATTAAACCTCTTCAGATGCGAAAATCACTGAAATGCTTGTATTTTTTAATGTTTGTTTGTTTTTAATTGATTGATGGTGGGTTATGATATTGGTTTGATCTCTGCCATACATTAACATGAATTCATCATAGGTGTACATATGTCCCTCCTCTTGAATCAGTGAGAACAGCTCTTCAAGGTTCCTTTTTTAATCTTTAAAATTGTAATGAGCTCTGCATTTTACTTCCTGATATGTCCAAGTGTTTTAAAATATGAAAACAACATTTAAAGTGATTTATCAAGGAGTAAAACTCATGCTCTTGGAAAATATGCCTTAATTATCCAATGACTACACATTGACTCAGAAAGACACTCCACCTTGAGAAGCAGGACTCTTCCTTCTCTGGCAGAACATGGGAACAATTTCTTCTGACGTTTTCTTGACAGCCGGTGCAGTAGGCAAGATATCCGGACTCGTGGGGCTTGAGGTGGGCAGAAGAAACCACTGAGTGGGAACAAATTTTCAGAAAAGGGAAGCTAAAGACAAACTTCCCAGTTGTGCCTCAGACAGGCCCCGAGGTCTGAGCCCTGTTCCTTCAGTCCTTGGCAGATGAAATGACTTGATGCGTGCCTTACTGCTCCCAGACTCTTTCCAGATCCTGATGTAATGCTCACAGTTACTCCGGGAGACAGTTGGTCTCTGTTTTACAGATCTGAAAACGCAGTCAAAGAGGAAGGGCAACCTGCTTGAGGTCACGCAAGGAGGGGACTCAAACAGTGCCCCCAAGACAAAATTGGGTGCTTCTTCCCTATACTCCCTCTCCGAGACTTAAAATCCCTAATTACTTAGAAGGTAGACAAGCTAAAATGGCCCCAAAGTGGCTTTGTGTTTTGCTCACTGTCAGGTAGCAATGACGTCAAGCCAGGTGCCCAATGGAAGCCCAGAGGCCATCTGGGAACCAGCTGACCCGGCGCCCCAGTGTCCCTTTGGCCTGCGTCTAGATGAGGAGCACGAGTCCGTGCTCCACAGGTGGCTGGGGGGCCTCCACGCCCGTTTCTCCCGGCCCCCGCCTCTACCAGCAGCCTGGCTAGTTTCAGTTGACCAGGCCCTCTCCCTGAGCCCTTTTCAGAGTAACCAGGATGTGTGAACCCTGCTGAGAATCCTCTAGGAAGAAGAAAGACTTCTTCTTAGAAGAACTTCTTTAGAAGCTGAGCTCTACAGAAACCTCAAGTGCTCTCCACCAAGCGAGGGCTTTTGTCTGCCTGAGTGATCAAGCCACAGCTGCTGGGGTGGGGGGCGAGGGGAGGCACATCCCAGGGTCTCTATCAAGGAGCTTGGTGGCATGCTCATAGCATCCTAGCTTCCTGTCAGCCACTGGTCCTCTGTGTCCCCGTTCCCAGGTAGAAGCAGCTTTAGTTTCATAATCTGTAAAGTGGGAACAATAATAACCTACTTCAGTGGTATTTTCCTTTGAGTTTTGAGAACTGAGCCTAATTATCTTTAGCTTCATTCTCCTCCACTCATGTCCCTCATTTGAAATCTGAATCAACAGTTCTCAGAATAATTCAGGTTTGGGTGTGTGTGGTAGGGGAGGGGTGGGGAGCCTGATCAATGGTTTAGAACTTTGCAGAAAGGTTGGCGCTGTCTCATCGACTGTCAGCAGAAGTGTGTGAGAAGTGCAACCACAGAGCTGGGCAAGGTGAGACTCCAGGGAGGTGGTGATGAGCAGGGGCCTCAGGAACACAGGGAAAGAAGGAGACCAGGAGGGACTTTCTCTGTGACCCACGAGGGAGCTTGTCTCTGAGGAAGGGGAAAGCACAAAACTGGCCACTGAGCAAACAGCTACATCGCATTCATTTTTCACATGCTGGTGAGACCAGTAAAAAGAGAAAGGGAAGGAGACCACATACATCGTGAAACTGAGCCATGAATAATGAAAGTGCCAGTTACTCCCTGTTTCTAACTGACGCTTTGTCAGATGAGACAGGTAAAAGGGGGAGCAGGGGACCAAGGCAGCAGCCACGCTGGGGGATGATGTTCATAACTGCACATGAAAGCACGTTCCCTGCACTGGTGCGCATGGCGGGCCAGGTGCCAGTGGGGTCTCCCTGGCCTGGAGAGACGCTCGTAGCTCCCTCCTCGCACCTCACGTGCTGTGGGAGGCCGCGTGGTCCCACAGGGTGCGGGCCTCTCCTGGCCACTGCTGGGCCCCTTCCTGGCTGCTCTGGGCCTGGAGAGACGCTCGTAGCTCCCTCCCCGAGTCCCGCGTTCTGCGGGAGGCCACGTGGTCCCACAGGGTGCGGGCCTCTCCTGGCCACTGCTCTGAGCTCACAGTCTGCCCGGTCTCAGTCCCACAGCCGCCCCGTCCCTCTCCCCACATGGACCCAACGTGGAGTGTGTTCCTTTGTGAGTCCTAACCCTCCACACGTGGCCCCTGATGCTGGACGTGCTGCTCACACCAGGAGCTCCGTGTGCCAGGGCCCATGGGCCGGGGGCCTGGGCCTGGCGGCCACTCTGGTCGCCGGCCCAGCCTGTGCCCAAGCCAGCCCTCAGGCCGCCCCCACAGACGCCCCCCGCCTCCTCCGCTCTCACGCCTCTCAGGCTGGAGCCCCCTGCCTCAGCCTCAGCTCAGGCCTTCCCCCTCTTCATCAGATACCCAGTCATGCTTCTGCTAAAACAAATGGTTTATCCTTCAGTAACATAGAGAGGTTGGCAGATCCTTTGAAAATTCCAGGTTTTCCTTTCTCCCCAGCCAGCTCTCTAGATGCAAGGAGAGTATAGACATTCTCCCACTGGTGACAAACTTTATGCCTGGTCTTCCTAGAATGCATGAAAATAAGCATTAATTCTGAATAGCCAATAAACACCAAGGAAGTCCTAAGTGAAAAGGGGTCCCGTTAAATGATGCACCATCGCATGACTTGTTCCTAAAGTGACACCTGCTGGATCACAGTCACCTAAATGCTCACTTTTTCTGCCTCCTCAACACCTATTTTCCACGTCCGCCCCTCCACCTCCACCCCAGGGAGGGTCTCTTCCTCTCCTTCTTCCGCCATTAGAGTCCCTCCTTGCCCACTCTGAGATGAACACCTGGCCTCCCGTGCTGGGCCTGCTGTTTACTCTCCTTACAGTCTTCGTTCCGTTATTTCACGCAGCTTTATCTTCTCTCCTTGATTTCAAATGCACTGCGCAAGGCTTCACCAGTTTTAAGCCTTGAGCTCATTTTCAAATATGTCCACCAGCCGCGATGTGTCCTTGGGTTTATAACTCCATTTGATCACCTGCAGAAAGGACATGGAAATAGTGCCTTCCTCAGATGGGATGCTGTGAGGATTAAATGAGACCATGCTTCAAAGAACCATGCATGGTGCTGACACAGGAGATATTCTCCCGAAACACCAGCTCATTAGGCTGTGGACGCCGACCAAGACAGAAGCAGGATGTCAAGATGAGCAGGATGAAGCAGGTGGCAAAAGCCTGGCCAAGGCCAAGGAATAACTGATCGGTCTGGCAGGGGAAGCACGCCAGCCCAGGCAGCCATCTGCTTCATTGTGGGTCAGAAAGAAGCCAGGCTGTTAGCTTGACTCGTTAGCTTTCCAGCCTGTGATGGCATGTTTTGCAGATGATATGGCTTCTTGGGAGATTGTCCAGTCACTGTGAAGAGCACAGTGTGTCTGCTCTGCAAAAGCCACTCTTGGCCAATTGTAAGAATAGGAAGTGATGACAATGATCAGCTCACTGGCCAACTGGAATGGAAGGGGAATTCTTCCACAGATCATTGTAATTCCCCAAACTGACTTGACCAAGTAGCCAGAAGGCTCAAAAGGGGCCTCTCTGCTTGTCAGCCCATGGCAGCCTGGGTGGGTATCAGTATGAGCATTTTCAGTAGCACAGGCTGGCATGTTGCTTCTGACCTGACTCAGGGAACTGCTCATGACCTTCTGACTCACCAGCACCCCTTCCTGCAGCTTCTTGATTCGAGACTCCCTCCCCCAAGGGCTAACCAATGATAAAACTCATAACCAACAGTTATTAAACGTGTACTAGGTGTCAAGAGCTGTGTTGTTATATCAGCACAGCAA
This sequence comes from Capricornis sumatraensis, assembly GCF_032405125.1. Lineage (NCBI taxonomy): Eukaryota > Metazoa > Chordata > Mammalia > Artiodactyla > Bovidae > Capricornis > Capricornis sumatraensis. Next base: position 55,606,603 of record NC_091090.1, on the reverse strand, counting down.
CTTATGAGGAGCCTGCATCCGTTACCCACTTTTATAGGAGAGAAGGCCAGGCTGTGATGTCTGGGTGAGTCGCCCCACATCACATTTGTAGTGAAAGGCAGCTCTGTGCTCCGGGGCTCCACAGTCCACATTCTTAACTGTTGGACAAGGAGACTGGGCACTTCTCGGCCCAATAAATTTATGGTGAGAGTCAGTATCATAGTTAACAGATTAAATGAGTGCATATCTGATATGATCTGAAAGGCAGTACGTAGTCATTTAAAACAAGCAAGCAACAATTGAAACGTCATCTGGATGTCCTGAAATCCTTACATTTCTCGTCTCTTTGGATCAACGCCTTAAGACTCTATGCAGAGTCTTCCCTTGCGGTCCAGTGGCTAAGACTCCATGCTCCGTCTAGATCTCACATGCTGCAATTGAGACCCAGAGCAGCCCCATAAATAAATGAATGAATATTTTTAAAAAGACTCTATGCAAGCATTACCTACAAGGGCAGGAAGGGTGTGTATTAATAGGCATTGCGTGTTCAGTACCTGTCAGAGCTCCTGAGGGACGCTGGGGCACACTCAGGTATGAGACCCTCTGTCCTAGACTCTCTGCGTCACCCGACTCCCCTGCAGGTGACTCAGAACTCCCTCCATCCCGAGCTCCACCCTCACCTTCTGGTGGCCAGACAGCGTGTGCACCCAGCCCTCCCTCAGCCACTCCGTGGGCTCAAAGTCAGACTTCTTTTTACCCTCTCGGACTTCTCCATTCTAGTCGGTGTTGACACCGTGTCTTCTCCACGCAGGCTGGAACCCTCAGTCTCCCGGTTCTCCCTTTGACTTGAGAGAACCAGCTGAGTCCTGTAGATTCTCCTTGGAAGCCTCTGCCCCTGCTTCCCACTCCTGTGATTTTTGGCCTGGCTCAGTAGCTCTTGGCGCTCCAGCCGCCCACCACCCCGCCCACAGCAGCACAGCTCTGGCCACGGCGCTGCACCCCCAGCATCACCATCAGACGCAGCACTGCAGGCTGTCCACAGGGGGGCGTCCCCTCCCACCCTCTCCAGGCCCCGGGCACGTCCTTCCTGCTCTTCCTGCCCAACCGCAGCTCACACAGTTCTCTTCTTTGGACTACGCCTGCCCTCTCTCCGCATGAACACTCCTGCGTTTTTACTAAGACCCTTTCAAGGCACACTTTCCCCAGGGCTTTTCCCAGTGGCCCTTGCTGCTCTGTCCCAGGAGAGAACCACAGGATTGAGGACAGGACTCCAGAGGCAGATCCAAACCCAGAGCTTAGCAGCTCAGTGGCCACGGAGAAGCCGCTCTGCAGAATGGAAGTAAAAGGGGATGGGGTGGAAAGCGGAATAATGGGAACCAGGCTGCTTCAGGCGCCAGAAAGACAGCATTGACGTAGTGATCTTCAGCTCAGTTCAGTCGCTCAGTCGTGTCCAACTCTTTGCAACCCCACGGACTGCAGCACACCAGGCCTCTCTGTCCATCATCAACTCCCGGAGTTCACTCAAACTCACATCCATTGAGTCAGTGATGCCATCTAGCCATCTCAACCTCTGTCGCCCCCTTCTCCTCTTGCCTCAATCTTTCCCAGCATCAGGGTCTTTTCAAATGAGTCAGTTCTTCGCATCAGGTGGCCAAAGTATTGGAGTGTCAGCTTCAGCATCAGTCCTTCCAAACAATATGCAAGACTGATCCCTTTTAGGATGGACTGGTTGGCTCTCCTTGCAGTCCAAGGGACTCTCAAGAGTCTTCTCCAACACCACAGTTCAAACGCATCAATTCTTCGGCGCTCAGTTTTCTTTATAGTCCTACTCTCACATCCATATACAACTACTGGAAAAACCATAGCCTTGACTAGACGGACCTTTGTTGGCAAAGTAATGTCTCTGCTTTTCAATATGCTATCTAGGTTGGCCACAACTTTTCTTCCAAGGAGTAAGCGTCTTTTAATTTCATGGCTGCAGTCACCATCTGCAGTGATTTTGGAGCCCAAAAAAACAAAGTCTGACACTGTTTCCACTGTTTCCCCATCTATTTCCCATGAAGTGATGGGACCAGATGCCATGATCTTCATTTTCTGAATGTTGAGCTTAAGCCAACTTTTTTACTCTCCTTTTTCACTTTCATCAAAAGGCTTTTGAGTTCCTCTTCACTTTCTGCCATAAGGGTGGTGTCATCTGCATTATCTGAGGTTATTGATATTTCTCCCGGCAGTCTTGATTCCAGCTTGTGCTTCTTCCAGCCCAGCGTTTCTCATGATGTACTCTGCATAGAAGTTAAATAAGCAGGGTGACAATATACAGCCTTGACGTACTCCTTTTCCTATTTGGAACCAGTCTGTTGTTCCATGTCCAGTTCTAACTGTTGCTTCTTGATCCGTGTACAGGTTTCTCAGGAGCCAAGTCAGGTGGTCTGGTTTTCCCATCTCTTTCAGAATTTTCCACAGTTTATTGTGATCCACACAGTCAATAAAGCAGAAATAGATGTTTTTCTGGAACTCTCTTGCTTTTTCGATGATCCAGCGGATGTTGGCAATTTGATCTCTGGTTCCTCTGCCTTTTCTAAAACCAGCTTGAACATCAGGAAGTTCACGGTTCACGTATTGCTGAAGCCTGACTTGGAGAATTTTGAGCATTACTTTACTAGTATGTGAGATGAGTGCAATTGTTTGATAGTTTGAGCATTCTTTGGCATTGCCTTTGGGATTGGAATGAAAACTGACCTTTTCCAGTCCTGTGGCCACTGCTGAGCTTTCCAAATTTGCTGGCATATTGAGTGCAGCACTTTCACAGCATCATCTTTCAGGATTTGAAATAGCTCAACTGGAATCCCATCACCTCCACTAGCTTTGTTCGTAGTGATGCTTTCTAAGGCCCACTTGACTTCACATTCCAGGATGTCTGGCTCTAGATGAGTGATCACACCATCGTGATTATCCAGGTCATGAAGATCTTTTTTGTACAGTTCTTCTGTGTATTCTTGCCATCTCTTCTTAATATCTTCTGCTTCTGTTAGGTCCCTACCATTTCTGTCCTTTATCGAGCCCATCTTTGCATGAAATGTTGTCTAGGTTGGTCATAACTTTTCTTCCATCTTAGCTCCAATCATTGCTAGCTGTGTGGTCATAGTTAAATTGTCTGGACTTCCATTCTTTATAATTTTATTTTCTCACCTGCAAAAATGAGGACAAGTGTATCTCTTTTAGAGAAGTTTTAGGAGAATGAGAATCAACAAATGCAAAGTGCTGAGCCCATGACTCCCAACAATGGCATTTTACTGTGTTTAGTTTGTTTCTTGTCTAATAAAGCCTCACACACAGTTACAGTGATTACTGCTCTCGGCCCTTTGCACCCCCCTTAAAGCCTTATCTTTCTCTGCCACGTTTTCTACTTATTTTAAGACTTTCCTTTGACTAAGACTGGAAGAGGGACTACTTCTTACTCGTCATTGCATCTGTTGTAGAGGCTAGCAAAGTGCCCGGCACACAGACCTCAGGAATGTAGGATTTGGTTAAATTTGAGGAAGAAAAGGAGCCTCAGGCAGGCAAGGAGGGTGGGAGGGGGTGTCCTTTGAGACAGAGCAGTGGGGACCTCCGAGCCTGAGAACAGGCACAGGGGAGGGACCCAGGCTGGCTGGGGTCATGGGTTTTCAGAATGTGGCAGCTTCACAGTTTGCCTCCTCGGGATGATGAGAGGCTCGTGCTGCGTTGCTATGTGACGTGTGAGAAGGAAGAGACTCTTCAGTCACCCAGGCCTGGATTCAGATTTGGATTCTGCCCCCAATTGCTCCCTGAGGCTCAGTTCGCTTTCCGTACAATGACGAATACGATGACTAGGTCCAGAGAGTTTTGAGAAGATAGATTCTATGCAAAACGCCTTCCATACAGATTTTCATCTTTGACTGTGATGACTGAGAGATGTGAGGGAAAATGGCCAAAGGGCAGGATTAACCTAATCGATGATCCTGTAGAAACCCCACCGCAGCACACCATGTCTTTGGTTGTAGGAAACCCCCCTCTTGGTCCCTGCCCTCCCATGGGCTAGTAACACAGATTGCAAGTACTGGAAGTGACACTGCGCTTCATGTGTCATAACCACCTGCATGCAGGGTGTGCCCATCGCGGTGGGGGGTGCAGGGAACACGGGCTGGGGCCCACTGCACTAGAGCCTGAAACGAGCTGTGAAGTCCACCAGTGGCCTAACACTGAAGGAAGCCTCAGATCCAGGCTTGTCCACCTTCAAAACCAGACTCTCTCCTTGAGGCCGTGTTGTCCCAGAGATGAAGGAGACTTCGGCCCAGTGCTTGGGAAGCTCACGGTCTAATCCCAGCTCTCGGAAAGGAAAGGAACTAATTGATGTGACCAGAAGCAAGAGGCATCACACGCCCTTAATGACCAAAAGTAAAACCTCAAAAGCCCCCAGATGCCTTCCTGATCAACTGCCTTCTCCACTCCAGCCACCCTTTTCTCTTCCCCTCTGAGCAGGGAGAAGGCACTGGCACCCCACTCCAGTACTCTTGCCTGGAAAATCCCATGGACGGAGGAGCCTGGTGGGCTGCAGTCCATGGGGTCGCTAAGGGTCGGACACGACTGAGCGACTTCACTTTCATTTTTCACTTTCATGCATTGGAGAAGGAAATGGCAGCCCACTCCAGTGTTCTTGCCTGGAGAATCCCAGGGACAGGGGAGCCTGGTGGGCTGCCGTCTATGGGGTCGCACAGAGTCGGACGCGACTGGAGCGACTCAGCGGCTGAGCAGGGGAGCTGGGCGAAGACCAGGCAGAAGCCTCCCCTTTTGTCTGCTTTCCAGCATCTATGGAGAGAGGTTCTGCTTCTGAATTAATCAGAGCCACTTGAGAGGTTTCTGAATACCTTCATGTGAGGTGCCGAGCGTGTGTGGTGCTGTTTGGTCTGGGCATCTGATTTTCGGAAACGAATTCCCTTTTAGCACCAGCATGCACACCAAAGGGAGGCGGCAGCACCTTGCTGCCCTGAGGGGCTGAGAAGGGGCAGCGAGCGGATCACGGACGCTCCTGGGGGAGGGCGTCAACCTGAGAAACAGGGACGACTTTCAGTTTTGAAGATGCTTTGGCTCCTCATGGGCTTACATACTGAGGGTTTACCTTGGAAGAAAGGACCAGGCTGGAAGAAAGAGGGGACTATGGTGCCCACATGGGATGCACACATGCTGGCTCCTTGGAAGAAAAGCTGTGACAAACCTAGACAGCATATCAGAAAGGAGAGGCACCTCTTTGCTGACAAAGGCCCATCCAGTCAAAGCTACGGCTTTTCCAGTGGTCGCGTGTGAGTGTGAGAGATGGGGAGATGGGCCGTAAAGAAGGCTGAGCACCAAAGAACTGATGCTTTTGAACTGTGATGTTGGAGAAGACTCTTGAGAGTCCCTTGGACTGCAAGAAGATCCAACCAGTCCATCCTAAAGGAAATCAGTCCTGAATATTCATTGGAAGGATTGATGCTAAAGCTGAAACTCCAATATTTTGGGCACCTGATGCGGAGAGCTGACTCACTGGAAAAGACCCTGATGCTGGGAAAGATTGAAGGCGCGAGAAGGGAGCGACAGAGGATCAGATGGTTGGAGGGCGTCACCGACTCAATAGACGTGAGTCTGAACAAACTCTGAGAGATAGTGAGGGACGGGGGAGCCTGGTGTGCTGCAGCCCATGGGGTCGCAGAGACACATGACTTAGCGAATGGCCCACAACAACAACAGCGACAACAGTGGCAACAGACCCACAAGAAGCCTTGGAGACTCTCAGTCCAACCTCTCACCTTCCACACAAAGAGACCAAGGCCAGAGAGGGGAAGCAGCATGCCTAAGGCCACACAGCCACTACGGGCAGGACCCCCATTCTTTTAGCCGCAGTTCCTCCCTCTCCATCACATGGAGTCACAGAATGATACCAAACAGCTCGGTGGGCAGTGTGGAGGCCGAAGCAGCCTCCACAGACCCCAGACCCTCCTCACAGTCGGCGTCTGTCGCCTCCAGCCTGGAGCCAGCGCCCTCGATACCACCCTCGACAGTCGGCTGTTTCCTGGGGCTTCCCAGCCCCGCTCCTCTCCTGTCAAGGCCGCACGTTGCTGAGCCTGGGCGGTGGGCGCTGAGGGCACAGCCACTGTGCTGGGCCCCGTGCAGTGAGCTGACAGAGCAGATGTGAAATGAAAGAGTAAAGGAGTGAACTGTCTACGTTTCCTTTTTACAACCTAAGTTAGCATCCTTCCTAACTAACAAAAATGAATGAGTTTTAAAAATATAGACACAAGAAAAAAGTATTTCGCAGCTGTTCACTCTTACGTAACTTTTTTCCCATATTCAGATTATACATACATCCTTAAGCATTATTTTATACATTTTTTCACATAAGTCCTGCATTTTAGTTATATTTATTCAAATTTTAGAAAAGTGTCAAACACACAGAAAACACCAAGGAGCACCTATTTCACCTTTCACCCTGGATCGATCGATTGTTAACAGTTTGCCGTATTTGTGTTCTCCATCTCTTTCTCTGACAAACCATTCGGAAGTGAGTTGCACAAATCAGATCACCTCACCCCTGAATACTTCTGTTTGCCCTCTCTGAGAACAAGGACATTCTCCAACATGACCGCAGCAGCACTGTCACACCCGAGAATTTTAACATATAAAGATGTACATGCTTTTAATGTGATTTACAGTTCTGAGAAATGTAAGCTCACACTGCTGCTACCTAGTCGATTTGAATCGGCAAAGTGTCCTGCCAGCCTGGCTCTGCCACAGCCTCCACCACCTTCCCACCCGACAGATGCTGTTGACCTTGAACCCCTTAGGCACAGGGGTGCCAAAGAAACAGGCGAGAGGAGACTGCCTCCTTTCTCATATGGGGGCTGGCTTCTAGGCTCCGCAACCAAAGCCATGAGATGTTAGTATTAGGCTAGCGTGAAGATGTCTGGGGATCCTGCGGGAGAAACACGTGGCTCGTTTCCACCTGTGGAGCCCCCTGCTTCCCCTCAGAGCCAAGCATTGCGCTGATGTCTTTCCCGCATGAACGAGGTGCGCTTCCTGGCTGCCTTCTGAGGCGGCGTTTCTACTGGAGGGTGCTAGCAAGGCGCCCGGGGTTGCAACAACTCCTCCGCGGCCCCACGTAGCTCCGTGTGGCCCTGCAGCTGAGTGGTCAGGGCGGCACGGTGACACAGGGGAGGAAGAGCGGGCGCTTCTAGATGCACACCCAAGGGGCTCACCTTGACAGGAGCCACAAGAAACGTGAAGCAAGGACCGGTCTTTCCTGAGAAAGGAGATCAGAAACTTCTAAAAAACTTAACAGAGCTGGCAAGACACAAAGAAGTGGCTGGCGACCTGCAGCAGGGTCCCTACAATGCCTCCATCTCCAGGCTTCCTCAAAGGACAGCTCTGGTGAGGTCGGAGCACACAGCACCCTGCCTTTGGGAACTGAGTAGCTCAACTGAGGGATTAAGGAACAACCGACAGTGTGCCGCTGGGTCGGCTGCTGGCTTTTCTACCCTCTGCATCAAAGGCCTCAATTTCAGTTCTTTAAATGTGTAGAGTGGCATCTGGGGAGAGAAGATGCTTTCTGATAAGAAAGGAAACACATTTTTTCAGAAACTGGTAAAAAAAGTTGTCGAGTTTGTAATTCCCAGAGCTGAAAGAGCTACATTACAAAAGGAAGTGAAGACTCTGTGGCCCCGAATTTGTAAGATGACTAACAATAACAAGAAGAAATGAATGCGTTCACAAGCACAGTAGCAAACACGAAACTTCCACTCGGCCTTCTTTCCTAAAAGTTGTTTTAATTTGTCCCAATATTTTCCTCAAAAGAAAAACATGTGAGTAGGTTGTAAAGAAAGATAGCTGGCATCTGCTAGGGTAGAAACTACCGGAAACGGGGTTTTATAATTGTCAGAATAGAAACATCAAACAATGCATGCAAGCTGAGAACCTAGCATCGATGCGCACACGGCAGGCTCACTTTTTAAGCAGACAAGCAGAGTTTTAAGAGCCTTCAAATGTAATAGATCTGTTGAGGGTGGAAGTATAGACAGCTGTGTTTGAGCCTTGGAAGGTGGACATGTGCTTCCAAGGTTCTCTCTGTGTGCGTCAAGGGTCAATGGTCTTCCTTTTACCTAACAGTGGAAAATGTCATGATGACATATCCAATCAAACCTCTGCTGACTCTTCTTCTTTCTAGTATCTGGTTGAGCTCACACATTTGACTTCCCATGTCCCTGTGTGGTCCAGGGAGTGGAAATTCCGAGAGGCCTCACAGGGGGAGTCCCCTTCGCTCCCGCCACCTCACACCCAAAGGCAGAACAGGGTGCTGCCTGCAGCCTCACTAGCCTGGCTCTTGAAAGGACCTTCTATTCCATGCATTTTCTTATAAAAGTGAGAGGGGAAAGCCGGCACAAAAGTGGTTTAATAAAAAACACATTAGAATTAAGTTGCTTATGCTCTCATGCTTGTGGTTTGGTTCCCAGTTGACGGTTGTCAGGATTGAAGCTGCGGGGTTTTGCACAGCAGCGACACTGACTAAGCCGTCTCCCTCTTCTGTGTCAGTCTGCTCAGAATTTGGGGAAGAGGGCTTTGGCTTTGATGAGTCCTTCCATCCCAGGTGCTTTATGCAACCTCTCCACAGCCAAACACAATGGCCAGTTACCAGAACAAACTTATGCTCCTACTTCAAACATAGACTCTTTGTTAATATTCATTGTAGGAGATGATGGTTCTCCTGGAAGTAATTTTGAAGGATGTCTTCCAGCTCATATGGCCCTTACTAGGCTTACTTGGGGATTAACTCGAGCAACTTTAAATGGTTTTGTCACACTGCCCTGTCTCCACAGTGAAGGTTAAGTTTCCTGGATCTCACTTCATCTGTCTCTCCACCTGCAGTGTGGGAAATGACTACCTTGACCACAGTGCAGGCTCTAGAAGGTTCAGGAGGCTCCCTGTGCAGTCTGGATGGGAGGGGCATGGCTGGGACTGGGTGCTGGGAGTCAGACCCCGAAGGCAGCATGTCTGCCTTGTCTTCAGGAAGCAGAGGCGCTTTCTTCTGTGTGCACCCAGGCTGATCACCTGCAGTGCGGGGCAGCCATGTGTCAGGCCCAGATTAGACACTGTGGATACTGCATTCATTAAACCTTTACAGTGAGCCTAGAAGGTAGAGAAGGTCACCATCCCGTTCCAGAAGAGGAAGGCCAGGCCAGAGAGGGTTCACAGGGGTGACACACTGAGAGAGGGTGAGTGGGGCTGGAACTGTCTTTGCAAGAGAGCCCTGCAAGGGCTGCGTAGTGGATATCCTCAGGAAGCCTGGCCACAGCCTGGCCATGAGGGTCAGGCAAACAAAATGTCTCATTCCTGCAAGTTTGTATCTGAGTGACCTCAGCATGGCCGCATAATACTGACCCTCATCTCTTTTATATGTAAAATAGGGCTCAGAAATTTCATCCCCCAATTACCAGGTGAGAGCTTCTAACTGAAAGCCAGCCGGCTCTGCCACAGGTGCTCAGCATGTGGTCACTGCGTCCTGCTCATCCCTCTCCCTCCACCCTAAATGCCCAAATGATTTCCCTCGATGTGCAGAGAGTTGTGCCAGCCACTGTGCCCCGGCTGCCTCTCATAGCCCATCTTCTGCCAGCCTCGCAGCAGCGACACCACCTGCCCTCCTGCTGAGAGAGGGTGTCAAGGTGAAAAAGAGTGTTCTCTAAGGAAAGTGATGTGAAAGATTCCCAGGTGCTGACTTCTATCTTTCAGCTCATTTACCCCGGTGGGAATTTAACAGCTGCTGAGGGGTTTTTCCAGTGGTCACATATGGATGTGAGAGTTGGACTGTGAAGAAAGCTGAGCGCCGAAGAATTGATGCTTTTGAACTGTGGTGTTGGAGAAGACTCTTGAGAGTCCCTTGGACTGCAAGGAGGTCCAACCAATCCATCCTAAAGGAGATCAGTCCTGGGTGTTCTTCGGAAGGAATGATGCTAAAGCTGAAACTCCAGTACTTTGGCCACCTCATGCAAACAGTTGACTCATTGGAAAAGACCCTGATGCTGGCAGGGATTGGGGGCAGGAGGAGAAGGGGATGACAGGGGATGAGATGGCTGGATGGCATCGCCAACTCAATGGACATGAGTCTGGGTTGACTCCGGGAGTTGGTGATGGACAGGGAAGCCTGGTGTGCTGCAATTCATGGGGTCACAAAGAGTCAGACACGACAGAGCAACTGAACTGAACTGAGGGGTCCTTAAGGGCTTCCGCGACAGCTCAGTGGTAAAGAATCTCCCTGCCAATGCAGGAGACTCAGGTTGGATCCCTGGGGCCCACCAGGAGTCACTTGGTCAGCGTAAACCATCATCAGGGCTTATGGTGAGCTGCAGAGTCACTCCAGTTGGGGTGGAGGTTCCACGTATTTGGGGGTCTTCCCCAGGAAGCTGGACAAAGCCAAGTTGGAGGCTTTATTAGGCAGGAGTGTGTGTGTCTACATGTCTGAGTGTTCACACGCATGCACATGTACGTGTCCATCATCATCCAGGGCATAAGCCACATCTGCTTCAAGGACGCACGGAGCCCCTCACTCCTGCGCCCCTCCTTTCCTGCTCCTCCCCCCTCCTCCAGGACGCCAGGCCCCCTGCCTCCTGCTGGGCTGCTTCTCACCCTCCCGCCACCCTTCACCTCATGCCCTGCTCCTCCCCCAGCCCCTCCCCGGGAAGTCCCTCCCTCACTCCTTCCAGCAGGGCTGATAGTTCCATCTGCTGGAGCCAAAGCTCTCCATAATTAACATTATTACTTTTCTATTTAATTTAATAGGTTTCCCCACTTGATTTCTAAGCCTGTGTACACATTAAGTGGTTTTTCAGCTGCAAGTAGTAGAAAAATCTGACTTGAAGTACAAGGGCGCCCTTGGTTTACTTATAAAGTCCAGAGAAGGCTGGGTCCAAAGTGCTTCAGCCACAGAGATGCTGCTGAGGATGGGCTCTTGCTGTCTCCAACATGGTCACCTCTGCTGAGTGCTCATCATTTAATGTGGAAAGATGGCACCTCCCATGGTGCAGGGGTTGTATTCCTTCAAGGGAGAGAGCAAAAGACTCTTTCCTCCACCATGTCTCTCCATCAGGAAGGAAAACTGTTTTGAGTAGCCCTTAGCTCACTTCCCCCCTTGGAAAAGGCAATGGCACCCCATTCCAGTACTCTTGCCTGGAAAATCCCATGGACAGAGGAGCCTGGTAGACTGCAGTCCATGGGGTCGCTAAGAGTCGGACGCAACTGAGCGACTTCACTTTGACTTTTCACTTTCATGCACTGGAGAAGGAAATGGCAACCCACTCCAGTGTTCTTGCCTAGAGAATCCCCGGGATTGGGGAGCCCAGTGGGCTGCCATCCATGGGGTCGCACAGAGTCAGACACGACTGAAGTGACTTGGCAACAGCAGCACCAGCTCACTTCCCCACAAATCTCACTGGGGAATCAGTTCAGTTCAGTTCAGTTGCTCAGTTTTGTCCAACTCTTTGCGACCCCATGAATTGCAGCCAGACCTCCCTGTCCATCACCAACTCCTGGAGTTCATTCAAACTCATGTCCATCGAGTCGGTGATGCCATCCAGCCATCTCATCCTCTGTCGTCCCCTTCTCCTCCTGCCCCCAATCCCTCCAAGCATCAGAGTCTTTTCCAATGAGTCAACTCTTTGCATGAGGTGGCCAAAGTACTGGAGTTTCAGCTTTAGCATCATTCCTTCCGAAGGACACCCAGGACTGATCTCCTTTAGGATGGACTAGTTGGATCTGCTTGCAGTCCAAGGGACTCTCAAGAGTCTTCTTCAACACCACAGTTCAAAAGTATCAATTCTTCGGCGCTCGGCTTTCTTCACAGTCCAACTCTCACATCCATACATGACCACTGGAGAAACCATAGTCTTGATGATATGGACCTTTCTTGGCAAAGTAATGTCTCTGCTTTTGAATATGCTATCTAGGTTGCTCATAACTTTCCTTCCAAGGAGTAAGCGTCTTTTAATTTCATGGCTGCAATCACCATCTGCAGTGATTTTGGAGGCCAAAAAATAAAATCTGACACTGTTTCCCCATCTATTGTTTCCCCATCTATTTCCCATGAAGTGATGGGACCAGATGCCATTTTTCTGAATGTTGAGCTTTAAGCCAACTTTTTCACTCTCCTCTTTCACTTTCATCAAGAGGCTTTTGAGCTCCTCTTCACTTTCTGCCATAAGGGTGGTGTCATCTGCATATCTGAGGTTATTGATATTTCTCCCAGCAATCTTGATTCCAGCTTGTGCTTCTTCCAGCCCAGTGTTTCTCATGATGTGCTCTGCATATAAGTTAAATAAGCAGGGTGACAATATACAGCCTTAACATACTCCTTTTCCTATTTGGAACCAGTCTGTTGTTCCATGTCCAGTTCTAATGGTTGCTTCCTGACCTGCATACAGGTTTCTCAAAAGGGAGGTCAGGTGGTCGAGTATTCCCATCTCTTTCGGAACTTTCCACAGTTTATTGTGATCCACTGGTGAATGCTGAATCACATATTCTTTCCTACACGAGCCCCTGGCAAAGTGGTAATTTGCTACACTTTCACTAAGACATTCCCTGGAGTGGTTATGTGTTCCATAAGCATAGCTGGGTCATTTTAGGAAGGAAGATGGTGTGAGTGACTGGAGGTCCTTTGACTTGGACCAGATGTAGAATGTGTCCTCAGACAACAGAAAGGCAGCAAGGGTATGACTGAAGGGAGGAGGGAAGCAAGGAAGGAAAAAGGAAGCAAGCCAGAAAGTCGTGGTGGGAAGGGGACAAAAGGAAACAAGATAAACATTAAACAAAACCCAAAAAGCAAGGTTCTAGCTTGCAGAAATTTTTTATACTGGATTTATATTATGACTAAACATATCATCATGACTTAACTAAGGCTTGACAGTTTTCAAGCATTTTGAAGCAAGCAAACTTTTATGTCAAATAAATAAAGTATCATTTTAAAAATTCTATGAGTCAATATAAGACAAAGACAATCCATTTTCCACGTGAAAGTGACGCATCACAGCTTTTAGGGTTATTCCTGATTTGGAGAAGGAGATGGCAGCCCACTCCAGTACTCTTGCCTAGAAAATCCCATGGACAGAGGAACCTGGTAGGCTACAGCCCATGGTGTCGCAAAGAGTTGGACACGACTGAGCGATTTCCCATCCACTCATTCACCTGATTTGCTCATGGGAAAGAATGTTCCTTGCCTTTCAGAGTGAAGATAAGTACTTTCCATGGAGACTGACAAGGATACAGAACAGAATTAAATAATAAATTTCTGCAAATTTAATATTTTTAAAAGGAGAGATTTCTCCCAAGCCCTCAGTGTGTAATGTGCTTGCTGAAGGCCCCCCTCAATTCTCCAGCAGTGTTGGTGGAATCTCAGCAACCATGCCCTGGGAAGACTGACAACCCTTCTATGACACTTGTGTTGGAAGAAGGGCAAGACAGAAGATGTACACTAGAAGTTGTTCTCCAGAAACCAAAGGACAAAGGTGCCCAGTCACGTCCCTTCCCACAGTGTCTGAAAGCAGAGAGACTCAGCCAGGCAGTGAGGGGTGGTATGTGGACCTGGTCTTACGTCCCTGCTGCCGGGTGGGTCCAAACCAGTTTCAGTGGTTTTGAAGTGAAACTCACCTGGATGTATGTGGTTCGGCCTCATTAGTCGGTCAGGTTTAGATGCTCCCCTAGGTCAAAGTGAAACCCTCGAACTGGTGCCTTAGAAGAGGCTGACCCTTATAAATTACGCAGTGTGTGCTTCAAATTCCCATCACCCGAAACAGGGGGACTCTCACAGCCCAACAGGACCCCCTCGCAGCCAGTGACCTCCTGGAGTTCTGAGCTGACAAGATGACTTTGTGTTTAGTGCTAACTCAGGGGAAGGCAGCTTGGACCCCAGAACAAACCCCCTTTACTCTAGACCCTGCCCGCTTTAACAGATTTCCAGTATTCAAAGACGACATACGTGCATCGAACTTATACCCAAAGGAAATCATTATAACTGTACATATATATATATACATACACGCACACAGTATACATGTCCGCACGCATATATGTGGTTCTGAATCTTGCTTTTTCACTTAATGACACAACTTAAAGACTTTTTCCTATGGTCATATTCAGATCTGCCTCATTCTGCTTCAGTTCAGTTCAGTTCAGTTCAGTCGCTCAGTCGTGTCCGACTCTTTGTGACCCCATGAATCGCAGCACGCCAGGCCTCCCTGTCCATCACCAACTCCCAGAGTTCATTCAAACTCATGTCCATCGAGTCGGTGATGCCATCCAGCCATCTCATCCTCTGTCATCCCCTTCTCCTCCTGCCCCCAATCCCTCCCAGCATCAGAGTCTTTTCCAATGAGTTAACTCTTTGCACGAGGTGGCCAAAGTACTGGAGTTTCATTCCTTCCAAAGAACACCCAGGACTGATCTCCTTTAGAATGGACTGGTTGGATTTCCTTGCAGTCCAAGGGACTCTCAAGAGTCTTCTCCAACACCACAGCTCAAAAGCATCAGTTCTTCAGTGCTCAGCCTTCTTCACAGTCCAACTCTCACATCCATACATGACCACTAGAAAAACCATAGCCTTGACTAGACGGACCTTTGTTGGCAAAATACTGTTTCTGCTTTTAAATATGCTATCTAGGTTGGTTATAACTTTCCTTCCAAGGAGTAAGTGTTTTTAATTTCATGGCTGCAATCATCATTCTGTTTAATAGCTGCAAAATACTCCATGGTATACATATGCAGCAATTTATCTAGTCTTCTATTTTAGGAAATAAAATAGGCTTCTTTGTAAGGCTTCTTTTTTTCAGCCTTAAGAATGGTGCTGCAATAAACAGTCTTAGACATAGATATTTACAGATAGATACATAGACAGATAGATAATATTTACTTAAAAATACATAGCCATGCGGTATATAGATTTGCCTTGAAAAGAACATTGCTTTTTAAATTCAGCAGGAATTGCCCACCAAAATTATCGTAACAATTTACTCTCCCAGCAGCACTGCAGGAACCCTCTGGGTAACCCTCACCAAAACTGGACTTTATCAAACTTTATTTGGTGCCATTGTTGGCACAGATGACCATTTGCATTGCATTGCTATTTTGATTTATGTCTTTAATTATGTGTGTAATTGAGAAATCTCTCCCGGGTTTGGTTGCTGTATACATTTTTATTATGATGAACTGGCTGTTGATACACTATTTTTCTGTAGAATTCTTCACTTTTTTTTTTTTACTGATATAACAGCTCTTTGCATAGTAAAGAGAGAAGCCTGTGATCTACTGTGTGTTGCAAAATTTCCCCAGTAAATTGTTTATCTTTTGGCTTTATGTATTTTTTAAGTAAAAGCTTAAAACATTTTTTTTTTGCAAAATTAATCAATATTTTTCTTTATTAATTCTGGCCTTCCTTTATCAAGATTATTTTTGAAATCAGCCATCTTTTCTTAGAACTCACAGTTATTACTAATTTTAACAGATCACAAAAATTTTAAAGGTGATTATATAATCTCAGTGGCTCCTGGGCAATGTTCCTGTGAAAGTTTTAGCAGTTGTAAGCAAGCTTGTGTCTTAAGTGACCTTTTTTCAAGGATGACAAAGTCAAATGCCATTAGCTGCCTGTCCTTCCTACCATGACTTTCTGAGAAAGCTGAATGCCAGTTAAATAGTTATGTGAACGTTCATGGTAACAACTATCAATTTTCCTAGTTTTCTTTAATTATGAAAGATTCCTGGGCTATTACGGTCCTAACTGAATGTGCAGTGTATCTTATTCAATGGTGGTGTCATTTATTTTTAATTGGAGTGATATTTCTTTTGCTGAAATACTTTGACAGTGTCCTCAGGGGCACACTGAGCATGCTCAGGCCCCGTGTCTGTGGGAAGGAAGGGGGAGGACAGGCTTGGCTGGGCAGCAGCATCTGCATTCAGCTCCTCTCTGATGCCCTGGGCCCACGCGTCCCTCCTTTGGAGCACAGCTGTGGCTCTGGAGCTTTAGAGATGGTCCAGGTCATGCTAAAGGCTGTGTGCTGGGAACGCACACCGCACAGCGACCGGGAAATGGTTCTCAGTCACTGACAGCAATGCTGTGCCACTTTTTCCATTTCTTTCCCATAATTCCAGTCCTTATGTAATGAACCAGTATTAATTTTACTTTTTAAAACGATAGTGGATGTGGGGAATAGTTAAATAACGATGGTGTAGAAATTCAACTCTTGTTGGATGAACAGAGAAGATTCCTGAGTTCGTTCATTTTGAAGCCAGTGTGGGAGGGTGAGAATACATGAGCTGACAAGGGTCCCTAAGGACCCCTGGCGGTCAGATGTCCTCACGGCCACTGAGGCGGGTTCTGCAGTGTAAGCCACGGGCCGGCAGGGATGCCCAGCAACCACCAGAAGCTGGAACAGAGACGTGGCCTTGCCAACACCTTGGTTTTGGACTTCTGGTTTCCGAAGTGTGCGACGATGCATTCTGTTGCTTTAATTTACCCTATTTGTGGCAGTTTGCTGTGGCAGCCCTGGAAGCTAATATACTCAGGCTCCTTAAGTAGAAAGTTTGACCAAATCCTCCCAGCCAGGATTCACACTGAGGTGCGCCTGATCCTGAAAAGACTCGTGCTTTTTCTCTACTCCACTCTCCCCACGGGGCCAAACGAGGGCTGGTGGTGGCTGGATGGTGCACCCGGCCTCCCCTGCACCAGTGAAGACACCGCGGAAGGAGGCAGAGAGGAGAAACCGCCTCCGGGATGGTACTGCGTCTCTGCGCTTGGCAGTCCTGCAAGCAGGCTCTTTCTCCGAGCAATGGCTGACACACTAGAGTAACTGTAACTCCACAGTCTGGCTAAGAAATATTTATCTTAGGAATGCAAATCAGCTTAGGAAAGGCGCAATAATAATAATAAGAGCTGTAGTAGAAGAAGAGTCAGGTGGAGAGCTTGCAAACACCGTGCTGCTTATTGCACCTTGTCCTCTAGCTAAGCCGACTTCTCAGTGTTTCTTTTACGAGGGACCTGAGTCCCAGGGAGTGTAAGTGACCTTCCTAAAGACACACAGCAGAAAGCTGGGCTGTGACTCTTAACCCTATGAACTGACTCTATGTCAAGCGCCAACCTGATAGAAGGTTGTCGTAAGCGCTGAGCATAGGAGACAGCACCGAGGGCCAACAAGGCCACTGCCGCAGGGCTTCCAGACTAAGGGCTTGCTCTCAGCTCTTGGGGAAGATGCGCTTGTTATCCAGACTCTTGGTCCGGGAATCTTTTCTTTCACTAATTTATGTTGGAGTATAGTTGATCAGCAATGTTCTGTTAGTTTCAGGTGCACAGCAGAGCGGTTCACTTATACACACACAGGAGTCTATTCTTTCTCAGTTTCTCCCCATGTCAGCTACTGTAGAACATTGAGCAGAGGCCCCCGTGCTACACTGTAGGCCCTTGCTGGTTGTCTGTTTTATATGCAGCAGTGTGTGCGTGTCAGCCCCAAACTCTCGGTGTGTACCCCACGCCCTTCTCCCCTGGCAACCAGAAAGACCCAGAGGGAGTGGCTGTGAGGAGCTGGGGGCTTCCCTCGGGCTCCAGCCTTCAGGGAAGAGGGGTGGGGCCTGGCCTGAGGGACGCGATGGAGGAAGGAGGCAAAGCACCCCTCCTGTGCCCCCCAGCATTCATATTAATACTGACTAGTCCCTAATATCCCCTCCTTCCACAATATCTGGGGTTTGTTGTTTGGGACCAAGTACCCCGATATTTCCTTTTCTCCTCCTCTCTATTCCCCTAAAGCTAAACATCACAGAAACAGGTAGCACTTGGTGAGAGTGGAGTCGGGCGGAGGGGGATCCCTGCAGGTGGACGAGAGCTGCTGGCGCGGGCCCTGGGCGTGAGGGGCCGGTCCTCGCGGGGGTCCCGGGCCAGCCATCCAGGGTGCCAGAGCTTGCCCCACATCATCAGATCTTACTAACACGAGGGTGCAAAGCAATAACCCTCTACCAAAAAGAAATGTTAAAAGAGACTGTTTTATTCATCAATTTTCTTCTCTTTTCCACAGTGAAACCAGCAAAGCCTAAAGAGATTTTAAACTCAGGTTTAAATCAAACCTCTGATCAGTGAACGTGAATAATTTCCCATTTGAAAAAGAAAGAGAAACGGAAGGAAAAAGCTTTTGGAAACTTCCCTGGTGACTCGATTTTCCTTCACCTGTGGTGCTCTCTTTCTCAAGGCCTCATTTTCCATTTTTCAGACATCACAAAGCAGAAAAGAAACTTATCTCACATGGACCCATCCAGGACGAGGAACCCACCCACACACCGAAGGCTGTAAGGGGGATTGTGGTTAATCATTTCACAGAGAGAAACCTCTTTCTGGGGAGAGCAGAGAGAGAAGAGGTTGAAATATTTACTCACTTGAGACTGACAAAATAAAAATCGAGAATTGGGGTCCATAAGACCAAGAGGGACAGAGAACTAATGAGCGAACAGCGAGATAGACTATCCCACCGGTGCATGCCTCTCACAGCCCCACTGCCCTCTCTCCACGCTCCTGGAAGCCCAGGTCTCGGGGGAATTTTATCTGGGATGTTGATAAGGAAACAATAGGGTTCCGGGAAGAACTGTTAAAGCAAACAATTAAGAGTTTGCACTTCTGTCCTCAGGCCTGTGTGGACAATAAATGGAACTTACTGTAACCAGAAGCAACTTCTGTTCCCAGACCCTGTGTCTTGCCTTTGGGAGAAACTTGTTCTCAGGCAAGGCAGGCCCTCACCCCTCCCACCCCAAGACTGATTCAGACACAAAGCAAAGCTCTGCTTCCAGCCCCGCTCAGCCGGGCCCTCCACGTTCAGGCGGTCGCCCTGCCGCCAGCACGCTGAGACCTGCAGAGTCCTGGCTTCTGTCTCCGTCTTCCCAGAGGCGCTATTTCTATCTTTGCTTTCTTGGTGATTCCCTTTTACCCTCAGTCTCCCTAGACGTCACCTAGGGTTTCAGAGGAAAGTATATTGTGGCACAAAATGCAGTGGGAACTGTCTGCGAATCTGGCTTTTTGATCCTGTAAAGAGAGAGAAATCCAAGTTGCTGCCAGCCTGCTTGATTTTCCTGTCTTTCATGCTACTTCAAGACTCCAAAGCATCAGCTAAAAACGAGTCTTGCCACAAACCAGTAGAAGACAACTTTCCCTATAATATGGAAAAGCAAACACACACACAGCAGCTCTCGGTGCTGACGCTGCAGCCCCGTGGGGGTCTCTTTACTCGTGGTAGAAATATAAATGGCACACAGCCCCTGTGATGAGTAATGTGGCAGTAGGCGACAAAAAACCTTACATGTTTCGAACACTCATCAATTAATTCTACTTGGAAAAAAATTTTAATTATATGTTCAAAATGACATGTATACCCCCAAATATGTGTGCACAATATTTATTAAGTCCAGTGAAGTGAAGTCACTCAGTCGTGCCCGACTCTTTGCGACCCCATGGATAGTAGCCTGCACCAAGCTCCTCCGTCCATGGGATTTTCAAGGCAAAAGTACTGCAGTGGGTTACCATTTCCTTCTCCAGGGAATCCTCCCAACCCAGGGATCGAACCCAGGCTTCTCACATTGTAGACAGACGCTTTACCGTCTGAGCCACCAGGGAAGTCCAATATTTATTAAAGTATTGTTTAAATAGTGAATGATTCAAAACCATTTGAAAATCCAAAAATGGACTCACTAAATATTTTATGGTATTTTTTTACAATGAGAGAAGTATGCAATCTTTAAAATTTGTCATAGATCAATACTTAACCACATAAAAATGTCACTGATACATTGTAAAGTTCATAGTACAAAATAATATTTATAGTATTGTTTTTATAGAAATTTATATTACGTGATATGAATAAAGCAAAGACAAAAAAATTCCCTTAAAAACTAAAATTTATCACTAGTATTCCTAGATTATGATAAATTAAACTTTTTTTCCTTTTTCTAAAATGCTCACAATGTATTTTGTGTCCATATTGTATACAATTATAACTTTTTAAAAGAAATTCACTGGAGGGCCAGTTATAATACTTTTTATTTTTTAAATACTTTTTAGTATTTTGTTCTTCATCACAATGTTCTCTCCAACATAAAGCCCATAGAAGGCAGCACAGTGCTCAGTTCTACAGACTTCATTCAAACTTGAAGAGTACACTTCACAGAAATGAAAACCATTTGTGTTTCACACACCTGTTGTAAACTGGAGGCTAAAGATAACAGCTCCTGCTGAATTCAAAATAAGTTCACAAAAAACAAAAGCAATCTCCTTAAGAAACAAACAAAACCCCCACCATCTACCACATACTCTTTCAGTGAGCGTGAAATTCATTTTTTCTGGTTGATTGTCCAGTTTCTCCCATGATTCTTCCTGTAAAGTGATCACTCAAACTAGACAGCTTTTACTGATCACTGGCAACACTGAAATCCAAGAATATAGAAACTGCACAAACCTAAAACCAAACCTGCAAAGGACAACTGAGAGGGCGCCAGCCGAAGAAACTGCGTGTGCACAGAAGTGCCGTTTCAGAATATGAACTATACACGCTTTTTCCTTTAAGAGTCTTTATTATACATGTGTATACATATGCATGTATGTACACATAAGAAAACAATCGTCGCTGGAGTGTCTTAGTGAAGTAAGAGAGAGCTCTGACTATATATCATTACATTGCTATTAATTAAGTTTAATTTTGGGAAGAATGCACTTCACAGAAATAAAACCACTTGATGCTGCAAAATGGAAAGACCTGATGAAGCAGCATGTGTGTCTGACCTGAGTGGCAGCGCCTCTGCTCCCTGCTCCGCCGCACCCCCGCACACCAGCGTCTCCAGGAGAGGAGCTTCTGTACGCCTGGTGACCGACTCTGTGCAGCTACCACCCAGAAGGCACCCGTGATCCCCTGGCTCTGTAGGCCAGGGGGTCTCGCGTTCCCGGGTCCCATGAGACTGTGACAGCTGGAAGGGCAGTCCTTGGCAGACACTGCCCCCAGGGCACTATCAAGACCTTAGGCTGAAACACACCCCAGTCTTTCTGAGAAGGAAGCCTATTCAGCTGGAGGGGTGGGCTCTGGTTTGCAACATTCACAGGGACCTGCACAGATGCTCCCAAGGAATGGAGACTGGTGGATACAGTCTTCGTACTCTGCCTTGCCCCAGATCACAGCATCTTACAGAGAGGAGTTTACACCCTTCTCCAGAACCCTGGTTTTTGTGGCTACTGCCAGGGGCCACCTGTGCTTTTCCTGGCCCTAATGTCCAGCAGGACTTCTGCTTCCAGGTGCCACAGGACTGTAACCAGTAGCAAAGAATACTTAAACAGCTACCACCCCCAGGACACAGCAAGAGGCAACAGACCCAGGAGCTCAGTCTTTCCAGGCAGAGGCCATTTAGCTAATCCTCATAGCTGTAGCTGGAGGGGCTTCTAATTCAGCACACATGCAAGGGCTGACTGATACCTCCGAGGGTGGGCACTCGGCACGCTCGCCTTCTGTTGAATGCCAGAGAGCCAGGGAGCTTTGACACATGTCAGGTATCCCAGGCTTTATGTCCACACCCTGGCTTTTGCAGCTGCCACTCAGGAGGCGCCCTTTCGCCTTACTCTGTTGGCTGGGGCTTGCATCCCTGGGCCTCACAGGACTGCAACAATCAGAAGGAATATTCCAAGAAGGTTGCACCACTGGTGCCCTGCACAGAGAGCAAAATGACAGAGACCTACTTCCTTGTCCTGAAGCTTCAGCTGTAGAGGCGGGCACACCTGGATCCGTGGACATGCTCACGGGGGATCTCAGGTGCGGGTGCCATCCCTGTGCTCTCCCTCTGCCTCATGGCAGCTCAACAAGTTCCCCGGAACAGGGCCTGTGCACCCACCTGGAGCTCACCTCCCTGCAGCTCAGCAGACTCACCCAGAACGGAGCTTGTGCACTCACACGGAGCCCCAGCTTTGGCAACTGCGGCTCAAGGATCAGCTCCGGATCTCCTGGCTCCAAGGCCAGCGGGGCTCACAAGTGTGGTCGCACAGGACCAAATATATTTGCGTTATTTCAAAGCTGCTACCTGATGGCCTGGCTTCCAGACAGCCTGGTCTAAGTGCTGGCCGAGGTCAACGCTGAGCAGCCATGGCACACCTTCAGCTACTTGGAGATGTTAAAATACAACAGGTGCGTGGACGGTCACAAAGGCTTAGAGATACCCAAGGGCATGACTAAATGATAAGGTTCTCCTACACAAGGCCAGCCCTTTAAGACTGGGAAAAGCAGCTACTCTAACTAATGCGTAGAAACTAACAGGGAGTTGAGCAAAATGAAGAAACAGTGGAATATATCCTGAGTGAAAGAACAAGATAAAACCTTAGAGAAACACCTGAATGAGACAAACACAAGTAAATTACTTGATAGTGAATTCAAAATAACGGTCACACAAATGCTTTCCAAACTTGGGAGAAAAATGGATAAACATAGTGGGAATGTCAACAGAGAGATGGAAAATGTTAGAAAGCTCCAAATATATGTCACAGAACTGAAGAATGCCATAACTAAGTGAAGAAAAAATCACCAGATGGATCGACAGTTACTCGAGGAAGCAGAAGTAAGGACCAATGAGCTCAGAGGCAGGCCAGGGCCTTATTCACGCAAAGAAGCAAAAAGAAGACAGAATGGGAAAAACAGTGAGGACAACATCAAGCGAACTGACATTTGCATCACAGAGAGACCAGAGTGAGAAGAGGGAGAAATGAGCAGAAAACTTCTTTAAAGAAATAACGGCTGAAAACTTTCCTAACCTGAGCAAAGTAACAGAAATCCAGACCGAGTAGCCCAGAGATTTTCAAAGAAGATTTACCTAAAGAGACCCACGCTATAGACACATTCTAACTGAGACGCTGAGAACCAAGGCTCAGGGGAGTGAAGAAGCCCATGTTTCAAGGCTGAGCAGTCAGCTAGCCTCCCAGCCAGAGCCAGCGTCTGAGTCTTCTCATTTCTAGCTGAGAAACACTCACCTCCACCATCCTCTGCTAGATCGCATCTCAGAGCAGAGACACAGCTCCCCTACCTGGAAATGCTCCCCTCTGCATCACCTAGGCGCTCGAGGCTCTTGACTAAGTACTGCTGCCCAGGAGAGGAAGCGCAGTGACTCGGGGAGCAAGCCCATCACAGCTCACAGCTGGGAGTGCTGAGGAATCTCAGTGAGTATCGTGACCTCCCTACACACCTTGAGTTACCATGCCATCATTTCAGCATCCAGTTCAGTGGCTCGTTTCTTTGGGCAACACTATGAACAATGGCTTATAACTTCCTGTTACTTTAAAATCCACCTATTGATCTCCCCTGGTTGATTTCTTTGTGGCCTTTGACCTGGAGTTTAAAAATAGTATCAAAGGACCTCTCTGGTGTCCCATTGGATAATAATCTGCCTGCCAACGCAGGGGACACCGGTTCAATCCCTGGTCTGGGAAGATTCCACACGCCACGGAGCAGCTGAGCCCGTGCACCGCCACGACTGAGCTGGTGCTCCAGAGCCCGCCAGCTGCAGCTGCTGAGCCTGCGTGCTGCAGTTCCTGAAGCCTGGGCACCCAGAGCTTGTCTTCCGCAACAAGAGAAGCCGCAGCAATGAGAAGCAATGAAGACCCAGCACAGCCACAAATAAATAAAGCTAAAAGAGAATTATCTTTAAAAAAAATCTTATTAGATACAGTGATTCCTATACTTGGACCAATTCCGAGAACTGTGTTTTCCAGAACAGAGAATTAGTAGGGATTGCTTTGGCCTAAGTAGAGCCGAGAGTGCAGTGAACGTGTTAGCTGCTCAGTTGTACCCAATGCTTTTTGACCCCACTGCAACCCCATGGACTGTGGTCCATCGGTCTCCTGTGTCCTTGGGGTTCTCCAGGCAAGAACACTGGAGTGGGTTGCCATGCCCTCCTCCAGGGGATCTTCCCAGTCCAGGGCGCAAACCGGCATCTCCTGCACTGTAGGCGGTTTCTTTACCATCTGCAGCACCAGGGAAGCCCTGTGTCTGGAGAAACAGCGCCTGCTATTGCCTGTGCCAGTGGCCAGTGGTCTGTCTGTCATCACAGAAGGGGGACATCCAGACACACACTACAGACCAGCCTCCAGGAGAGGGGAGGAGCGGAGCGACGGAGGGAGACGCTCCTCTCACCCGGATTTTCTTCTTCTGTGCTCACGGCAGAAAAACGGTGATCATCCCCATGGTAGAAAAAAGGAAACAGGGGCTTGGGGAACTCATAACACCGCAGAGGAAGCCGAGGGTCGGGACCTGCCTCAGCCCCCTCACCTCTGACGAGACCCCGCTCTCCCACAGGCCCGGGCGGCCCGGGGCCCAGGCCCATGCGACTCTGAGGACCCACAAAAATAAAATCAGAAGAACCAATAAATAATGGTAAGTGCGTAATGTCGACTGCAACCTGGACTTCACCACTGAATCACCACAACCATAAAATAAGCTTCCAAGCACTTACACGCCAGGGAGCCACAAAGGCCACAGCGCCCTGCACTGCATCTCAGAGGCAGCCTGTGCTTGACCGGAGGAGGCGCTGGCCCTGGACCCAGCCCCAGGCCCTAGCAGCTCCTGGGCGCCCAGGCCTGCCCCGCGGCTTTCTCAGCGTGCTATCATGAGTCCCCCAAGCCCCTGTCTCCTTCTTTTCTCTAACACGGGGATGATCAACAATCTTCGGCTCGGGGCTGCTGAGGGTAGAAGAAAAGTCGCGTAGGAGGAGTGGCGCCCCGCCTCATCCCTCCACGTCTCCCCTCTCCCGGCAGGCTGACCTGCAGCGTTTGCCGTGGATGGCTCCCTTCTGCGACCTCAGACAAGCTGCTGGCTGGGGGCACAGCTGTCAGCAGCAGCTGCCTCTCTGGGTCTCAGGTCGTCTTCCTCCGTCTCTCTAGTGAGCACATTCGGGACACCCCTAGAACCTCCCTGTGATGATGGCCACTTCACCACAGAGGAATTCACGTCTCCTGGCTTTTGCATAAACACAAGCTAACCTCCTGTATAGAATGATCCACCTTGAGCATGTTTTTAAAAATAAGCTACATAACAGAGCTACTTCAACAATAAGAGACAGAGGAGAAATATATGTCCAATTAGTGGTGAAAATAATCAAGATTGATACATTCTGTAGTATCCTGAGGCCTGTCTTGCTCAGCTATTCATCTGTCATAAATATTTGTAAAAGATTTTCAAGTGGGGAGAAAGTGGGTGAATATATGGTGCAAGTGATTCTTGTCCACACAGATGCAGTTTAATTGAGCCCTTATTACAAGGCGATTGACCACTGCCCAAGAGAAGAACAGTCATAAGACTATTTGCATTATACGCCACTCACTTTATAGTCCCTTATTCCCTCACTGCCCAGTTCTTAGAATTCTCCCTTGAACTGGTTGTAACATCTTACTGGCTCCCTTGCTCGATCACCGAGCACAACAAGACCTTTGGTGCACGTTCATTTCATATTGTGAGAGTCTCACTTTACTTTTCTGAAAATTATTGACGTATTTTGTCACCATTGTTGAGATAGCTCTTGCCTCCTTTACACAATCTTATCACGTTCTGACATGGACCAAAGCCTAAAACAAGGTCTTTAAATCATAGGCCCATGATAGGCCTAGACTATCTGACAGAAGGGAAAGATGTCAAATAAAATAAGTGTTGTAAGAGGAACGGCCTCGCTACAAGACATCTGGAAACCCAGCCTCTGATCACTGGTTTGAGATCATCAGATACACGTACTCTGCTTTGATGCATGTTAGATGCGTGTGTGTGTGGCTGAACTACGTGAAGTTTCTATCTTACAGGTTGAAATGGCCAAACATAAGCACAGCCACAGCATTCAGTCATGTCTATGTACACACAGGCGCTCACAGCACACATTCATCCAGAGCCAAGCCCTGAACAGCAGCGGAGTCTCTTGGGCAGACTTCGGAAAAAGCAGAGAACCACATGTCTTTGTGTTTCTCTGTTTCTTTAAGCTCTTATTTCTGAAACTTTCAGTGAAATGTCAAGAGAAGAGGCAGGATAGTATTGTAAGAAACCTATTAATCCAGGAATTAAAAGACTTTCAGTCTAACTCTTGCTTGAAAATGTATTCATTCCATTAGCACACATCACCTTAGGAAAACTGTCTTTGATGCGGAAAGATCTTAGTTTCTCTGGAGTACCTTTTCGATCGTCTGTTTTCCCTGAGGCTCTGGAATGAACATGAAGTAGAGCTGGAGCTTGAAACTCTGCTTTACTTCTGGTTGGTTTGCCTCAGGTTTTGAAGAAGATTCTTCATATGAACTTTTGTTCTGATTGAACTCCTTCTGCCTGAGAGGAGAGCGGCAAACACAGACGCTAACCGAGACCCCTTTTAGCAGGGCTGCAGTGGTCCTGAGTCTGACGCTCCTGTATTTTCGTTTCACAGCACACTTGCCCCACACAAACACACTCGCCCACATCCATCACGGTGAGTATGCCACCGAGACGACAGTGGCTCGGGTGGCAGGGGGGCACCGTGTCCTGCTCATGATACCACAAGTAGCCTTGGTTCAGTCGCGGCAGAGACTCTCACTGAGTCATCTGCACCTTCTCGCCTTTTCAGCAATGCGTGTGACCTCCAAGCACAGACCTTAGGAAAAGGACTAGGTCGAGGGTAAGACAAAAGAGAGAGAGTAAGCACTCTCTAATATAATGGCTTCATTGGGATATTATTTGCATCTCATATAACTCAACCTTTTAGAGTGTTATAGCCAGTGACTTTAGTGCGTTCAAGCCAGTGTGTGATGATAGCCACTCGTCTAGAACAAACCTCTCTTACTCATTAGCAGTCACTCCCTGTACTCCCCTCCCCCGGCCCCGGACAACCACCAATCTACTGTCTGTGCCTGTGGACCTGCCTAATCCGCGTACTTTATGTAAATGACTCACGCCACGTGTGGCCTCTTCTGTCTGACTCTCTCACTCGCTGTGTTTCCAGGGTTCATCTGTGTTGCTGCAAGTATGAGCATTTCATTCCTTTTACGGCTGAATAATGATTCATTGTGCGAATAAACCACATTTTGTTTATCAGTTCATCCATCAATGGACATTTGAACTGTTTCCATTCTTCAGCTATTATTTTAAAAATGCTACTACTATGAACTTTTATGTAGGTGTATGCTTTCATTTCTCTTGAGTATCTATCTAGGAGTGGGATTTCTAGGTCATGTGAGAACTCTGTATTTACTTTTGTGAGGAACTGCCAACTGTCCTCCTGAATACTGTCTATCCAGATCCATTGTCCAGTTTTAAAAATAAGATTAGTTTTCTCTTTACTGTGAAGTTATAAAAATTCTGTATTTATTGTGAACACAAGTCCCATATAAGACATATGGTTTGCGAACAATTTTTTCATTATATGGATGGTCTTTACACTTTGATGGTGCCTTTTGAAGAACAAAAGTTTTAAAATTTGATCAATTCATCTATTTTTTCTTTTTTCACTTGTGATTTGGCGTTGTATCTAGGAAGGTTTTGCCTCATTCAAGTATATAAAAATGTACTCCTTGAATTACTTCCAAGAGTGTTATAGTTTTAGCTCTTAGATTAAGCTTTTTTACCCAAATGGAGTTAACATTTGTATATAAAGTAGGAGGCCAACTTCCTTTTTTGGTATGTAGATAACCAGTTCTCTCAACGTTATTTGATGAAAAGGTTTCTCCTTTAAATAATTTTGGCACCCTTGCTAAAAATCGATTGACCACAAAGTGAGGGCTTATTTGCAGACTCCAGTCCTTTCCATTCATCCCTGTGTTTACCCTTATGCCAGCACCACACTCTCTTGCCTTCTGCTGTTTTGTAATGGGCTTTTAGATCAGGAAGATGAGATCCTCTTTCAAATTTGTTCTCATTTTAGAAGATTGTTTTGGATATTCTCTGCCACTTGATTTCCATATGAATTTAATGCCACAAAGCAAAGCCAGCTGGGATTTTGACAGGCATCACATTGACTCTATAGATCAATTTGGGGAAGATTTTCACCCTAACAATAGATATTGGGCATTCCAACCCATGAGCATGGAATGTCTTTCCATTAGCGTAGGTCTCGCTTCATCTTTTGGATGACGCTTTGTAGCTCTCAGTTTGCAGGTGTTATGTTTCTTGTGTTAAATTTGTTCCTACGCATTTTATTCTTTCTGAGACTACTAAAAATTGAATGATTTTCTTAGTTTCATTTTCAAATTGTTAATTGCTAGTGTATAAACCGATTACCTTTTATATACTGGTCTTTCACCCGATAACCTCGATGAGCTCATTTATTAGCTCTAACATTTTGCTTTGTGACTTACTTAAGATTTCTGTGTAGAGGATTGTGCCATCTGCAGATAAAGACAGTTCTAATTCTCTCTTCACAGTCTGGATGTCTTTCACTTCTCTTTCTGGCGTGGTTGCCCTACTGACCCTCCAGTTCAAGCTGGACACACGTGGCAGCAGCGGTCATTCTTGCCTTGATTCTAACCTGGGGGAAAAGCATTCAGCCTTTTACTGTATAGCATAATGTTAATTTTGAATGTTTATAGAAACTCTTTATAACATTGAAAATTTTCCTTTATATTCTTAGGTGTTTGGAGCTTTTCTTATGAAATGATGCTGAATTTTATAAAATTCTTTTTCTCCAACTATTGAGACGACCATGCTGCTGCTGCTGCTGCTAAGTCGCTTCAGTCGTGTCCGACTCTGTGCGACCCCATAGACGGCAGCCCACCAGGCTCCTCTGTCCCTGGGATTCTCCAGGCCATGAAGTTTTGTTAATTTTTTTTATTATGGTGTATTACACTGATTGCTTTTACAATGTAAACCAATCTTAGATTCCTTGGATAAACCTTATTTGAATTAATCCTTTCTATAAGTTACTGGACCTAGTCGTTAGTATTTTGTTGAGGACTTTCATGTCGGTATCCTTGAGGAATTATTGGTCTATAGTTTTGTTTTCTTTTTTGTGGTGTTTTTTGTACCAGTGTAATACTGGCTTCATGGAATCACTTGAGAGTTCCTTCATATTTTGTATTTTGAAAAGTTTGTCAGAAGTTGGAAATGGTAATGCTTTAACACTTGGTAGAATTCCTCACCGAAGCCATCAGAGTCTATGTGTTCATTGCGGGGAGGTTTTTTAGTCACTAATTCAGTCTCTTTACTCATCACATGCATGTTCAGATCCTCGTCCCTTCTTCCGTCACGTGTCCATCACGTGTATGCTCAGATCCTCGTCCCTTCTTCCGTCACGTGTCCATCACGTGTATGTTCAGATCCTCGTCCCTTCTTCCGTCACGTGTCCATCACGTGTATGTTCAGATCCTCGTCCCTTCTTCCGTCACGTGTATGTTCAGATCCTCGTCCCTTCTTCCGTCACGTGTCCATCACGTGTATGCTCAGATCCTCGTCCCTTCTTCCATCACGTGTCCATCACGTGTATGCTCGGATCCTCGTCCCTTCTTCCGTCAGTGTTGGTCGTTTGCTTCCGGTGCACACATGTGAAGAGAAAACCTTAATTTGAAACCTCTTTCTCTCCCTCCATCTACCTTGTTAATTAGGTTCATCTCCCCTACCGTGACTATAGAAAGAAAGGGAAGGAAAAACACTATTTAAATATTTCAGATGCCTTTAGATTTTGCTGTGGTTTCTCTTCATATACAGGGCCTCCTTTTAGCTACTGCTTGTCTTGAAAACTACTCAACTATAGAACAAAAACACGGGTAGGGGAGGGGGAACCCATGGTGGGCAAGAGACGCTCCAGTGAGATCTGAGTCTATTTGCCCTAGCCATGTGGGTGAAAAATGGGCACATCAGATTTCACTAATGGGCCAGCCCACGTGGGCATTTTAAAGCTCTTACAGTGAGCAACTGTTAGAAAAGATGTGATGATTCATACTTTCAGCAGAATTGAGAACATGAAATTCTCTATTTCCTTCCTCCTTAGAATTGTCCAGAGGAAGAGAATACTGCTTCTTCTATGAAAGTTAATTGCAAGTTTCCTTTATTTCTGAATGAAATGTCACATTTATTGATGGTGAATCACTTTCACAAAGAACTAGGTAAAAGAATATTACAGTTCTCATATAATACCAAGGTAACTGAGCAAAGAGGCCTTATTAGAAGGAGATGAATTATTTTCCCCTTATTGCACCTTAGAAAGCAAAAACTAACCACTACCACCACCAACAAATACTCCTCAAACTTGTGTTTAAACTGCAGTGAGAATAATTGTGTGTGACCCTAAGATAAATATTCATTTTTAAACTCAATTCTATAGTTTCTCTTACACTTTCTTAAAGCTGCCACTCTTTTGCAGTTATGAAAATAATGCTCACTATGCTGTCTGTCTGAATGAGGCTTTCACGTCAACTGTCAGTCTTGTTCCTCTGGCGCCTGTGTTAGAATTTTGCCTCGTTTACTTACTTATAGATGTTACTTTGAAATGAATTCAGATTTATGGAAAAGTTGCAAAAATAGCTCAAAGGGCCCCCATTTTCCCTCCACCAGATGTACCCAGGTGTTACTATTTTACCAATCTATTTTGCCTACGCTCATGTGTTTTTAAAAAGCAGTGAACTCTAGGATGGATTATGGAACAAAGGTTCTCATTCCATCAAGCAACAACCAACTGCCAACGAAATGTAAAGCGTTAACAAGGCCGTTGGCTGCTGTTCAGAACTCATCTCCAGTTCTCATGGTCAGTTTTTTCTTGTTTTCCTTCTTTCTTTGCGTCTTGAACCCTGTTTCAGAAAGTCTGAGAACACGTGTTCTCATTCATTTAATAAACATTGCAGGACCTGAAAATGTCAATTATTTCACAACTGAAACTAGCGCAAGTTTTAGCCTGTCAAGCTGACACTGTAAGCTGCACACAGGAAGCCCACACTTATTGTGGAATGTAAACAAGGTGTTATTGCTCCTTGGATTCTACAAAATAAGGTTAATACTCATTTATCAGCACACAGAGCTTAACTCGGATATTAAACAAAATGAACAGAGCTTTGTTTTCTACCTGACAGTGACACAGTGACTGTCACAACAGCCAGAATAACAGTAAAGCAGAGACACCCTATGTCATAAGATGTTTGTTTTCAAGCAACTGTATGCTAATAAAATTCAAATAGTAAATTTCTTTTCCTTTAGATTAAAAAAAAAAAAGATGTCTATTTCCTAGTTTTCGAGAAACAATGACCCTACTTGGAGACCATAATTACTCTTTCTTTTCCATTTTCTTTCTTGTCCATGGACATTATCTTCACAGAATTAGATTATTCATAATCCTTGGTTCATGACAACTCACCGTTGGTCCGTATCTTGTTGTTGTTTAATTGCTAAGACAGGTGCGACAATTTGAGACCCCATGGGTTATACCCCATCAGGCTCCTCCGTCCACGGGATTCTCCAGGCAAGAATACTGGAGGGGTCAACCATTCCCTTCTCCAGGGGATCTTCCCAACCCAAGGATCGAACCCGCATCTCCTGCGTTGCAGGCGGATTCTTTACCATTAAGCCACCAAGGAATCCCTGGCCCACATCTGGCTCTCTTTTATTAACTTCCTCACTATGTACTTTTAATTATATAAAAACACCCATGGTCCCACTGCCCATCACCACCAGTACAGAAGCCAGCGCTTTGGCGAGAGTAAGCCCCTAGTGCTCTGGCCCTCTTAGGAATTGTGCCACCACTCTTTGTCATTCCCTTGCCTTTCTTTTTAAAGTAAACGTTTTCCTTCCTTCTCTTAAGGTCAACTTATTATACTTATTTTGAGTTCTTCCTAGGTTTCACTCAGATATGCCTTTCACATAATTGTGTGTGAGAAAATGTTTTTGTTCATCACTGCTGAAGTAATTAGTTCTTCATTTATTCTCATGACTGACAAGGGTAGAGGAAAAGCCCCATCTCACTGGACGGTAAAACCAGAAGGTGCTTCTGTGAGTTGTCCTGTTACCTCGTGTTGGGTCTGCTCATCACACACCAGCTTTGGGCAGCTCCTCCTCCCCCGCTGAACAGCATCTGTGGCTAGCCAAGCTCAGAAATGGTCAACACCATGAGTTTCCTTTTCAGGAGAGTTTCTATATGATGGCTGACTTTTGAACCCACACTGAGGAAGTTTTCAAGGGAGGCTGGTTTGGGGGCTATTGTCTGTGTCATCCACTGGGGTCAGTGGAGGCTGGCTCAGCCGGAGGGAGGCGCAGAGCTGGGGAAAGCACACCGGCTCCGAGCCTGGAGGCGTGAGTCGCAGGTTCAGTCCTGCTGCTCACTAGCTGTGCGACCTTGGCAAATGGTTCTTACCTCTCTGGGCCTCAGCTTCCTCTTCTGTAGAATCAACACTTACATCCGATGATTTCCAAGGGCCTTTCCAGAGAAGGAACCTGGAGAAGGAACGGTTAAGCAAGCTGCCGAGAGTCTCGAGGCTCTTCTTTGCAGAGTCAGCGTTCGGCCCCTTGAGTCCTGACAATGCAGCAGGAACACGGGGAAGAATACAGCGCTGTGGCTCCTGACTCAGGAGCTCAGAGTCTGGCTGCACTGGAGGTACTCTGAAAGGTGGTTTCCAATCTGCATTACTGAGCAAAGATCTGCTCACGGGCAGAGCGTCGTGTTCAGACTGCTGATGTGAGCAGCAGAAGCACATTGGCACTACCTTAATCGAAAGAGGGCGCCTGTGCTAAGAACACGGGGTACGGAGTGCTTCATGAATCGTTAGCTGAAATACAATTTGGGAGCCAGAAAAGTCCAGAGACATCAGCTTGGTTGTAGGGGACACCCAGGAGACCACCTCTGCCCATCTTTATCTCCGATTCTCCTGTCAGCCAGCTTCTTTCTTCATTT
This sequence comes from Capricornis sumatraensis, assembly GCF_032405125.1. Taxonomy (NCBI): domain Eukaryota; kingdom Metazoa; phylum Chordata; class Mammalia; order Artiodactyla; family Bovidae; genus Capricornis; species Capricornis sumatraensis. Next base: position 55,573,735 of record NC_091090.1, on the reverse strand, counting down.
TTCCAGTAGCTGCCACTTGGCAGAAAATAGCTTTGACAATCACCCTGTTTTATATGGAAGGAGACAAGCCTGTTTCCTCTGGGTCTCAATTCTGAATTCCTAGGAAAGAACTGTGGTGGCCCACTTCCATCCAATCTACTGTGGCCAAACTGGAGTGGGGCTTAGGGAGGTTATATCACCCAGGCATGCCTCGAGTTCTTCCTCCACAAGGATGGGATATGGAGACACGCCTGCGAAAGGCCTTCTGGCATCAGCTCTGAGATAGGCCCGTGATCAGTGCCATCACGCACGTGCCCATGGGGCTCCAGCCCAGAACGGGTACTCACTACATGCTTTTTGAATGAATGCGCAAATGAATACTGCCAACTAAAAGTAAACATTTAAGGAAAGACTCACCGAGAGAACCTCATTTTTTCGCTTTAAAATGAAACTAAAAGAATATCAGCCTAAGAGAGTAAGCCACATGATTCTGAATTAGAAGTTCCTAGAGGGCAGTGAGACTTGACACTGCACACGTGGAACACTGTATGAATCCGTGTGATGGGAAGAAAGGCTGATCACGGCCCTTGGGACGAGCATGTGTTGTCTTAAAGGCATCTAACAAAAAGGAAGTGGGAATGGAATGACATCATTTCTGAGATTTCCGTGATTTGGAGGGCTTTCTCAAAGCTCGTTACATTCCTTTAAAAATGCAGATACTGGAAAAAGAACAGCCAAGGCAGACAGGGAAGCCTTGCAGCTTGTCTTCTAGTGGTCATGACCTTAAAGCCAAGAGAAGGCCACCAATGGAGACCTGTGGCCCTTCAGAGCTGGAATGAGCCCAACCCCACATCTCACTTTGCCCTAATTTTATAGAAGAGACTCAACTATTGACTGCCAGCTAGTGGCAGTGACCCAGCCTGGTTTTCAGGAATTAGTCTTTAGCAGCCACTGGTTTTACATGTGTTCAGTACTTAACAGCTGTCCTACAACTCAGAGTAGAGAGGAGAACCAAAGGTAAATGCATAAATGAGGGCTGTTAGCAGTCCGGTTGCTGCTGCCATAGTCAATAGAAGTCTGGCCCTGACCTGGACATGCTCAGAGCTGAGCATCATGTTTGCAAGAAGTTACTTGCTGTGTATTAGCTATATTAGTGCTGCTACAATGGAGTCGGACACCACTCAAGTGACTTAGCACTCATACTTGAGTACTCTCATTCTCCCTGGCCTGTCTAGCAAAGGCTTTGCTAAGCCAGGCCTGAGCCCTGTGGGCCCCTGTGTAGGTGCCCCAAGAGGGTCATGGGTCAGCATCTGTACAGTCAGCCAGCTGGTCAGCATCTGAGCGTGCTGTGGTAGGAGAGCTGCGATGCTGGGTGTGCCCTTGTATTTACCTTTACAGACAGAGGCAGATGTGTATATAGATACGCGCTTACAGAGCGTGTTTATATAGGTGTACACATTAAACATAGATAGAGACATAGATGCATAAATAAAGAGAGATACAGCTTGCGGCAGGGTATCCTTTCCCTAGAATGTATCTGTTTTGTACCTCATGGGGCCTTTTAAAGGGAAGGCATATTTGGCATTTTATTTTTAAAAATTTAAAGCGAATCACCTTAAACTAATAATTTCAAAGTTAACTTGGATCTAAAATTCATTGGGGAAGGAAGCTCATGAGAAATGTCTCCACATGAGAATGCTCCCATTTACAAAGTCGATGACGTGTTTTCCTCCAGAATACTGAAAGTGTTCGCAAAACACACATGTCCTGGAGAAGCAGTTTCCTTTTAAAATTTTATTTTATTTTGCTCCGACTGACATCAGCTGCCTAATGTATGAGAAGCCTCCCCCTGGTGAGGTGACTCTGCCTCTGATGCCATCGCCACAGGGGAGAAACTCCTAATTTCTCTCCAGGAGGAAGGGAGCAAGTGCCCAGGACAGAGAACCACTCCCCGGAAGGAACACTGTCTAGTGCTCAGTTGAATTTGTTGGCTTAAAACTCAATTTTTCAAAGCTTAAAAACTGAAACTACTCCTATAATTAGTAAAGTAGGTACAAAACAAAGACTATATTTGTAAGGTAAGCGTGGAAAGCAAATTTTATGGAAATGGAAACAAAAGGCGTGGGCCACATCTTTTGAAAGCAGCCCAGAAAATGTTCTATATCTTAACCTGTTATGAGAGAGTCAACATGTGAAAGGCCAACAGTATTATGCACTTGACTATATGTGCACAGTATGCGATTTGTATCATTACTTAGTATGTAATTTGTATCTCTTTTAAAAAGGCAGAACAAACTAGCAAGCCAGCTAGTGAGCTGTGTAGAGAGCACCTCTCCGCACTTAGGATCAGCTTTAACCAAGCCCATCTCTGCTCCCGGCTCCAAACCACCCAGGTACACAGCAACTCCACTTTGACAGTTGTCTGAAGGCAACTAGTAGGGTCCGCCCGGCTCTTGTCCTACTTTTATTGTTGAGCAGAAACGATTCTTACCCACTCTTGAACTCTTGAATTCTCTTGGACTGGCCCCACCCCTCAGGTGACAGAACCTGGAAGGGGACTCTGACCGTGTGCACCGTGCCCCTTCTGCCTCCTTCCTCAGCACGAGGGGCTCCCTGGAGGCCCCTGACCCCGCAAGCCCCGCCCCCACCCCGCCCCTCCTCACTGACTGTCCTGCAGGGACATGCCTGCCACAAGAGGGGGACTCTGACATTGCCTGACTGAATTGGGGGTCCATACTTGCCTGCAAATACAAGCTGTTTCTTTATTAATATATCAGCTCTTCTACCTGATTTCTTAATTGGCTCAAGCCTCAGGTGGGAATGAAATGTGCCAATTATGACATTCCTGCAGAGCCTCTGACACTTGTCTTCCAGGTGAGATGGATGAAAAGCTCCCCGCTTCTCTGAAACGAAAGCTGGCATGCTGGATTTGAGCCTTGCTAAAGCCTTGTAGAATTATTACTTAGAAGTACCAGCTTTTAAATATCTTTCATTTTTGAGGAAAATTGAATCCACTATTGTTTTTGATGTTTGAGAATGCTACTATATCACACTCAATTGACAAACAGACACAGAAGCCAGATGTGGGTCAACGTGTTGGCTTTGCTACTCGTACGGTCAGATCAAAAAGATTGGCTTGGACCCAAAGCCCAAATGGCCTTCAAGCTACCACGCACCCACAGGCAGAACAGCTGTAGCCTCCCCCGCAGGGCAGCACCTGGCGCCTTGGGCCCCGGGAGGGGGGGGGGACAGGTGCATCCTGTGGCCAGGCTGTTTAAGAAATGAGAGAGAGAGAAAGAGGTGGAGGCAGGGAGAGAGCCAGAGCACCCCGAGGGGAGTGGGGGGGTGAAGAGAGCTGTACATGTTGGGCCTGACCTGTAACGGCAGCACCAGTAGTCATCATCGTTCAAGAGCCGGGAAAGGAGAGAGGGGAGGGGAGGGTTCTCTCCAGCACTTCCGGAAAGCTGGGGTGAGGCAGGGATAGGTGGGGACAGGGGCATGTCTCTCTTGATCGATGGTTTCAGTAGGTCACTGAGAGTGTTCTCAGGGGCCAAAACTGAAACTAGGCTTTGCCTAGCACTCCTTTGCTCATGTTGCCTCCAACACTGAGGGTCCAGCAGAAGGTTTAAATAACGATTGGGGAAGACTGTGCGTGCGTGTGAATCCGCCTCCCTGTAAACCTTCTGCCACCCACACCGTGGCCTCGGCAAAGCGGCCATGAGTCCAGACCCCGCCTGGGGCCAGCCTGGGGGCCAGCCAAGCCCACAGGGCCAGTGTCCTTCTGTGGGCGTGGAGAGTGTCCCTCTTCTCCTCTCCGTTGCCCTGCTGCACACCCTGCCGACTCTTCTGACTCTCCTTGTTGCTTGTCTCTAGCATCCACGTTGGTAGTTCAGAAGCTGAAAGTAGAATTCCATTCAAATGTTAGAATTCTCTCCGCACTTACCATGTGCTATTCTAGGCGCTAGAAACGCTGCACTGAATGGAGCGGTCCACATTCCAGCTCAAGGAAGCGCCGTGAGCGAGAGGGTCCCCGGAGACGACCCTGCGCGTATGCGTTTGCTCTCTACATGCTCTCACATGAACCGTGCGTTAGTAAGACAGGTTTCATTTACTTTGAAGATACTCATTGAGACAGTTCTTCGAGGAGAGATTATCGTAAAGAGGCATGAGTGGCAAGTCACAGACAGCAGCACGGACGCACGCAGCTGAGCTACTGGCCATTCAGGCTGTGCAGCAGGCACTTTCATTTTGAAGTTCCCTATGTTTCGGGAAGTGCATTAAAGCCACAAACTGGCTCCTTTTTAACGGTGGACAAGAAAGCTTGAGCTCACAGCTCTGCTTAGTTTCAATCAGATAACCAAAAGGGAATAGTAACAGATTTTGGCTTTTTTTTTTTTTTTCAGATAAAGACAAGTTTGAGAGGAAGATGTTTCAAACTTATTTTATAACCAAGTCACTGTGTTGGTCTCTGTCCAGTGACAGTTGCTTCTTGGAGCCCACTTCCTCCTGCTGCCTATGCCTTTTGCCCTTACCAGCTCTTTATAAACAACAATTTATTTTATAATCCAGAGAAAAGACACTCACCATATAGCAGCCTGCTGTGAGTGTGTAGATTTACAGACTCAACATGGGAGGAGCCTGAGACTCATGCAGTGCAGTCGCACCTGCAGCACCGCGGAGAGATGGCCCCTATCATATGTGCTGGCTGCAGGTCCCCCGGGAGCAGCTGCACTTCTGAGGGGGAACGACTTCTCCACTGCTGTCTAGATGGACTTGTTAGGAAGTTCCTCCATATGCTGTGATTAGAATCCACGTCCTCGCAGCTTCAACATGTGCACCAACTCAGACCTACATTCTCCTGGCGTGTGGACCCTTCAGAACGCAGCAGAGGCTGCAGATAGGCACTGGTGGTGTGTTATTCTTTCTGCATAAGGTTTAATTTTTAGAATAGTTGCCAACATGTAAAAGTTGAAAGATTTCATGTAATCCAGCTGCTCTTTATAAACTAGAGAATCAGGTAACCCCAGGTCTTCAGCAAGCTAGAAGAAATGGATAAATTCCTAGATAAATTCCTAGACACATACAATCTTCCAAGACTAAATCATGAAGAATTAGAAAATCTGAATAAACCTATTATTAGTAACAGAATTGAATGGGTAATTAAAAAACAACTCCCAACACATGAAAGCCCAGGTTCAGATGGCTTCACAGGTAAATTCTACCAAACACTTAAAGAAGAACTAATACCTATTATTCCCAAATTATTTAAAAGTGGAAGAAACACTTCCAAGCTCATTTTATGAGGCCAACATTACCTGGTACTAAAACCAAAGAAACCACACACAAAGAAAATTACAAGCCTATATCCCTGATGAACATAGACACAAACATTCTCCACAAAATATTAGCAAACTAAACTTCAACAACGCATTAAAAATCATATAAGATCATTAAGTTGGATTTATTTCAGGGATGTAAAGATGGTTCAACATTGGCAAATCAATCGATGTGATATACCACATCAAGAAGTTGAAGAATAAAAACCATTTGATCATCTCAGTAAAGGCACAAAAAAAGCATTTGACAACATTCAACATCAATTTACAATAAAAACTCTCCAGAAAATGGGTTTAAAGGGAACATACTTCAACATAATAAAAACCGTGCATTATACTTGAGTTCAGTTCAGTCGCTCAGTCGTGTCCGACTCTTTGCGACCCCATGAATTGCAGCACGCCAGGCCTCCCTGTCCATCACCAACTCCCAGAGTTCACTCAGACTCGCGTCCATCGAGTCCGTGATGCCATCCAGCCATCTCATCCTCTGTCGTCCCCTGCTCCTCCTGTCCCCAATCCCTCCCAGCACCAGAGTCTTTTCCAATGAGTCAGCTCTTCACATGAGGTGGCCAAAGTACTGGAGTTTCAGCTTCAGCATCATTCCTTCCAAAGAACACCCAGGACCGATCTCCTTTAGGATGGACTGGTTGGGTCTCCATAGTCCAAGGGACTCTCAAGAGTCTTCTCCAACTCCACAGTTCAAAAGCATCAAGTCTTCGGCGCTCAGCCTTCTTCACAGTCCAACTCTCACATCCATACGTGACCACTGGAAAAACCATAGCCTTGACGAGATGGACCTTTGTTGGCAAAGTAATGTCTCTGCTTTTCAATATGCTATCTAGGTTGGTCATAACTTTCCTTCCAAGGAGTAAGCATCTTTTAATTTCATGGCTGCAATCACCATCTGCAGTGATTTTGGAGCCCCAAAAAATAAAGTCTGCCACTGTTTCCACTGTTTCCCCATCTATTTCCCATGAAGTGATGGGACCAGATGCCATTTTTCTGAATGTTGAGCTTTAAGCCAACTTTTTCACTCTCCTCTTTCACTTTCATTAAGAGGCTTTTGAGCTCCTCTTCAGTTTCTGCCATAAGGGTGATGTCATCTGCATATGACATTTCCCCCAGCAATCTTGATTCCAGCTTGTGCTTCCTCCAGCCCAGCGTTTCTCATGATGTACTCTGCATATAAGTTAAATAAGCAGGGTGACAATATACAGCCTTGACGTACTCCTTTTCCTATTTGGAACCAGTCTGTTGTTCCATGTCCAGTTCTAACAGTTGCTTCCTGACCTGCATATAGGTTTCTCAAGGTATTCATAGAACCATTCAAATTCAGCTTCTTTGGCATTATTAGTCGAGGCATAGACTTGAATTATTGTGACATTGAATGGTTTTCCTTGGCAATGAACATTCTGTCATTTTTGAGATTGCACTCAAGTACTGCATTTCAGACTCTTTTGTTGACTGTGAGGGTTACTCCATTTCTTCTAAGGGATTCTTGCTTACAGTAGTAGATATAATGGTCATCTGAGTTAAATTCACCCATTCCAGTCCATTTTAGTTCGCTGATTCCTAAAGTGTCGATGTTCTCTCTTGCCACCTCCTGTTGGACCGCTTCCAATTTACCTTGATTCATCGACCTAACATTCCAGGTTCCTATGCAATACTGTTCTTCACAGCATCCAACTTTACTCCCATCACCGGTCGCATCCACAGCAGGGCATTGCTCTTGCTTTGGCTCCGTCTCTTCATCCTTCTGGAGTTATTTCTCCACTCTTCTCCAGTAGTATACTGGGCACCTACTGAACTGGGGAGTTCATCTCTCAGTGTCCTATCTTTTCCCTTTTTCATACTGTTCATGAGGTTCTCAAGGCAAGAATACTGCAGTAGTTTGCCGTTCCTCGCTCTAGGGGACCAAGGTTTTTCAGAACTCTCCACCATGACCCGTCCATCTTGGGTGGCCCTGCCTGGCAAGACTCACAGTTTCATTCGGTTTTAGAAGGCTGTGATTCATGTGATGAGTTTGGCTCATTTTCTGTGACTGTGGTTTTCATTCTGTCTGCCCTGGGAGGGATAAGGATAAGAGGCTTGCGGGAGCTCCCAAGCATCCTTACCACAAAGTTACCCCTCCCTTGTCTTTCTTCTCTTTGGAAGCGAGCCATCAAGCAGAGCCCATGCTAAAGAGGGGTACGGGGCAGAGAGGAAGAATTACCCTAACCTCCTGGAAGGCCAAGTGTCTACACAGATTTTTTGTCATTCTTCTGTGTATATGTAAGATTCTTTTCCTTCTTTCCTTCCCTTATTTCTTCAGTTATTCATTCATTCAACCACTTATTTATCTTAGTATGGAATCACAGATATCTACTTCACACCTTGGGTTATAGTCCAATTCTATGTTATTTATTCTGTTGCTCAACATACTCCTTTCCTAATTTTGAACCAGTCAGTTGTTCCATGATTGGTTTTAGCTGTTGCTTCTTGACCTGCATACAGGTTTCTCAGGAGGCAGGTAAGGTCTTCTGGTATTGCCATCTCTCGAAGAATTTCCCACAGTTTGTTGTGATCTACACAGCCAAAGGCTTTAGTGTGGTCAATGAAGCAGAAGTAGATGTTTTTCAGGAATTCCTTTGCTTTTTCTATGACCCAGCAGATGTTGGCAATTAGAATGGAGATAAATAAAATCAAGAACAGAAAAATAGAAAGCCAACAAGATCAAAAATAGTTTTTCCAAAAAAATGACAAAATTGGCACACATTTAGCTATACTGACAAAAAAAAAAGGGAGAAGACACATATAACTAAAACCAAAAGAAAAAGTGGGGACATATATTTTACAGAAATAACAAAATTATAAGTGAATACTCTGAACAGTGGTAACCAACAAACTAGATAACCCATACACAAAAATTAATTCAAAATAGGTCATGATCTAAACATAAGGGTGAAAAGAATACAACTTCTAGAAAGAAAACATAGGAATAAATCTTTGTAACCTTGAATTTGTTAATGAATCCTCAGATAAGACACCAAAAATGCAAGCAACAAGAGAAAAATAGATAAATTGAATATCAAACATTTTAAATTTGTTCATCAAAGGACATTATCAAGAAAGTAGAAGACATGCTACAGTAAATGGGAAAATATTTTCAAGTCAGTGTCTGATAAGGGATAGATACACAGAATGTATCAGCAACTCCTACAACTCAACAGCACAAAAACAGAAGAAAAAATGAAATGAGTAAAAGGCTTGAACAGACATTTCTCCAGAGAAATACAATATAGAGAAATACAACTGGCCATCCAGTTCAGTTACTTCGGTCACTCAGTTGTGTTCAACTCCTTGCAACCCCACGAACTGCAGCACGCCAGGCTTCCCTGTCCATCACCAATTCCTGGAGCTTGCTCAAACTCACGTCCATCTAGTTGGTGATGCCATCCAACCATCTTATCCTCTGTCTTCCCCTTTTCCTCCTGCCTTCAATCTTTTCCAGCATCAGAGTCTTTTCCGATGAGTCAGTTCTTCACATCAGGTGGCCAAAGTATAAAAGCAAATCAAAATGGGCTACCACTTTACACCTACCAGGATGACTATAATTTCTAAAATAGAAAATTACAAATTTCAGCAAAAACGTGGAGAAACTAGAACACTTTTACATTGCTGATGGTAATTTTAAATGGTTCAGTCATTGTTGAAAACAGTTTGGTAGCTCTGCAAAAGGTTAAATGTAAAATAGAATTACCACATTATCCAGGAATTCCAGCCCTTAGGTATATACTCCAAAGAATTGAAAACAGGAACACAGATAATTTATGTCAATGTTTATTGTAGCATTATTTACAATAGTAGAAAGGTGGAAAGCATTCAAGTACCCACCAATACATGAATGGATACATAAAATGTGGTATATACATTCAGTAGAATATTATTTGGGCTTAAAAAGACATAAAGCTCAGATTCATGTCACAACACAGAAGAACTTTGAAAACAATATGCTAAATGCAATGTCACAAAAGGACCAAAAAAATCACATGGTTACTCTTATTTGCAGTGTCTAGAGGAGGCAAATTCACAGAGATAGAAGTAAATTAGAAGCCATCAAGGGCTGAATCAGGGTGGAGAGCCAAAAAGGGGTTATAGCTTACTGGGTTCTGTTTGGAGCAATTGAGAAAGCTTGGGAAATAGTGATAATAGTGGAAGAAAATTGTGAATGTAATCAATACCACCGAACTGTACACCTAAAAATGTTTTAAATGACAAATTTTATGTGTATACTTTCCACAATTAAAAAGAATAAAAAGTGGCCTCAAAAAAAAAAAAAAACACCAGTGGTTAATGTGTCATTTTTCCACTTGTAATTCTCAGCTGCTATTTGTAGTAAAGGTTTTAAACAAGCAACACATATTTGCTTATATACACATATGCAACTGAAGTGTATCTGGGACTCCATACAAAATTTGAGGACATGGGCTGTGTTTTGAAGGGAAGCAGAGAAGAGATGACAGGAATGCTTTTCATTATATACTATTTTGTTTCTTTGAATTTACTATTTGTTTCCTTTAAATACAAGTGGATCACAGTGAAGCTTCTGAAAGAGAAGGCTGCCTTGTGAGCAGTAAGGCATTAACTCAGCGGGTCCGGGTTATCCAGGCTTGTGCTTCTCAAAGGGAGGTCCGGCTACTGCTGGCCTCCTGGAAGTTAACTTCTAAGTTCTGTCAGTCAAGACTGTCTGAGGCCTCACTAAAGGTCTTATGTTGATATTCAGATTTATAGTTGGGGCCTTGAAACATGCGGTAATAGCTTGACCTCTGGAAGGAATGGTCATCTGAATTAAACGCACCCATTCCGGTCCATTTTAGTTCACTGATTCCTAAAGTGTCGATGTCCACTCTTTCCATCTCCTGTTTGACCACTTCCAATTTATCTTGACTCATGGACCTGACATTCCAGGTTCCTGGGCAATATTGCTCTTCACAGCACTGGACTTCACTACCATCACCAGCCACACCCACAGCTGGGCACTGTCTTCACTTTGCTTCATCCATTCACTGTTTCTGGAGTTACTTCTCCACGTGCCCAATACGCTCTTCTCCAGTAGCATATTGGGCACCTACTGACCTGGGGAGTTCATCTTTCAGTGTCCTATTTGCCTTTTCATGCTGTTCACGGGGATCTCAAGGCAAGAATACTGAAGGGGTTTGCCATTCCCTTCTCCAGTGGACCACATTATGTCAGAACTCTCCACCATGACCCATCTGTCTTGGTGGCCCTACACGGCATGGCTCATAGTTTCACTGAGTTAGACGAGTTGGGCAAATTTAATTCAGATGACCATTATATCAACTATTGTGGGCAAGAACCCCTTGGAAGAAACGGAGTAGCCCTCATAGTCAACAAGAGTCCGAAATGCAGTACTTGGGTGCAATCTCAAAAATGACAGAATGATCTCTGTTCGTTTCTAAGGAAAACCATTCAATATCACAGTAATCCACGTTTATGCCCCAAGCACCAATGCCAAAGAAGCTGAAGTTGAACAGTTCTATGATGACCTACAAGACCTTCTAGAACTAACACCAAAAAAAGCTGTCCTTTTCATCATAGGGGACTGGAACACAAAAGTAGGAAATCAAGAGACACCTGGGGTAACAGGCAAGTTTGGCCTTGGAGTACAAACTGAAGCAGGCAAAGGCTAACAGTTTTGCCAAGAGAACACACTGGTCACAGCAAACACTCTCATCCAACAACACAAGTGATGACTCCTCACATAGACATCAGTTCAGTTCACTTCAGCCACTCAGTCGTGTCGGAATCTTTGTGACCCCATGGACTGCAGCTCACCAGGCTTCCCTGTCCATCACCAACTCCTGGAGGTTGCTCAAACTGATGTCAATCAAGTCAGTGATGCCACCCAATCATCTCATCCTCTGTCATCCCCTTCTCCTCTAGCCTTCAATCTTTCCCAGCATCAGGGTCTTTTTCAATGAGTCAGTTTTTCATATCAGGTGGCCGAAGTATTGGAGTTTCAGCTTCAGCATCAGTCCTTCCAATAAATATTCAGGGTTGGTTTCCTTTAGGATTGACTGGTTTAATATCCTTGAAGTCCAAGTGACTCTTTTTGTGACCCCATGGACTATATAGTCCAAGGAATTCTCCAGGCCAGAATACTGGGACAGGTAGCCTTTCCTTTCTCCAAGGGATATTCCCAACCCAGGTATCAAACCCACGTCTCCCGCATTGCAGGTGGATTCTTTACCAGCTGAGTCACAAGGGAAGCCCCACATAGAAATCACCTGATGGTCAATACTGAAATCAGATTGATTATAATCTTTGCAGCCAAAGATGGAGAAGCTCTATACAGTCAGCAAAAAGAAGATCTGGAGCTGACTGTGGCTCAGATCACGAGCTCCTTACTGCTAAATTCAGACTTAAATTGAAGAAAGTAGGGAACACTACTGGACCATTCAGGTGTGACCTAAGTTGAATCCCTTACAATTATACAGTAGAGGTGGCAGATAGATTCAAGGGATTAGATGTGACAGACAGAGTGCCTGAAGAACTGTGGGTGGAGGTTTGTGACACTGCATAGGAGGCAGGGATTAAAACCATCCCCAAGAAGAAGAAATGCGAAAAGGCAAAAGGTTGTCTGAGGAGGCCTTGGAAATAGCCAAGAAAAGAAGGGAAGTGAAAGACAAAAGAGAAAAGGAAAGATATATCCATCTGCACGCAGAGTTCCAAAGAATAGCAAGGAGAGATAAGAAAGCCCTCCTCAGCAATCAGTGCAAAGAAATGGAGGGAAACAATCGAATTGGAAGACGAGAGATCTCCTCAAGAAAATCAGACACCAAGGGAAGCTTTCATGCAGAGATGGGCTCGATAAAGGACAGAAGTGGTCTGCACATAACAGAAGCAGAAGATATTAAGAAGAGGTGGCAAAAATTCACAGAAGTACTCTACAAAAAAGATCTTAATGACCCAGAGAGCCACAATGGTGTGATCACTCACTTAGAGCCAGACATCCTGGAATGTGAAGTCAAGTGGGCATTAGGAAGCATCACTATGAACAAAGCTAGTGGAGGTGATGGAATTCCAGCTGAGCTATTTCAAATCCTAAAAGATGGTGCTGTTAAAGTGCTGCACTCAATATGCCAGCAAATTTGGAAAACTCAGCAGTGGCCACAGGACTGGAAAAGGTCAGTTCTCATTCCAATCCCAAAGAAAGGCGATGCCAAAGAATGCTCAAACTACCGCACAATTGCACTCATCTCACATGCTAGCAAAGTAATGCTTAAAATTCTCTAAGTGAGTCTTCAGCAGTACACGAACCAAGAACTTCCAGATGTTCAAGTTGGATTCAGAAAAGGCAGAGGAACCAGAGATCAAGTTGTCAACATATGTTGGACCATAAAAAAAGCAAGAAGATTCCAGAAAAACATCCACTTTTGCTTTATTTACTATGCCAACGCCTTTGACTCTGTGGATCACAACAAACTGTGGAACATTCTGAAAGAGATGGGGATACCAGAGCACCTTACCTGCCTCCTGAGAGGTCTGGGTGCAGGTCAAAAAGCAACAATTAGAACCAGACATGGAACAACAGACTGGTTCCAAATTGGGAAAGGAGTACATCAAGGCTGCATATTGTCACCCTGCTTATTTAGCTTGTATGCAGAGCACATCATGTGAGATGCCAGGCTGGATGAAACAAAAGCTGGAATCACATTTGCTGGGAGAAATATCAATAACCGCAGATATGCAGATGACACCACCCTTATGGCCGAAAGCAACAAGGAACTGAAGATCCTCTTGATGAAAGTGAAAGAGAAGAGTGAAAAAGCTGGCTTAAAACTCACCATTCAAAAAAGTAAGATCATGGCAACCAGTCCCATCACTTCATTGCAAATAGATAGGGAAACAATGGAAACAATGACAGACTTTATCTTTTGGGCTCCAAAATCATTGCAGATGCAAGGATTTCATGCAACCGTGAAATTTAAAGCCGCTTGCTCCTCGAAAGAAAAGCTATGCCAACCTAGACAGCGCATTGAAAAGCAGGGACCTTACTTTGCCGACTACGGTCCGTCTGGTCAGGGCTACGGTTTTCCCTGTGGTCATGTATGGATGTGAGAGCTGGACTGTGAAGAAGGCAGAGCGCCGAAGAATTGATGCTTTTGAACTGTGGTGTTGGAGAAGACTCTTGAGAGTCCCTGGGACTGCAAGGAGATCCAACCAGTCCATCCTAAAGGAGATCAGTCCTGGGTGTTCTTTGGAAGGACTGATGCTGAAGCTGAAACTCTAATACTTTGGCTATCTGATGGAAAAGACCCTGATGCTGGGAAAGATTGAAGGCAGGAGAAGAAGGGAATGATAGAGGATGAGACGGTTGGATGGCATCACCAACTCAGTGGATGAGTAAGCTCCGGAAGTTGGTGATGGACAGCGAAGGCTGGTTTGCTGCAGTCCATGGGGTCGCAGAGAGTCAGACACGACTGAGCGACTGAACTGAACTGAGCTCATCAGCAGTCACTCCCCATTCCCAGTTCCTGCCCCCCAGCCTGAGGCAACCATGAATTCATACTTGGTGTGTAGATTTGCCTGTTCTGGATATTTCATGTGAATTGATTCACACAGTATTTATCCCTTTATGTCTGATTTCTTTCACTCTACATAATGTCTTCAAATTGTTTTCAGAATTTCCTTTTTGGATTGTTTATTGCAAGTATGTAGAAAAGCAAATTATTTTTGTGTGTTGATCTTGTATTCTGCAACTCTGTTGGAATTATATGTTAATTCTAACAGTTTTTGCTTCTCACTCTGTATGTATGTGTAAAAATTTTAGCATTTTTGACCAAAAAATCCTATCATCTGTGAATAGATGTTTTCTTTCTTCCTTTCTAGTTTGATTATTTTTGTTCCTTTTCTTGACTAACAGCTACGATTATATTATGGACCAAATGCTCCCCCCAAATTCATATGTTGAAGCCTTAATCCTTGATCTTCTGATATCTGAGAGGTAATTTGGTCATGAGGGTGGAGTCCTCATGAACGCAATACAAACCCTTATTTTCTACAAAAGACACAAGAGAGATTCACTCTCTCTTTCTCTCAGCAATGTGAGGAGGCAATCTGCAAACCAAAAATAGAGTTCTCATCAGGATGCAAATTGCCTTTGATCTTAGATTTCCCAGACTCCAGAACTGTGAGAAACAAATGTCTATTGTTTAAGCCACTGGATTTATGGTATCCTGCTCTAGCAGCCCAAACTGAAAAGAAAAAAAGTTTAAAAGGCCAGAACGTACAATCCTCTGCTGAACAGAAATGGTGAAAAGGAATGTTCTGGTCTTGTCCCTGATTTCAGAGGAAGAGCTCTCAGTATCACGCCATCGACTGTGAGCTTAGCGGTGCATTTTTCATATATGACCTTTATTGTGTTGAGCAGTTTTCCTCTATTCCTAGTTTGCTGAGTGATCCATGAAAGAGTGCTGGATTTTCTCAAATGCTTTCTCTATGTCAGCTGAGATGATCATGTAGTTTCCCCACATTGTGTTAATGGGTGTGCTGCGTGAAAGATGTTCATATGCTGAAGCATCTTTGCATTGCAGGAATAAATGCCACTTGTCCATGGCGTATAACACTTTCAGTATGCTGGTAAGATCAGTTTGATTATATTTTCTAGAAGAGTTTTGGATCAGTATTCATGAGGGACCTTCATCTGTAGTTTTCTTTTCTTGTAGTGTTCTGTGGCTTAGGTATCAGAGCATTGCTAGCCTCTCCCTGATAGCTCAGTTGGTAAAGAATCTGCCTGCAATGCAGGAAACCCCAGTTCAATTCCTGGGTTGGGAAGATCCCCTGGAGAAGGGAAAGGCTCCCCACTCCAGTGTTCTGGCGTCGAGAATTCCATGGTCTGTATGGCCCATGGGGTCACAAAGAGTCAGACACGACTGAGCGACTTTCACTTTCATTTAGAATAAGTCTGGAAGTCCTCTCTTCTGAATTCTCTGAGTTTGAGAGGGATTCGCGTTATTTCCTCTTCAAATGCCTTCTGGTCCCGGGCTTCTTTGTTGGGAGACTTTTTACTACTGATTCAGGCTCCTCGCTAGCTCCGTCTCTATTCAGAGTTTCTATTTCTTCATGATTCAGTCTTGCTAAGTTTTGTGTCTCCAGGTTTTTGCCCATTTCGTATAGGTTCTCCAGTTTGTTGAAGTACAGCTGTCCGTGTGCCCTCTCATACTCTTCGGTATACCTGTGGTTTGGTAGTAATGTCCCCACTTTGATTTCTAGTTCTAGTGATTTGAGTCTTTCTTTCTGACTTACGCCAGCTTGCTTCAGCTTTGCCGATTTCGTTGATCTCTTTGAAGAACCAACTTCTGCTTCGTTGAATTTCTCTATTGCTTTTCCATTCTCTATTCTATTTATCTCTGTTCTGATCTTTATAGTCTCCTCCCTTCTGCTAGCTTTGAGGTTTGTTCTTCTTTTTCTAGTTCCTTAGAGGATAAATTTGGATTGTTGATTTGCGATCTTTCTTCTTTTCTAATACAAGCATTTACAGTTATTAATCTTACTCTTTGCAGTCCATTCGCTGCATTGTATCCATTTTGACATGCTATATTTTCATCTTTATGCACTTCTAAGTATTTTCTAATTTCTTCTGTGATTTCTTCTTTGACCCACTTCTTATTTAAGACTATACTTTTATATTATTACATATATGTAAATTTTTTCTATTTTATTTCTGTTATTAACTTCTAATTTCAACTGTGTTTAGAAAAGGCATTGTGTGATAGCAGTCTTCTAAGATCTGTTGAGACTAGTTTGTGGTCTAGGGTATGGCTTCTCTCGGAGAACACGCCGTGCACCCTGGAGGAGAGCGTGCACCCTGGAGGAGAGCGTGCATTCTGCTTTTGCTGCTGTAGCTGAAGTGTTCTGTATATTATGTTTGGCAGATCTGGCTGGTTTATTGTGTTGTTCGAGTTTCTATTTCCTTACTTATCTCCTATCAGGTTGTTCTATTCATTACTGAAGATGGGAAATGAAATCTCTAACTGTCATTGTAGAACTGTCTATACCTCCCTTCAGGTCTGCCAGGTTCTTCTTCATAGATATTTTGAGGGTCTGTTTTTAGGTGTGTAAATATTTATAATTGTTATATAATCTTGCTGTATTGAAACATTATTCTATAGAGATTTTTTGTCTCTCACAGGCATTTTTGATTCAAGCTTATCTTGTATGATATTAGCATATGCTCCCAAGCTCTCCTGGTTTCTATACATAGACTATCTTTTTCCATCTTTTCACTCTAAATATTTTTATGTCTTCGAATCTAAAGTGAACCCTGGCAAGCAGCATACAGTTGGACCATGTTTAAAAATCCGTTCTGCCAATCTTGTCTTTCCTTTGAGAGAGTGGCCCGTGCACATTTAGGCTGCTCACCAGTAAGGAGGGGCTTGTTCCGCCGTTTTGCCGCTCGTTTCTGCAGGGCTCACTGCGCCTTTGTCCTTCGTTCCCTGCATTACTGTGTTACTTTGTGTTTGATTGAAACAGTTTCCTTCCTTTTTCAGTTTCCTTCTGTGCACACACTATAGCTGTTTTCTTTGTGGTTACCATGGGGATTACATTTAATATCCTAAAGTTTTACCATTCTAATTTGAGGTTACACCTGTCTGAGTTTAATACAAAGCAAAACCTCTGCTCCTATACAACTGTGTTCTGAGTTCCTGCCTAACATCCTTTTATTTCAGCCTGGGGGATGTCCTTATCATTTCTTGCAGTGAGGTCAGATGCTAATAACCCCCCTCAGCTTTTGTTTATCTGGAAACCTCTGAATTTTCCCCTTATTTCTGAGGAAGAGTTTTCCTAAATGTAGAATTCCAAGTTGGCAGCTTTCTTCTTTCAGCACGTCGGTGATCTGAACTCATTGCCTTCTGGTCTCCAGGTTCCTGGTGAGAACTGTGCTAATTTTGTCGGAGGTGCTGGGTGTGTGTGATGAATCACTTCTCTCTTTTACTTTCAAGATACTCTCTGTCTTTATCTTTCAACAGTTTGAGCCCAACTTGCCTCAGTGTGGGTCTCTTTGAATGCATCCTGCTTGGAGTCCATTGAGCTTCCTGGATCTGTGGATCCTTGTCTCAGTTCAGGTTCAGGAAGTTCTATGTCAGCATCGCTTCAGGCATCTCTCTGCCCCTTTCTTTCTCCTCCTCCTGCGGCGATGCCTCTGTCCCTGTTCTTGATGACGTTCCCCAGACCCCTCAGGCTCTATTCCCATTTCTTCAGCCCTTTTCTGTTCCTCAGCCCTGACAGTTTCAACTGTCTTTTCCTCAAGGCTAATGATTCTTTCTTTTGCCTGCTCAAACTTGCTTTTGAATCCCTTTAGTGGGTTTTTCATTTCTGTTACACTTTTCAACTTCAGCATTTCTTTCTGTCCCTTCCATGCTTCATGTTTCTTTATTGACATTTCTGTTTTGCACACACATTGCTTTTCCTGACTGGCGCACGTCTTCCTGTAACCCCTGAGCATCTCTAAGAAAGTTGCTCTAAGGCCTGTGTCTAGTAAGTCTGCATTTGGTCGTCCTCGAGAACCGTTTCTGTCCATTTAGCTTGTCTCTCTGCACGGGGCATACTTTCCTGTTTCTTAGATGCCTTGTAACTGGTTGCTGTTGGCACCCGGATATTTGAGCCTTACTACATGGTGGCTCCAGAAAGTAGATCCTCTCCATTCCCTAAGGCTTGCTGTTTTGTCTTTTTCCTACAAAGAAAAGCAGACAAACTTTTGAAATATTGGGACCACTATATGCTAAGCACTGTAACCTTTACATATGACTTTTTGTTGCTGAAAACTATTTGCAAAATGGAATGAGATCTTTTCCTTATGTTAAAAGTGTAACAAATCCTTGACAGTTGCTAGATTATTTTGAGATATTTTCCATTTCCCCAAATTTGCAACTATCTTTGTATCATAGCAGTTGAATTTCTTTGGAGGTCCTCTCACAAAGAACAAAGCTTTAACCTATTTATGGTGATAAGTAGAATACAACAAACTGTAAATGAAATTTGTGTGCTTATCAGTGGTAAAGTACACATATCAACTAAGTAACTTGGTTCTACACATTGTAAAGCAAAAATGATTCAGATTTCCCTCAAAAAAATTATACATGACCATGAACTGAAGACCTTTGACATCTCTCATATTTAATCTTTAAGCCCCATTGTACAAATGTTGACCATAAATAGCATTTACATTTTTTCTTTGTTCATCTTAATTTTGTCTCTCTCCCTCCATTCCTCTGTTCTTACCTCCATCTCTCTCTCTTTCTCTCATAGTTAAAATAATCTGAGCTGCTTATTTAGGGCAAGCTTTATCATTGTGCTTAATTTTAAAAAGCCATGGCAGCCTTAATAAATTTAACAGAACCCTTATATTCTGTACATAAAAACAACTGCCAAGCACTCACCATGTGCAAGACACTGAGTCGCTTCCATGCTTCTCTGAACCTGCATACGCAGTGCAGCCTCCCAGGGGATCTTTCAAACCTCGGACGCCCAGGCCTAGGCTTGGACCTGCTGATCCAAAGGCAGCTACTCAGTGGATTCCTGAGTTCCTAGCTACACCAGCCTCCTTCGTACACATCTCTTAATCCTCGCAACTGTGTGAGGCTGTATCTTGCCGCACACTATGCTTGAGGTGATTGACTCCCTTCAGTAAGATGCCAGGGTTGCAGGTGTCCTTTTCTTGTTCTTGATCTTAGATAAAAAAACTGTCAGCTTTTCACCATTGAGTATGATGTTAATAGAACTCCCACACAGGTAAACATACTGAGAGGTAAACAGGTAACTGCAAAGGTTACCAATTCTGAAATATTAGTGTAACATGTAATTCACATGCTTCATAATTTTGGTAGCATCATCGCTACACATTTCTAGCACAATAACTGTAGTTCTCTTAAAGTGAGTTAAGTGAGAGGTAAACATTAGTATAATTCTGAATATGTTTCAATGTCATTTGGTAAAACTTTTGGTACTGCATTGTGTTGGCCACCAACATCACATAATAAAACCGTGACACAGTCTTCTAGTTAGAATTTCAAGTTTAAGTTTCATTCATGTTTACTTTTTTAATGTAACAGACATCACTTGACTAAAGGTTTATCCCATAATCAACATTTCTCTAGAATAGTCAAAACACAAGGTTAGATTTCCAGCCATATTTCGTCTACACTAAATGTCCCTGATTTCAGGGTCGTAATTAATAAGCCCAGTGTATGCATCTGACCTAACATGGGCCAATCAGAGTTTTTCTCCCAGGCATTTAAAATCTGGAAATGAAAACCCAGATGCTAAGAGTTCCTGGAGGAGAGTTACATTATCGCACTATCTCAGGAAAAGTTCACAAATTCCTGTTGCTCGGGAGTGCTCCTGTTCCTGGGAGACATGCTGGATATTTCTCTCCTGACTATTGGTTGCTTCATTTTTGCTTTGAGTCTGAGATAACTCATTGTTCACTGCCTAGTCAAGAACCCTCCCTCACTCTTCTTTGCTTAAACCCCTAGATCTCTCTCGTGACCGTCTCGCGAGGCGGTCTCCCGCGTGACTGTCTCATGAGGTGACTCAGAGTTGCTCTAAGACTTTCCAGACAATGTAGTTTGTCTCCACCAGACAGTCTATCTTTCATCCTTTCTTGCAACAAAGGTGGCCATTTGACCCCATACTGACCAAAGATACATGAGAAAGCCTGAAGGAGAGATTCTGTAATAATTCCCTCTTCTTTACGGCCTAGAAAGCAGACACAGAGCCCGGGCTGCAGCACCAGCAGCGAAGCCAAGACACTGAAGGGGGTGGAGTAGAAAGATGCGAGACGAATTCCCTGACGGACCACCCAGATCTAACCTCACTGCCTCCAGACTCCATCTTGTCGCAGAGAAATAATTTCTATCTCTTTAAATCACTATTAGTCATGTTTTCCATGCTGCTTGACACAGCAGAATGCACTCTGCTGCTGTGGTTAAGGCTAAAAACCTTGGAATAGAGATATTATCCTGAGCCAGTCTAAACATGTGAACCCTTTAAAGTGGAAAACCGAAAGAAGAGTGTTTCAGAGAAGCGCAATGTGCAGACGACTGACGTTACTACTGCTTTGAAGATGGAGGAAGGGATCCAGTGATCCCCAGAAGAGGAAACGGTCCTTTGCTTACAGCCAGAGGTGCTTCCCAGATGGTTCAGATGGTAAAGAATCTGCCTGCAGTGCGAGAGACCCGGGTTCAATCCCTGGGTCAGGAAGATCCCCTGGAGAAGGAAATGGCAACCCACTTCAGTGTCCTTGCTGGAAAATCCCATAGACGGAGGAGCTGGCGGGCTACAGTCCATGGGGTCACAGAGTCAGACACGACTGAGCGATGTCACTTACAGCCAGAGAGAAAACACGGACACAGGTTTCACAACTGCAGGAACTGACTGCTGCCAACTAACTGATGAGAAGGAGACAGATTCCCCTCTGCAGCCTCCAAAAAGCAATGCCCCCACCAACACCTTGATTTCAGCCCAGTCAGACCTCTAATCTACAGAACCGTGTAAGTGGTAACTCGTTAAAGCAGCAGGAGATTAGTTCATACACACAACATCTCAGTTCAGTTCAGTCGCTCAGTCGTGTCCGACTCTTTGCAACCCCATGAATCGCAGCACGCCATAACATCTCAGTAAATTCAATTTATCTCCCCTAGAACTAAAAGAGTTTTTGTAATTCAAGAATTTAGGTTCCTTAAATTAAGCCTATATATTCTCTGAGTTAAAAAGAGAACATGCTCTCCCGACACGCTCAGACACGTGCCCAGCATCATCGTGCTTTTCTCGCTGTCATTGTTGGTCTGCACTCTAAGACAAGGGAATTTCTACGCTGTTCTCTGCTATTCTTCAGAATTATATCTGGAATTGTGGTTCCTCTTTGCTGCTTCCTCCATCAACTTGGATACACTCAGCCAATCAGAAACAAATATTTGGCAGAATTAATTAGAATCACAGTAGATGTCTAGAAATAAGTGTATGAAATGAAAAACAATAAATTCTAATCTGTGATTATATTATTCAGCTCAACATATGGATAATTCATTACTATTATTAAAAATAACTTTATTATTTAAAAACGGTCATTTGAATTCCATGTGGGATTGTTCAGTAATTATCTCTAATGAAATGCAGAGTAAGCATGCATAATAGAGAGTTCACGCTGGAATAACAGTTGAGTGCTGGCCCCCTGAAGCCACACCGCCTGATACAAATATCACTCTTTCCACTTACTCAGCACATGATTATACGGAGTTAGTCTCTTTCAAGGCTTCTCAAGTGGTGCTTGTGGTGAAGAACCCACCTAACAATGCAGGAGACACGAGAGATGCGGGTTCCATTCCTGGATGGGGAAGATCCCCTGGAGGAGGGCACGGCAACCCACTCCAGTATTCTCGCCTGGAGAATCCCACGGACAGAGCGGCCTGGCAGACTACAGTCCATAGGGTCACAAAGAGTTGGACACAACTGAAGCAACTTAGCACTCATACACCCTCTTTTAACTTATTTTTTGATCAGTTAAAATGGGAGTACAGTAAGTGAATCATAGACCTGTAGGCATCAAATTATTAACCCATACTAATGCTAAAAACTATGTATTGTGTATGTAAAAACAATTTTTTTTCTGACCACCCTACCCACACATGACCTACCAAAGATATGCAGAACAATGTGACTCCCTGGGAAGGGGGAGAAGCCCAGTCCCAGAGCCCCAGGCACACCTTCTGAGACACACTGAACCAGGACAGACTTTCCCGTTTTGAATCTGAAGGCAGCAAGCGCTAAGGAACAAGAAAGAGCTGTCTACCCCTGGGAGGTGGCATATTTACACAATTTTCATTGCTCGTGTGAAACTCAAATTTAGCTCTGTTTTTCTGGCTAAATCTGGTAACCCCGTGTGTTGTAGTCCCTGCCCTCTCCCAGTGGCAGGAGATCCTGGTACAGGGTCCTGGGCAGGACTGTCTTCTGTCCTTCCCCCAAAGACAGAGGGCTTTATTTCTAAACCTTCTTCAGACACAATGCATGCTCACTGGTGTCCCAGGGCTGACAATGTTTCAAAGCTCTCCCTGTGACATAGAGCTTCAGTCACACAAGGAAGAAAGATCTGGATGGGGCTCGAGGTTCTCCTGGAGTGGAAGCACCCCCTACTCCATGTCTGCACCCCCGCGGGGAGAGGGGGCTCTATTCAATCTCCTGCCCCTCCCGCCCCCGATCGCACTGATGGGAAAGTGGTGAAAGTCTGTGGGATGAGCCTGCGGAAGGGCACAGACGCTCCTCATATCCTTTGGAGCCTTCTGTTACAGAGAGTATAGCTCTTACCTACCTGTCTGGGGCCTGACGTCTTTCCACTGTGTCCCCCCACTGGTGGGCAAGTGCTGGTGTCCTTCTACCCTTGAAACGGCCTACCTTTCCTTGGATTCAGAGCTGTTTGGTTAACCTATAACCTCAGGTCTTTGATGGGTTCAAGGAAAGTTATAATTGTACAGTTTATCTAGATCTCACTTGTTAGAGTAGGAGAAACACTCCTTGTTTTCCGGATGTTTACAACTCCTCGTCCTTCTGTTTTTATTAGGACATAAAAAAGCACACAGCATTTTATTGTAATAAAGAAAATACAATACTTAGTACCTTATCTTTCTTATTAGCCAACTATATATTAGGGGCATTTTTTCACCAACAGTGTAACCACACAAAAGCTTCTGCCAAGGGCTTTTAGGAGCACTGAAAGCCATTTCTCTCACACACTTCTTGGCTCCAAGGAGCATATGCTGACCACAACTGGGGATGTCAGAACTACCAAACCGCTGAGGTTGAGATGGATGATAAAATAAATGATTTCAAGTTAAAATCTCATAGAGCCATCCTGAAGGCTCCTATTCGGAATACACAGGCATTCTTCCTATCTCTGCGAGTCAGTATTGCACAGTTTGCCTCCTCGCTGAGCGCTCCTCTCTGAGCGGATTTGAAATGTTGCTCGAGCAAGACACCTCCTGCACAACGCACATGATTTGCTCCCCGTGGGACTCAGAGTTGCCTCTGTCTGCTCTTTATGCCACGGCTACTGTCTTTTTTACAAAGACACTATCCTTGGTCTTTAACTCTTTTGGCCGTGCTGGGTCTTCTCTGCTGTGTGAGGGCGCCCTCCAGCCGTGGTGAGCGGGCTTCTCACGGTGGTGGCCCCTCTAGCTGCGGAGCCTGGATGCCGGGCACGTGGGCTTCAGCAGTTGGAGCACACGCTCAGCCGCCTCATGGCATGTGGAATCGTCCCGAACTAGGGATCAAAGCCATGTCTCCCGCAGTGGCAGGTGGGCTCAACCGCTGAACCACCAAGGCAGTGCCCTCGCTGCTGTTCCCTGCAACATACCTGGCTGTGGCTTCTGAAGCAGCTCAGCCGTCACTCGTGTTCAGTGGGGAAACGAGACACGTCGCGCACGCATGTGTCCCATCCGCTTTGGGTCGCTCTTTTGCTTCATTGCTATAACGCCACCTGCTATTCCTGGAAGACTTTATTTTATCCAACTTTCACTACTATCTTTCCATCTCCCAATCCCTATTTTTAGTACTTTACGTAAAATTGGAACAATAGTTTCATGTTTAAAAAAGTACTGAAATAACATGCTTATAACTATGACCTAATCATGGTGGTATTTGCTTACCACTCAGAACAAAGGTAGGAAAAATAATCACTTTTTAGAGCAACCAAAATGTCGTGATTTATGTTGTAAGATGCAACAAAAGTTACCACTGGGTTTCCTGTATTTCCTGGTGTAATTTAGCTCTGTATTTTCTACCTGGATGACCCAGAGGCATGTGAGACTCAGCATACCAGACGGCAGTTGTTGCTGCCCCATCAGCGCTCTTCCTCCTGTGCTCCCACCCTGCGAGTGGCATCACCGCGTGTGCACACACCCTAGCTACAAGCCTGGGGCAAACCTTTGGTCTTGAATTCTTCCAATTTCCTGCATCTAAGTCTTCAAGTCTTATGAACGCTCCCTCCTCCCCTTTCCCCAGCCAGGCCCCACTGCAAATCTTTATCGAAGATTCTCAGCATTTGTCATCTGGCAATGGCCTTCTAAGAGATCTCCCCATCTTCACTCTCACTTGCTAAAATGGTATCTTCCATAAAGCCCTCAAGATGCTCATTTTAAAATCCAAAACCTGCAAAGGGTCCCCAAGTTCTCTGAGGAGCCGGCACTTCCTGGCATGGCATATGAAGACGCCTCTAAGCTGCCCGGCCCCCCTTGCACTGGTGTCTCTAAGCTGCCCGGCCCCCCTTGCACTGGTGTCTCGCCTCTCTTTACTTTGCATTCCTTGTTGTCACCTTGCTAAACCTCCTCAGATCCCCAGCGTGCCACTGTCTCTCTTGTCAACATGACTTTTTGTCTATAATACCCTCTTTCGGACTGTCCTTCACCCAGGCTTCATCATCTGGCTGACGGCTGCCAGGATGCAACTTGGATGGGCCGCTCTTGAGCTGGGCGGGCTTGAGGCAGGATGAGCTGTTTGCTCAGCCTCTTGTCTGTAAGAAGGGAAAGCAATGCCAGCCTTTCTGCACGGCTAGGTTGAGCTAGAAATAGTAAATACAAGGGTCTGGCGGTGAAAAGCAGCACACGTAACTCAGGCTGCGGCGGAAGAAATCTAAGTGCTTTACGCCCATTAGCTCCTGTATTATTCCCACACTCAGCTCAGGAGTCACCTCCTCCATGTAGCCTTTCTTGAGTTCTCAAAACTTGATGAGATCTCTTTGCTGATCATTTTCTATTTGTCCCCCTGAATCCATTCTCACCCTTCTCTGTCCTGCAAAGCCCTGGGAGAGTACACGTGGAGAAGTCACGGGCTCCTTGGCTGGCCTCCAGGTTGCTTTTTTTAAGCGAGATCACAGAGCTGTTGGAGAGAGCGGCTAGGGTGCCTTTCCCCACGGCCTCCCTGACAGTCACGGCTCTGCCGTGGCTGCCTCCTTCTCTATTAGTTTGCTGGAACTGCTGCCGTATCGAAGCACCACAGCCTGGACAGGCAACAACTGTCATTTCTTCTAAGAGCAGGACATCCACGTCCCACAGTTCTGCAAGCCAGAAGTCCAAGGCAAAGGCGTCAGCTGGGCTGGTGCCTTCTGCGTCCTCTCCTTGGCCAAGTTCTCCCTGTGTCCTCCCCAAGAAGTACGTGTCTGTGCCCTGGTCGCGCCTTCTTATGAGGACACCAGGCATGACTGACCCTCCCACAGGACCTCATTCTACCTTAATCACCTTTGTACAGACCCTCTCTCCAAACACAGTCACCTTCTGAGGAGCTGGGTTGACCTCGACATACAGCTGGGGAGCACGACCCAGCCCACAGCACCTCCCCGCCTCAGCCCTAGCCAGGTGTCCTGGCGTCGCGGCTCCAGCCTCCACTGGGCTTCTGGCGGCCTCCCTTTCAGGCGCAGGTGTGGCAGCGGCGCCCCCGTGCTCCCCCCTGCTGCCAGCATCTGCGGTGGCCCTCAGCCTGGGTACACTGTCACGAGACAATTCCTCACTGTGGCCTCACGAGCTAGCCAACTGCATTCCATTTCCTGCTGGGACGCTGATGTGGTGCTACTCTGGGACGTCCCTTGCCTACCCTCAGCACTTACGTTACAGTATGGCAAGTGTTGACCCCCTGTCCGTGTTCCCTTTGGAACTGCAAGTTCCTCGGGGATAAAAACCATTCCTTTTAAATTTTGTACCTTTGGGTCTGTACAGTAGGTGACCAAAGTCTGCTGTGCAGTTTAACCACTGGCGGATGCTCCCTGCTGACTTTCCCTTATACCCTCTTGCAGTCTCACTTCTTTAGAACACTAGTACATCACCCCAGGCTACAGAAACAGCTTCTGAATGGATCTCACCCTTTCCCATCTCTTCCTCCATCAGTGCTGAGGACAGGCTAATCTTCCTAATCAGTGATGCTCAGTGGTGTCTATACTGTCCTAACCTACTCTGCCCATCACCACCAGCCGCCTTGCAACCCAGAAAAAACTTCTACTGCCAACTTTGGCTGCTGCTCACGAACCTCTTTCCACCTGAAGCAGTTGCCTTCCTTGCCTTCAGCTTGAATCTCACCCAGCCTTCTAGGGTGGATGTTCAGGACATCACTGTATCATAAGTACTGGCCCCAAACTAGATGAGCTTGGACTGAGAGCAGGGCTGAAGGGCTAGGCTGTGGTGAGTTGCCCTTCTGGTCACTGGTTAGGGGGAAGGTGTGTGAGTATCTGAGGATGGGCTGGATAACAAGGGAAAGCCTGAGACAGTAGGTGTGTTCTGCTACTGCTTATCTGTGTGGCCCTAAGAAACCACTGCTCATTTTGGTGCCTCAGCTGTCCAGCAGCTTAGACTACAATCTGACGGTCTCCAAAGGCCCTTCAAGGTCTGCAATTCGATTTTCTTCAATATACACCAGATTTGATTTGCTGATTTAGCTCATGATAAACTTCTATCTCTTAAGGCCACATTTCCCTCAAGAAAAAGGAAAAGAGCTTTCTCTTCACAGGCTGAATGTCTCCCAAACCTGTATGTTGTATGCCGCTTTTCTTTATCCGCAGTTTCTGTAAGTCCAGTCTTGTCTTGAGAATGGTACCTGTCAGTTTTGGCTCATAAGCAAGAGCACAGTCTAGGGCTGCCCTTGTTATGTCCAGTCCTGAGGGAAACGCATCATTCCATACGTTCCAACACTGTTGAAAAAAATATTTTATGAACTGAGAGTTTCTGAATGTGCAATAAGACAAGCCCTAAATAACCAGAACCTCTGAGCTTGAAACGCACACAAGTGTATGTGCCTGATGAGAACTTGGACATGAATGTATGTGTTTGAAGAGAACGCACACACGAGTGCACACACTTGAAGAGAACACGCACATGAGTGCACACGCTTGACGAGAACGCACACACGAGTGCACACGCTTGACGAGAACGCGCACACGAGTGCACACGCTTGACGAGAACGCGCACACGAGTGCACACGCTTGACGAGAACACGCACACGTGTACACGCTTGAAGAGAACACGCACACGAGTGCACACGCTTGACGAGAACGCGCACACGAGTGCACACGCTTGACGAGAACGCGCACACGAGTGCACACGCTTGACGAGAACGCGCACACGAGTGCACACGCTTGACGAGAACGCGCACACGAGTGCACACGCTTGACGAGAACGCGCACACGAGTGCACACGCTTGACGAGAACGCGCACACGAGTGCACACGCTTGACGAGAACACGCACACGAGTGCACACGCTTGACGAGAACACGCACACGAGTGCAATGCTTGACACGCTTGACGAGAACGCGCACACAAGTGTACACGCTTGATGAGAACGCGCACACGAGTGTACATGCTTGAAGAGAACACGCACACGAGTGCACATGCTTGACACGCTTGACGAGGACACGCACACAAGTGTACACGCTTGATGAGAATGCGCACACGAGTGTACACGCTTGAAGAGAACACGCACACGAGTGCACACGCTTGACGAGAACGCGCACACGAGTGCACACGCTTGAAGAGAACACGCACACAAGAAATGGGAAACGGAAGGACACATACTTTCACAGAAAAGAAGAGTCAGCTGAGGCAGTTCTGAGCACCTCCTCTAATCTCCTAAAAGCAAGCTTTACAAGCTCAGAGTATATCACGTTACATGGAAATCATTTATGTATTAAGTCCCTATTTCCAAATAACTTATGAATGAATGTGAATTAAGGATGGGAACAGTTTTGTTTTTATTTCTGTATCCTCAGCTTCTGGCACAATATGTAGAACACAGTAGGTTTTCAACAAATGTTAGTCGAATGAATGAACATGCCACCTCAGAGCTTGGAAACGGGGCCGCAGAGGACACGTAAGACGGTGCTCCCTGCAGAGCAGTGACTGGGCTGAGGACAGAGAGCAAGCAGTGAGGGGGTTGAGAAGAGAAAGAAGATTATGAATTAAAACACTTCTGTACCCAAACCTCCTGCTTTATGAAAATCTACCCACTTTTAGGAGTCTGTTTCCCTTGAAATAAATACTCATTCAAGCATTGCAATCTCTTCAATTTAATATTTTAAGGAAAATCTATTAGGCTTTCAGGGTTGCTCCGAGACAGTTTCTGTGGAAAATACTCAAATTGAACCTAACACAACTATTGATTTGTTTCGGGAAAGATCAATATGTATTTTTCTTCAGGGAGAAATACCACCATCGACTTTTCTTTAACCAATACTTCCCTTCTGGCAAGTGCCAGCTGCCAATGACGAGGGCAGAGGAGAGACCAGTGCCTGCTGGAAGCCGCCAGACCCACCCTGTAGTGGAGGAAGCAGGGCTCCTTTCCAATGTGGCACACCTGGAGCCATTTGTAAACAATTTAAACCAACTGCTTAAACAACAATTAAGTACTGTCTCTCATTTAAAGCCAATGTATATTTTCCCAAACATACCACAGATCAAGGGTCACCAGCTGTCCTGCGGCCAAGGAGTAAAGGGTTCCCAGGACGCAGGACATTCTATTCCAGAAAGAAGGGGACCCTGGGCAAACTGGACAAAAGGGTCCACTCATGAAAGACACTCTATCCTGAGTCCAAGGACCAAACTTCTCCTCTTCTTTATCTAACAACTAAACATTTTATAAATAAGAAAATGTTTAAAACTAAAAGGAGCAGAAAATGACTGATACAAACTAAAACCAAGTATTTCTTCAGAAACTAGGTAAAGAGGGCTAAGGGATTATCACCTCCACTCTGCGAAACTATGCAATAGCTAAGCACAGTCTGCCCACCACGGAGGAGGCACCTCACCTCTGGGCCCGTCACAGTCAGCTGTGTGACTGGTGATCAGAACAACACTTGTACTGACTCTGAAGTCCCAGAGCTGCTATTACTCAAGGAAAAAACCACACATGTACCTTTATAACAGAAAGAACCTTCATGCGCGGCTTGAATAAAACAACCACAAAGCAGAGGCCTTCCTGCCCCACTGGCTTGGCTGTTCTGACTGCAAGGAAAACAGCGAGATTTTAAAAGCAAAAGTTCACCTTATATTGTGCATTTTCATGATGTTCAACAGTTTGCAATAGCCTGTAATGAAACATAATCTGAATTTGTGTGTGTGTATATATATATATATAACTGAATCACTTTGTTGTACACGTGAAACCAAAACATTGTTGTAAATTCTATACTTCAAAAAACTGGACATGTTTTTGAAAGTACTGCATTGAGGAAAGATGTCCACAGATCGTACTGTCTTAGGATCAGTTATCTGTGTCTGTAACAGACAGCGCACTTATCCTCGGTTTGCTCCACAGACTGGGACAAGCGGGAGGGGACTGCCATTTAAAAGTCACAAAGTTTTCTCTGTTTAGAGACAGAGATCTCATATCCCCTTCAAAACTGTACCTTTGATAGGGTTAAAGCACCATCGTGGACGCTTTAAAAACAAAAGTGGTGAAATAAGCACCCCCTTGTACTTTGGAGCAGAATGGGAGAGAAACGGACGTCAATACAAAGTCAAGTGCAAGTGTTTTTAGATGGAGAGCTGCTCCAGCCTGTACAGTGTGCAAGCTGTGTGTTGGTGAACCAGGGTGTGCGTGGCCACAGGCCCCCTGCCCTTGTTCAGGGGTTACTGGATGTGAGAGAAATACACCCTCACTTCCTGTTAACTGAGCACGGCCCGTTCTGCAGTAACCCTACCCTCCCTGCAGCAGCTGCTCCTGTGCTAGCGGCTGTGCCTGCCATCCGGAGTGGACGCGCTGCGCAGAGAGGGCACGCGGGCCTGGCAGGGCTGGCAGAGTGCAGGAGACAGCGCTGGGAGGCGGCTTTGAACGGCAGCACGCCGCGCTGACAGAACCCGTCCTGTCTGGGTGGAGGCAGGCAGCCTCCTGCAGACCAAGAGGTGGTCAGTGAGAAGTCACCAGTGCCTTGTTGTGGGTAAGAAAACGATCCCGGTCTGTCAGCTAACCCGAGGAGCGCTTTACGTATAATGGTCTTTCCGTAACACACAGGGCTTTAAAGATGAATGACTAATCAAAATACTGACAAATATTAATAAACTGTCAACAGAGTGTTGAACAGTGACACCATTATGTAATATGAAATGGACTTCCCCCTCACAATAAGTGAAATTTCTCTTGGGACATTCCATCCTCTGAGGAAACCCCCTTCTCCCTCCAGCCCCCTACCCAGACACCTTTTAATGTCTTCAGATCCATTCAATTTCTGTTTCACATAAAAGGGGAAGAAAACAAACAAACAGAACTGACCAAGACGAGCTCTTCAGTAGGGAAGAGCTGCAGAGTAACATTTAGCAGATGGGGGGCAGTTTCTCTGAAGGGGAGCAGCGTTTTCCTTCTCTCTATCGCTTTGGGCTGCCCCAGGCCCCAGAGGCATTTGAAGAAGCAGAAGTGTGCCTCCAAGAGGGCAGCTGGATGCGTAGGTGTGGTAAATGCAGACCAACGGGACCCTCTGACTCGGGACACTCAGGGAATATCCCTCTCCACTGGATCACAGTCATGTGGCCACTCTGAATAGGATTTCATGAGGGTTCGGAGATCATGAAAATAGAACTGCAGAGAGTGCAACTGTCTGTGTGCCCAGATGAGCTAGCGTGAGAAGCAAGGCCCAAGCTGTCAAACATGGGTGAAAAAGACAATTATTCGACTAATCTAAAAAGACACTCGTTGTTCAGATTTTGTCAGATACTTTGGGCTGGGACCATCAACTGTGAAGACTTTTTTGGTTTTTTCACCATGGAAAGTTTCGAAGGACCTGTTTGTTGTCTCAGGTAGACCATCCAGATAGAAGGAAATGCAAGCCATCCCAGGGAAAAAAAAAAAAAAGAACCACAGCCAACCGGCAAGATGATGTTCATAAACCAGGAATGCTTCCTAACCAACGCTCAGAGAACAAAGGATGTCAAGGGCAGAACTGCAGACTGTACTGGGCTCTGCCGACCACAGCTATGGCTGCAGATTGGGAGGAAGACCACAGAACTCTTAAGACACTGCAGGAAATGCCTCCCCCTCCCTTCATCTCCTCCTTCGCCTTCCCACTTCTGTCTCTTTCTCTCCAGTAGACACAGCATCGATTTCAAGAGGACTTCAGTCACTCCCAGATCACAGCCATCCCACTTGGAAACCCGCTGCTGTAGGGAAGCCGCGCCAGGCAGACTCAGCATTGGCAGAGGGGCTGGCGAGTCAAGGGATGAGTTACTTGTGAGCCTCACGGCTGGGTGACTGCAACAGCCTCTCAGTCACATTTTCTCTCTTTAGTCAACAAACATCTAAAAGCTTCCCCACACAGCAGGGCTTATTTCAGGAGCTGGACACTGAGACTGAGGACTGCTCCCGTGAAGCGTGCAATTTTGGAAACCTAGTACTACCTATACACAGACACACGTGCTATGACCACAGGCTGACAACACCATCACCTTCCTCCAGCGTTAGGGACCTGGGCTCTGTCTTACTCCCCCTTGCCCGATGCTCTGCTCTATAATCTGCCGAACAGCTGGCCGTCCTCTGCCAACTCTGTTGGGGACTCCATGTGTCAACAGACTCCCAACTGCATGCATGCCAGGGGCCCCCCATTTACCTCTCCCAGGCTCTCTCTCACATCTCTCTGCCCTGCTCACCTGCCTGGGTGTTCATTCCTCTTGCTGTCTTCCCCTGACACCACCCTCTTCAGAAGTCAATGCTCTGAGATCTGAGGTCTCCAAACTTCTTAAGTGGAAGGAGGAAACCAAGCTCATATTCAGGAGAGTGTGTGGAGGGCTGGAAATCAGTGGCCTTTTAAAGGCTGAGGTCATTGAAGGGCCCATCCTCATGGTCAAGCAGTCAACTGGATGCCCACTCTCTTTCTAGACAGCTGGAGAAGCAGAGAAAATGTTTTGTATTTTTGCTTCAGTAGTTATAGACTCCACTTCCTTTTACTTCTGTCCACAATTCATTAGGTTCCGGCTTTTAAATAAAAAACTCTCAGTCAGTCATATTTGGCTAACTAGCTTTTCATTTTAACTTCTTCTTAATTTGCTCTAATCTGACAATGTGGCCTGAGGCTTCTGCAGAGGGCTGACATCATCTATTAGTGTGTATTTAAGTGGTTATCAGTGGGAGAGACAGATGGAAAGAGACACCGATAAAGACATTTCATCCCTAAAAGATATCCCTGTAACCCCACTGCACAGAGGGTAGTGGCAGGAGGTGCACCTGCTCCCTGGGGCTGGAGGCTCTTCTCACAATCCTCTGGGGGAGGGGGCCCCTGGCACACAGGAGTAGAGGCCAGGGGCACTGCTGAGCATCGCATTGCACACAGGACAACCCCACAAGAAAAAAAAGATGCAGCCCCAAATGTCAGCAGTGCCGAGGCTGAGACACTCTGGACCACAGTACATTAAAAAAGCCAGGGAACATTACTTAACTACTTCCCGCTTGCGCCAAGGTTTATCTCAATTCTCCGAACTGTCAGTAACACCCCAAAGGGCTCGGCTGCCTCTAATGGCTGAACTTCTGCTTGTGGTCTTTTACCCACTCCCACCTTAAAGTTCAAAGTTATTGCTCACTGAACTCACCACTAACTGGTTATCCTTAACCACATGTGCATGGTTCTGGTTGGCCCACATGACTAGTAACCGTTCCACATTACGCACACATGAAACCTTTGTTGGGGAGTTGCTGCCAAAATCTGTGATGCTGGCTGTGCTGAGAGACACGGAAATAGCAGGAAGATAAGTAAAAGCA
Organism: Capricornis sumatraensis; assembly: GCF_032405125.1. NCBI lineage: Eukaryota > Metazoa > Chordata > Mammalia > Artiodactyla > Bovidae > Capricornis > Capricornis sumatraensis. The sequence continues at coordinate 55,540,649 of NC_091090.1, read as the reverse complement.
AAAATCTTGTGTGGCATGAAATTCCACTAGGCTTATCAATTTATTAGAGAACACAAAGGAACAAATTCTACCTTAAATGTGACAAAAGTCAGCTTCTTCTAGGCGTCTTTGTCTCTCCCTTCCTTCCATTATCAGGGGCTCTAAGGAATGAGGAGGAACCAGGAAGGAGCCTGGAAATTGCCTGACACCAGCGCAGCATGAGAGCTGAACCTGAAAATCTCTGGTCTACGAAAACGAAAAGAGAGAACCAGGACCTGTCAGAACGGGCCAGACTTTCTCTTTCCCTTTTCTTTAACTTGAACTGCAAAACAATGGCGATTACTAGGTGGGGTCAGGTTCAAGGAGAAGGTGGATGCAGTACGGGAAGACTCTTATGGAAAACCTTCCCCAACACACACACACTCACACACACACTCATGCACTCTCACTCACATACTCATACACACACACTAACACACACACACATACACACACATACACACACATACACACACACACACTCATACACTCACACTCACACACATACACACACACTCACACACACATACACTCACACACACACTCATGCACTCTCACTCACATACACTCATACACACACATACACACTCACATTCACACACACACACACTCATACACTCACACTCACACACTCACACACACTCATACACACACACTCACACACATACACACACACTCACACACATACACACACATACACACACATTCACACACACATACACACTCACACACTCATACACACACATACACTCACACACACTCATACACACACATTCACACACACTGACACACACACTCATATACACACACTAACACACACACATTCATACACACGCACTCACACACACATACACACACTCATACACACACTAATACACACACACACGCTCAAACACACACACACTCATACACTCACACACATACACTCATACACACACTCACACACACATTCACACACACACACATTCACTCATACATACACACACACATACACACACATACACACACACACTCGCACTCTCACATACACTCACACACACACTAACACACACATACATTCACTCACACACATACACACACTCACACACAAACACACACACACACATACACTCACACACTCACATACTCATACACACACACACACGCACACACACACATACATTCATACACACACACATACACACACACTCATACACACACACTAACACACACACACATACACACATTCACACACACTCACACACGCACTCACACACATACTCACACATACACACACTCATACACACACACACGCTCACACACACACACTCCTGCACTCACACACTCATACACACACTAACACACTCATACACTAACACACTCACACACACATTCACACACACACACACTCACATACACACACACATACACACACATACACACACTCATACACACTCACTCACACACACACATACACACACATACGTACACTCACACACATACACACATACACACTCACATTCACACACACACTCATACACTCACACACACATAACACGCACACTCACAAACACACTCACTCACATACACACACATACACACACTCACACACACTCACATACACACACACTCATACACACACACTCACACACATACACACACACACACATACACACACTCACACACACTGTCTGCCTCTTCTGACTTCTGATGCTAATGCTGTCACCTTTTCTTACTTAACCAAAAGTCAGAATCTGAAATGCGCTCTGGGCTTATGAGTCCTGTAGGCAATACTGAATGTAGGCCAGAGTGCCACTTCTGACGGTTAGGAGGCAGCCAGAGCTGGTTCTGAGCTTAAGAGAGATTGTTAAGCAGCTGATCTGAGCTAGAAAAATAAATTTGTGAGAAATAAGAGAAAGAAACTGTTCCAAGTGAGCGGCAGAAAAACAGCGGGTGCGGACCTGTCACTTATGGGCAAAGCACCGACATGGATTGTGATTTCACAAGCTCACCTGACTACTCGAAGCAACAACAGCACAGCAGAGAAGGGAAATAAACGTCACTCGTTGATTTCGGGGTAGGATCTTTGTAAATTTTCAGGAGGGGAAAAAAAAAATAACAGTTCAGAAAAGTTGATCATCTTGCCCAACAGCACTCTGAGATTTAGGATCAGAGGTTGGTCTTGGGATTCCCCAGGCAGTCCAGTAACCATGCTGTGCTGTCTACACAAGAACGGTGCAGAGTAGAGGAGGAGCTGCCCAGGTGATTGGGAGGTCAGAGGGAAAAGAGGGTGTCAAGGCAGGAGGGAAGGAGCACTCCAGAAGCAAAGGGCGGGGAGGGTGCTGTCTGGTCTGGATGCCATCCTGCCCACGGGGGCCATGGTCGCAGCACGCGGAGGGGGCGCTTCCTGCACACGGGGCTCTGGCGCCTGCTGTGGCCCAGGAGGCATCGACGAGGAGGGAGATGACTACGATGGGGTCTGCAGGCTCCTTTCAAAGTGTCAGCACGCCTCAGAGTGACACAACTGCCCTCTGGAACGTGTTACCTTATTCAGCAAGCAGTTACTGAGCACCTGTGTTGTGCCAGGCACTGTTCCTGGCCATATGAATAAAACAGACCCTTAAAAGACAGGCCCTTTTCCTCTGGAGGGTCTTCTAGTGAGATACAGGAAAATGAGCAAATAAATATGGGAATGTCTGATCATGCTAAGTGCTATGAAGAAAACTGCACAGGGTAATATGAGAGGGACTGGAGGGTCTCCTTTGGACTGGGTGGCTAGGAAAGCCTCTTTAAGGAGGCGGCATTTGAGCTGAGCCCTCGAAGACAAGAGCCAGTGACAGCTGAGACAGCTGGGTAGAGAGCGCAGCCCATGCGAAGGCTCAAGGACAAGGTCAAGTGACCATGAGACCAAGGGTGGCAGGTTCAAGGAAACACAGAGAGTCCTTGTGGCTGTGACTCTGGGAGGGAGGAGGAGCAGATGAAATGAGGTCATTGGGGTGAGCTCAGCCATACCAGAGGGATGCATCTGTCCATTTAACAATGATCAAGCATCCACTAGGTGCAGGGCATTGCTGAGGATATGAAAAGGAAAGATGAAACCCCTGGTTCGAGGGTTCTGTCTGCAGGGAAGAAGTCAGGAGTTTAGCAGGCGTGCAGAATACTTACACAGTTGTGTTAGAGAGTATTCCACTCCAGGCAGAAACACGATGTGGACATGACCGTGGTGCTTAGCAAGGGAAGGGGCTTTCCAGAAGCACTTGAATCAACACACCCATGCACCTACTCGAGCCAGTTTATAATCTGAAGAAGGGAACGCACTAGCCGTCCAAAGTCACGGTATGAGGTCTCAAATCCGGACATCTGCTCCGCTGGGGTCGGGAGGTGAGGTCATCCCAGAGATGAGTCACCGAGCCCACCTTTCGCCACCGGGTGAGCCTTCTCGGTCTTCGTGGGTGGGGCAGGGCCGTAGGAATCCCCCCACCCGGCCTAAATCGGGCGCACTCAGAAAACCCAGACAGGGGAGCTGCCAAGCCCAAGGCTCTGATTAGCACCTGATTCACCCAGGCAGTCAAGGCTGGGCGGCGACTGCTGGGAACAGGCCCCCAGTCTCCCCGGGGAAAGGCCTGCGGGAGTTTTGGTGACCGGGATCCCAGGGGAGCCTCCGTGACACTCCCCACCGGGTAGGGGCGCGCCTGCGTGACCACCGGCCCCGCCCAGACTCAGAACGCGCACGGCGGCGGCGGCGGCGGCGCGCGTGCGCCCTGGCCCGGGCCTCCGCGGAGCCCCGGTCCCCAGGCCCCAGGCCCGGCCGCCCAGGCGCCGTCCTTCCGGAGGGCTCCGACCCCAGGAGCCCTGTCCCCGTCCCCGCCCACCACCGTCCCCGGGAGACGACTCCCTGTGCCCTGGCCCAGCCTCCAAGGAGTCGTGCCCACAAGCCCGGGGGTCCGGCGCGACCGGCGCCCAGGTCACTGGGGGGCGGTGGGGGGACGTCGCGAGCCCCTTCCCCCAGGGGCGCTGGCGCCTCTGCCCGGCGGCCGGGGAGTCCAGGGGCGGAGGGCAGGCAGCCGCGGAGCGGTCGGCCCGGCCGGGCGGTCGCGAGCCCAGCCCGCGGTGCGCGGGAGCGCGCTCCTCCCCGCCCGCCGCTCGGGCCCTGACTGCGCCTGCCGCCGCGCGCCGGGCGCCAGACCGCGCGGCCGCCATGGGGAATGGGATGAACAAGGTAACGGGCCCCGCGCCTGCCGGGGCCCCCACCCCGGCCTGCCCGCGCGGGGCTTTCGCTGCGAGGGGCGCCCTGCGCGCCCGGGCCCAGAGGGCGGGGGCCGCGCTTCCGGGCGGGCGGCGCCCGACCTGCGCGCCGGGCCGAGCGGGGAGGGCTGCGGTTTCTGCCTGCTTCCCCCCACGCCCCTCTCGCGCCGCTTCCCCCCCAGCTCCGCGCCGCTGCTAGCCAGGGGAGATAAGGGTCTCCTCTTCGTAATGCCTTCTTCCCAGGCTGCTTACCGTGGGCGGATAACTTTCTTTACGGACAGAAAAGTTGACAGAGGCCTAAGTCCTGGGGTGCCTGTGGCTGCCCGGGTGTGGGGCACAGATTCGAAGCTGCCTCCGCGCGGTCGTGCGGCTGCTCCCCGCCTCTGCTCGGCCGGCCCTCCCTGCCCAGACCCCCACCCCGGCTGCGCCTCTCGTGCGGGGAGGGGGCCGGACTCCAGCGGCCTGGGGCAAACACGGCGACTGCCGGCTGAAAGAAGAGAACACAGAACTTTTTTAAAAAGCCCTCATCGAAAGCTGTCTGTTCTCGGGTGTTTGAAGCGGGCCTGGACCAAAGGGTGGACTCTGTCCTCTTCTCCTCCCCGCGGACCCCACTCACCCAGGGTCCTGCCGGGGGCGTCCACGGCCGACTCGTGGGCCCCGGGTTCCTTCGGTGTCCGCGGCCGAGGCAGGCAGGGAAGGTGCCGCAGGGAGTACCCTGTGTACCTGCCTAACTGCTTACCTGCCACGTTCACCGTGTCATTGAGACTCGGTTTACAAAAGGGCGAGTGTGCGGTTTAGGTCCGCATACCAGAGGATTTTGTTAACCAGGGTCATACCTTGCGAGGGCTTTTTGGGGGGAAGGCGGGTGACAGTCATCAAGTTTGGAAAGAGACTGTTTCTTTCTTGGATAAATACTTGCATTATGTCTCCATTAGCACTGGAAGCCATCGGCACCGTGAACTTTTTCTTTTTTTTTTTAGTGAAAGCAGAACCTTGAAGGGTCCTCTGCGAGGCTGTGGGGTCTGCTTGCCTTCCCGTTAGTTGTGATTATGCCTCAGGTCTATTTTGGTGTTTTTCCTAGTTTTCTCCACTTGAGGTGTTCACACCCCACCTTTTTCAGCATTTAATTTGTAGTATTTTTCTATTAAAACTGAAAAAACATACTTAGGGATACAGATCATTGCCTAAGTGTCCAAAATTATCTTCAGATTTTTAGCCAAAGCTGTCTTTTTCATACATGATTGTTACCTTTCAAAGAAAGCAGTATGTTTCTTATTAATGTTGTTAACATAATCATCTTGTATTGTAAGTAGAACCAGTATCTCCAAGGGAGAGAAGGGGAACCGTGGGTGAAGATTTAGAAGCACCTTTACGTCAGTGAGTTTTTATTGTGTGCTCACTGTTAGCCAGGTGCTAGTTGTGGGGGCCAAGGGAGGGTGCCGTGGTGAATGACACAGACAGGTCTTTCATGAAGCCTTCGGTCGAGACCAGCAGCTGCCCAACAGAAATATGATGTGAGCTATGTGTGTAATTGAGAATCTTCCAGTAGCTACATTAGAAAAGTAAAAACAGTTACATGATATATTTTCTTTAACTGAAATATTGTGAATATTGTCATTTCAACATTTAACTAATAGATAAAATCACTGTTTTGTATATATATATTTTGTACTAAGTCTTCAAGTCTGGTGTATATTTGATGCTTAAATGACATCTCATTTGGGATCAGCCACGTTCTAAGTGCTCAGAGTCACTGTGGGTAATGGCTGCTGTATTGCATGGCAGCGTGTGTGTGCATGTGCACGTGTGTGTGCATGTGCGCGTGTGTGCGATTTGAGAGAGAGAACAAACACACGGTCCGGAGGAGTGGAGGCCCCAGAGGATAGAGAGTCAGAAATAGATGTGATGAGCACAGCCTGGAAGCAGTGTTCAGTGCAGGCCAAGGATCATGTGGAATAAAGATGTTTAAGCTGAGATCTGAAGAACTGCTCAAAGTTGCAAGATTGTTCAGTGGCAAAGTAGGCTGCTGGAAGCCAGAAATTAAAAGCCTTAACTAGAACTTGTTCGTGTATTATTGTGTAACTTGGAACTAGGCTTCATTTCCTCTATAAGAAAAGGAGTGGTCTGCAAACCCAGTGGGAGTAGTGTAAGGTGCTGGCCGTAGAGATGCCTTTCTGAGAACATTCAGAGCCTGGAAACACAAGCCCTTGGAACTGAAAACTTGATTTGCAAAGTGTGTGGGTCCTGAGGTGCCTGGCACAAGATTTATTTCCCATTTCACAAAAATCGGTCATCCTTGGCAAGGAGAGCTTATGAGCCAAACAATGCAGATTCTGTTCTCACTGTTTTGAACACAGCAGGTTTTATTTCTGACCCATGTCCCTGTGGAGGGTCTTCTCATCGACGCGTGCCAGTCTGCTATGTGGCAGGACATTGTACCCATGCCAGCTAGGTGTACATAGCATTCTACGCAGCTCAAGAAGGGCAGGGGAAGAGGCGTTTGCATTCTGTGCAGTTAAAGATGATGAGGAGACAGAGAAAAGAGTGCAGCAGTTGTTGACTTTTTTTTGAGTCTCATATTATGTGCCTGCAGCCCTAGGATGTCAGTATGCCTTATCTGACTGTTTGTGCAGATTGGGAAATGGTCACTCAGATTAAGTGGTATGACTAAGGTCCTAAAGCTAGGAAGTGGCGGAACTGGTTTTGAACCCAGCTGCCACTGATTTTGATGATAGTAGAAGTCTTTACTTTAAACTAGAATGCCAGTTTAATCCAAGTGATTTCTAAAGACACTGGAAAATAACCTGAAAAGAGCTCCCCAGAGTCCCAAATTAGTTGTAAAATAGGAAAAAGCCATCTCCTGTCTTCCTTCATGTTTGATATGGATAAAGAGGAGATGGGAAGGTTAGGCAACCAAGACTGGCCAAGGTGTGTGCCAAGGCCTGTTTTGAACTTCATCACGTAGGGTAACTCATCGAACACCCAGACTGCCATTCCATCCCTAGGCATTTACAGGTACCCAGGCCAGAGTCACCCACTGGGTGAGTGGCAGAGCCTGGACTCAAGGCCCGGTGGCCTGGCTCTTTTCTTCATACCGACTGCCTAGCTGTGCTGCTAAAGGCCAGTCTGGCAAGTGCCTCAAGTAGGATCAGGTTAAACTCAACAGGTTGCTGCAAGCAAATGTGTTTCTGTGGAGTCTTTGAAAATTCCTAGTTGAGTCCAAGCTCTCTCTAGGGTCTGACCACAACATCTTTTGGGGAAGGACCTGTAAAGAAAAGTCCTCATTCTCATCTTATTAGTCTTAAGTACAATGATAACTGATTAAAAACAACAATCAGATCTCTCTGGGTAAGCATCATACTAGAGAAATGTGCTCGTTTTTATCTTGTCAGCCAGAACCAATGACCTAACAGTGGGCTGGAGCATTGCCCTCCTGGGGAAGCTTGTGAGCACCAGGTTTGGCTCAGTTCATCAGTCCTGTTCAGGGACCTCTTTCCTCACTGCCCTGTCTTCCCTGAAAGCAGCCTACCTGGTAGAAGTGATGCCACCCTAGCCTTTCATGGGAGACTTGCTCTTGGCAGTGGGAGGTCAACCCTTCCCTGAGTGCATTGCCTTGCTATGAGAAGTGCACTGTTGTGAAAGAAAGGGGCACAGCTGTCAGAAAGCCTGATGTGGGGTGTCCACCACCCTGCTGTTCCCTGGGTGTGTTCTTGAAGGAGTCACTCAGTGTTCCTAAGCAGCAGTTTCTTTATTGCCCTCGATTAGTAGGGATGGTGGTTTGCTTAGCTAGTCTCCTTATTTGTTTTAAAATGAGTACAATGTTGCCTCCCCCAATTACTACCCAGATTCTTGGAGAAACAGATGAGAATGTACAGGAAGACAGTTTCTGCAAACTGCAAAGTACAGATTACTGTTGTTGTTTAGTCGCTAAGTCATGTCCTGCTCTTTGTGACCCCAGGACTGTAGCCCACCAGGTTCCTCTGTCCATGGGATTTCCCAGGCAAGAATACTGGCATGGGTTGCCATTTCCTGGAGCAGTCATCTCAAATGAGATCTGAGTGACAAGCAGCCATCAGGTAGACGACGGGGCACCAACGCCCTCATCAGAGGGAAAGGACTTGCTCCCTTAGAGCCTAGGACATCCTCACATGGCACGCACAGACCGTCTTTGATCTGTCCTCACTTCTCGCCATGGGGTGATGACTTCACTTCCACTGTGTGCTCAATTCTGGCTTGAGTCCCAACTCGGTGATGTCACTGATCAGCCGCTTCGCCCTCCATGAGCCAGGAGGAGCCTGAGCCTGCTGGAACGTTGTTTCATTTCATTTTCTCTTTCTTTGTCCTTAGGGATTACCAGCAGCAATTATATTGGGGAGATCTACTGGTCAAATATTTAGAGTTTTAAGTTTGAGTTGAGGCTGACTGATGTAGACATTTAAAATTTATGGGCTTTTTATTCTCCTTGAAAACAAAAATGTAGCTTCTCTCCCTGTCAGTGCCCAGTTCGCCAGCTTTCCTGGGTCTTGTTTTGCAGCTCTATATGGAAGAAACTACAGAAGCTGGGATTGAGCAGTTGGCTCAGATGGTAAAGAATCTGCCTGCAATGCAGGAGACCTGGGTTTGATCCATGGGTTGGGAAGATCCCCTGGAGGAGGGCATGGCAACCGACTCCAATATTCTTGCCTGGAGAACCCCATGGACAGAGGAGCCCGGCAGGCTAAGTCCGTGGGGTCGCACGGAGCCAGACGCAACTGAGCAACTTAGCATGCAATTTGCTTTCTATTTCCAGCGCTTGAAATTGTAATTTACTCTCCCGGTCTGGAAAATGGAGTTGAAAGTTTACTCACTCAACTCTGTCCTCCCCTTACAATCAAAATATTTGAATGCATATAAATGAGCAGCTCGCGTGGTTTCAGGTGAGTTGCCTCCCTGATGTTGGTGAGGGCAGACCTCTATCCTTGCCGGCGCTCGGCCCTGGGCGCTGATCTCCTTCAACCGTCCCACGCCCCCAGCCGGCGCAGTTGGCACAGTGTTGTCGGCCTCGACCTTCCCAGAGCAGAGAGGGGCAAAGCGGGATCTCTCAGGCCTCACCCACAGTGGTTTTCTGTCTCTCTCTTCTTTGCCTGGCCCCTCCCACCTGGCTCATGCTGCTCATCCATTCACTGAAGAGACATTTCCCTAAGTAGAGATCGGCTGATCTTGAAGCAGCCGCTCAGGGTTAGAGAAAATGTATTAACAGACACGACGCAGACAGCATACAGGGTCATAGTCATTTACCCCAACATTTGAGGGTTTCAAAAATAAACAGTTGACAGTGTTTGAAGATGGAGATGTTTCCCGTGAGACCTAGATGCTGGAGCTGGGGAGCCTGACTTGTGTCTCCGCCTCATCACCTCGGGGTGTGGGGCGGAGGCTAAAGGCGTCGAAACCCCCATCCCTGAAGGACAGCCCTTGTTGAGGTATCTAATTTCCCAGAGCTGTTTGGAGCCCTGGGAAGTTTAATCTGGAGTCACACGGTCAACTTGGCACCTTGAAGGCAGGTTCAGGAACCCTCTGGGGGACAAAGCCAAAGGTGGGGGGTCTCTGAGAAGCTGTGTCAGTAGAACAGATGGGAGCCGGACAAAGGCCTGCACCACGGTTTCCAGAGGAGCAGACTGGTTGGGATTCCAGGGAGGTGCGGAAGCCGCCCCCAGAGCGGTGCCGGCGCGGCTGCTCTCCCAGGTGGGTGGGGCTTTGCTGCCCGGTGACTTGCTTGAAGATTTGTGCAGTTTATTTACATTTGTGCATTTTTCTGGGTTGAAAGGCCTACCAGATGCCTAGTTGTAGGCAACAGAATCCAAATGAGTCTGCTTGAGGTGAAACAGGGCAGAAGGCCGGGAGGGCTGGAGAACCAGATTCAGGCAACTCTGCCAGGAGCAGATCCTAGGACTGGTCTGGGGAGAGCATCTCTGCAGCTGCCCCAAGGTGCTGCCGCTGCTGCCACTACCAGTGGGCTCTGTGGGTTCTCCCAGCCCTGCGCCCCCGCTACCAGGCAGGGTGCTGGTGGGTGCTGCGCTGTCTCTGCTCCAGTCCGGAGCAGCCACAGAGGCCTGCTGCCGCTGAAGCAGAGAGCCAGTGGGCTGGAGGCTGGTGCTGCCTCCCAGGCTCCAAAGTGGGGTCTTCCAAGTCTCAGAAACCAGTACGCAGCTGTCAGTTGCAGGGTTTGTAACTCTCAAGCAGACCCATGGGATGAAGGGCCCCAAGCAGTGAGGGTCTCTGCCTTCTCTAGAGAGAATGCTGGGAGCAGAGCAGGCGACATTCCAGGGTGGAGCTGCTCGGGGAGCCTGGGCTGTCTGGCTTGGTGGGGACTGAAGAGAAGTGGGGTCCTTCAGGGGCAGGAGGCCACGGTGAAGGTTTCCGTTTGGCCTCCGTTTTCTTTGGAAAGGGTTTGCCATTGAACATTTTGATCTAGAAGAGGACCCAACGAGAATGTGGCTTTCAAAGGTTGATTTGATGAAATAGGTAAGCTCAGTGGCCACTTCTGCAGCCTATGAGGTTCCAGACTGGGGTCCTTGGCCGCATAGCCAAGGGCCAAGGGCTGTGATGGGGCTGAGGGTAGTGGCGTGCAGGGGGCTGAGCATTGAGAGGAGAGCTCCAAGGGGTTCGTTCAGCACCCATAGAGTCGTGGTTCAAGGGTAGCAGAGCCCAGAGGTGAGATGTTCACACGCCCGTTTCTTCTGTTTAAAGATGATATGAAACGTATTTGCTTTTGTTTACTAGATAAGATAGTAGAAGTACAAAGAAGAGAAGGAAAAATGGGTCAGAAAATCTTTTCCCCAATTAGGCCCCTTGAATTTCTGAAGAAACTGATTGGAGTAGTGTGTGTGCACTATATGGAAACGTGTCCTTCCTGACCTCCAGACCCCAGCACCCCATCAGGGTGAGCACCAAGGAAGGCATTCCTTCATACTCAATTTGATGTTTCTGAGATACAGTAAATACGAATACTTCCTTCTAACCGCCCCGCACACCCAGCATCTCGGTGGCATTTGACCTAGAGCCCTGGACACCTGCAGGGCTGCCCGTCTGTGCACCCTCCGTGTCACCTCCTCCACGCCCACTCCCAGGAGAGACCCACCTCTCGCAGGGCTGGCCATCTCCACCGTTCCGCTGCCCATCCTCCTCTCTCCCGGCCCACTCCTCTGGGACATCAGGGCCCCACAAAGGTCCTTGGGGACCCTAGAGGGGCCATGGTGCCCCCTCCTCCCTGGGCGAGGGGCTCAACAAGGAAAGTGGGACGTTGGAAGGCCGAGCCTGTCTTGGTCAGACTGCATCCCCAGTGCCCAGAGGGTGTCCATGTGTGGCTGGAGCTCAGTAAACCGTCCGTCCACTGGAGCCCATTCGGCCGCTCTGGGGAGGCAGGGCTGCTCTGTGACTGTGGTGTGGTCTGTTGTAACTGGCAGCTGTTCATGGTCAATGTTATGAAAGGAAAATAATTTCAGCACATTACAAATGACAATGAAGATTTTATTCAAGACATTACAAGTGAAAGGTGGGGTTCTGCCCCCAGTACAACAGGGGCAGGTGAGTGGATGGAAGATCACTGGCGGAACTTGGTTAGATGCCAAGGGTGTAGGAAGAGGAGCTTGGCTGATACTAAGAGCGGGTGGATGCTTGACAGCTGGCTTAGCAGGATTCTTTGCTAAGTATGGCCAAGGACCAGGCCTGCAGAGGAGACTCAGAGGAGCCTGAGCAACGCTTGGTCCGGGAGGCTGTCTTTGTCCCCATCAGTGAAAAGAACTGTGCTGGTTTTGCCCTCGAATGTCTCATAAAGACAGGACACGCACTGGGGGATGGGAGATGGTAACGACAAAGCCCCGCACGGGCAAGAGCTGCCAGGGAACGCAGTTTGAGCCGTCTCCTGGATGAGCGTGCACTGTTCTTCCATTTTAGAACAGGAATTGTGAACTGTCTGTTCCACCCTTGCTCCCAGGAGAATCCCGCAGACTGTTTCAGGAGAGACCTACTGAGCGCTTTATCTCCTTGGCAGTGGATGCCGGGGTTTCCTCTGAGACACGGCTCTGTATTTCCTGGTTCCAGGGAGAATCCTGCCTGCCTCAGTCTGTGACTTCAGGCGGCAGCAGACGCCCTCAGTCCCCTGGGGTGCTTTCCAAGCCAGTTTTGGCTCCCAGCGTGTTGAGTCAGCCAGACTGACCACAGGGCCCAGTGCCCACGTCCCTTCTGGGTCTTGCCTCTTGTCTGGAGTGATTATTAACAGAACCTCTTTTCACTCTCATGAGTGTCCCGTCTTGGCCAATTAGTCCCACAGTTCCCAGCACAGATGCTGAGCCTGTGTCCTAGTAGGTTCCCGCAGTCACTTTTTGGCAACAGCTGGATGTCAGGAAGGTACTCGAAAGAATCCACACAGCTGATGAACATTGCTGCCCCTGCTGTCAGCTTTCTTACCAGGAGTGGAGAGAAGAGGGAGTGTGAAGCCGATAGGAGTGTTTGGTGGTGGCTGATGGGGGTGTCGCCAGGGCACGGGGCTTGCGGTGAAGTGTCACCACGGCCAGTATGCTGTGTGCACTTGGAAATCACATCGGCGGTGTAGCTTCCCGGGAGGTGTCTGTATTTGAATTTCAGAGTTTCCATACAGAGTATTGCAGGGCAGAGTTGGCTTCGTATTCTGCAAAGTGGAGGGTCCCTGTGACCTGCAGTCACCCATTCTCACCTCAGATCTGCTGAATCTCTGTGTCGAGCCTAGGGCTTTCCAGAAATCTGGTTCTGGCTTGAGAACCTTAGAAGAAGTAGGCGTTCTGGAGTAAATGTGTGTTCTTCTTAACTTGCACGTTAAGACAGTTCACTCATTTAGCAACTCTCTACTGAATGGTCATCACGGGCTAAGCCCTGGGCTGGGCGCTGGGTCTGCAGCCCAGCAGAGGGGACTGCCCTCCACCTGGTGATGCCCACGACAGCATCCCGTGAAGGGAGCACAGAGGAAGGGGGCGCTGAGGCAGGAGCCCCCCAGACATGGGGGTGGGGCTCAAGTCAGGCCTCCGCAGGTTGTGAGTTGGAGCTGAGGCCCAAAGGATGGGGAGCAGGAGGGGAGGGACAGCAGGTGCGAGTCCTCAGACGGCGGCGGCCGGGTGCTGGAGCCGGAGCCGAGGGGCTGGGGAACAGGAGGCAGGACGGGAGGAGGGGCCGTGGAGATTCTGGTTTGGGGCTGGACTCAGAATGTGGTGAACACTGTGAGGCCTGGAGACGAGGAGACCTTTGGGTCTGTCTGAGAAGCTGCTGGGAGGTAGGTGTGGTGGGCACAGGCCTCGGGAGGGCCCAGCCTCTGTGTCGAATGCCATCAGCCTGAACCCTGTAACACTCCTGTCTGGTCTGTGTCTCCCCATAGATCCTGCCTGGCCTGTATATTGGCAACTTCAAAGGTGAGTTCTCTCTGCATTATTGTGGTAGAACATGCAAGAAACTATTAGATAAGCCGTTGTAACCTTTTTTAAGCGGCAGTTCAGCGGCAGTAAGTACATTCTCACTATTGTGCAGCCGTCACCCGTCCCCAGCCCGCTTTCGCTTCCAGCCGAGTCTCTGTCCTCACTAGACACTACTTCCTGTCCTGCACGCCAGCCCTTGGAAAGCACCCTCCCGCTGCTTGTCTCTGAGTCTGACTGCTCCGGGGCCTCGTGTGAGCCGGCTCGTGTGGTCCTCCTGTGACGGGCTCACTTCACGGAGCTTGACGTCGCTCTTCCGTTGCAGCAGCTTGCGTCATAATTTCCTTCCTTGTTAAGACTGAAAAGTCGTGTGCGGATGAGCCACGCTGTGTCTGTCCTTCACCTGTGGATAGACACGGGTGTCTTTTGCCAATGGTGAGCTTGCTGTTTTAAAGCTCAGCTTTATGCTCTCATGCGTGACGGAGTCGAGGTGTGGACTCAGTGTGTGCAGTCTGGTCTGGACAGGACCACCACCGGTAGCCTTATCCTTGTACCCCAACATCTCGGCCCATGGCTCAGAGAGTGGTGTAGAGAGCCCTGCAGGGTCCACCTTGACCTCTGACCTTCATTGAACTGTACAACATGTTGGAGTTTTATTATCAAAAGAGGATGGCTAAAAGGCACATTTAGCAGTATTATAACTTGTTCATCATCTTTATCACTTTTATTTTCTAGTTAGTAATACATTTTCAGAGACATATTTTTTTAGTCACCTGGGGAAAATAACTGGCAGTTTCATCTCTAGCCGATTATTCTTATCACACATTTCTCTGCAACTTCTTTGATATTTACTGATATGCTATTAGCTATCGACTTTTCATTTTTAGCTTATTTGCCTCAAAATGCTCTGTAGTTGCAAAGGTGAGTAGAAAGGCACAGAGCAAAGTGTGCGGGGAGGGGAGGGGGGAGGGGAGGGGGAGGGGCTGGCCCCACGCCTGTGAGTGGGGTGAGGGCGGGTGTGCTGTCATGGATGGGCCAGACACAGGCAGCAACAAGCCTGCCGTGCTGGTGGGGAGTCCCTCCTCACCACGTCTCCCTCTCTGGACACACGCACTGGAGCACACTCCTGTCTGTTTTCTGGTTGTGTAAATCTGCACACACGCACTGGAGCACACTCCTGGCTGTTTCCTGTAAATCTGCAAGTTCAGGTTCACACTGACTCTTAGAACAGTCTCTGACATCTCTGCCCTGATATTCACGTCCTCTTCCCCGAGCACACTGGACTGACAGCAGCTCATTGCTGCTAGAAGGTGTTAAAAATAGTCCTGGAGTTCCTAAATTAGTAAGCTCTTTTGTTCTGAGAAAGCAGCGAGTGCTTTCTGGCAGGTAGGCGGGTTGGGCTGGAATGCATGAACATCTTTATGGTTATTTAATGAGTTGTTATTAATGGTTTCGTGGGGAGAGGGGAATGTCTTTGAGTTTGGAAACAATATGGAATTTAGGATAAATTCTTGGATGTAGAATTGCTGGGTGAATATTTTTACCAATCAAAAACTGTTATTGCAGATTTATTAAACCCAGCCAAATTTAGGACTTCTGCCAGGTGTCCCAGCACACTTGCAGACGGCAGGCCTTGGTCTGAGCAGCAGAGGACTGAGCTCCCCTAAGACTCCCTGCTCACGGAGAGCTTGTGTGCGTGTGGTGGGCGGGCTGAAGCCCCCAAGGCCGGCCCAGCTGCACGTGTGCTCCTTACCGTAGTGCCTGTGGCTGTAGACAGCCGGGGGCATGCCGTCATCGACAGTGCATTTACACGTGTGGACTGACACGTGCTCTTGGGAAGAGCTGTCCCAAGGTGTGTGTGTGCAGATGGCGCCACCGCAGAACAGAAAGGCTGGGACTGGACCGGGAGTGCAGGCAGCAGCAGCGCCTCCGGGGCCACTTCTGTGCTTTCAGGGGCCCAGCAGGCAGGGTTCTGATCTGTGGCACCAAGCGTGGTTAGGTTCAAAGCAAAGTGATTTTGGCTTCAAACCACCTTTTTTGTTGTTGTTTACCTTAATCTGTGTTACAAGTGTATATTCATGGGGCGATGAAAATAGTCTAAGTTTAGGTTGTGGTGATAGTTAGATAATTCTGAATATACTGAAAACCATTGAATTGTACACTTTAAAAGGGTGAATTATCTCAGTAACACTTTTTTTTCCCACTTTCTTTTTTAAATTGAAGGATAATTGCTTTACAGAATTTTGTTGTTTTCGGCCATACATCGGCAAGGACCAGTCATCGGTGTCCCCTCCCTCCTGCACCTCCCTTCCATCCCCCTCTCCATCCCACCCCTCTAGACTGTCACAGAGCCCCTGTTCGGGTTTCCTGAGTCACACAGCAGATTCCCGTCGGCTATCTGTTTTGCATGAGGTGCAGTACGTTTCCACCTCACTCTCTCCGTACATCTCTCCTTCCCCGCCCCTCATGTCCTTGGGCATGTTCTCTATGTCTGTTTATCCACTGCTTTCTATCTCACTAACACTGTTTTTTAAAAAAAGGAAAAGAGAACATATATATAAACAATTACTATGGATATAAGTTTGAGCGAACTCAGGGAGATGGCGATGGACAGAGAAGCCTGGTGTGCTGTAGTTCATAGGGTCACAAAGAGTTGGACACGACTTAGCAACTGAACAATAACAAAACAATTATTGATTTTCCAACTTCGTTCCTGGGTGGAGTCAGAATCTGGAAGATCCTGGCCCACAGTGTCTCCTCCAAGTGTGCAGACCCTCCCCAAGACCCTGCCACCCCAGCAGCTCTGAGCCCTCTCCTGCTGGCTGCCTCGCCTTGTCTGGGAGCCTAATGCTCCAGCTTGACCGTCTCCCTACGCGTCCAGAATGCAGAGGCTGGTGGGGGTTGGAAAGTCACATTTGAGTTAGAATGTGGGGACGCCTGTCTCTGGACCCCAAATAAGTCCAGTTCCTGCCGAGTTCAAAGCTCGCCTAGATCACAGCTTGGTGTAGTTGGAGGCTGGGTGGCTGGATGAGTCCCCATGTAATGGATTGAGAGGCTGTTTGAGGTGGTTGGAGCAATTAAGAGAGTCAAAATAAAGCCAACATTTTTATATTACTTTTGAAGATTATTTTCCTGACTTTAGAAGTGGTATATGCTTATTGAAGAATATTTTAGAACGGTGCTTCTTCGTTTCTACTATTACTCACTAAGGCTTATTCGGAATGTGGCCCTGCTATAGACCTTGAACTAAGTTGGAGCCCAGGAATCTGCCTTTTTAAAAAAATCCAGGAGGTTCTTAGGCATGTTGAGCTTTTACCGCCATCTGTTTTGAACACACACACACGCAAACGATAAAGAAGAAGCAACATGCATCTCTGTCTCTTCGGATGGCCGCTGCCTCTTCCCTGCAGCAGCCGCCCCCGTGCTTGCTGTCTCTGCGTTCACAAGTCGAGTCCGTATTGGGCTTGTAGTTTGGCGCCTGCTCCCCCTCTCCCCTGTTTATGCTACATCCTGAGTGCTTTCTCACAGCGCTAACATTCTCCAGAAACAGAATGATCAGACATCCAGTCCTCAGTCATCTCACCCTGTGTCACTTTAGAAAACGTGTCCCGGGGCGTGGGCCTCCTTGTCTCCCGCGGCACCCTGCTCTGTAGATTAGCGGGAGTTCCAGCTTGAGGGGATTCCCGTGGCTTTCTTCTCTGGGTAGGTTCATAGGAAGGGAATATAATTTGGTATCTTCTTAGTTTCATATGCAGATAATTTAATAGCCAGATGACTTATGAATTACTTTGTTTGGACTTTCCAGAAAGTATCCATTTTTAGTTTAGCATAAGTGGATACAGTTGTTGTAAACCACGTCACGCCTGCATCTTGGCCCGTTCCCTGCTGCTGGACATTACAGTCGGTTAGTTTCTGGCAGGTTCCTGTATCTTAGACAGAAGATTGTTTTGTATTTAATTTTACCCTAGATTACTAATCATTAAGAGGTAATTAAAAATATTTGAAAAATCTTTCTTTCTCCATGTTTCGTGTGAATAGCTACCGTGAGGGTGTGCAACTTAATGAGCATCAGCTACAGCATGACTTAGTGGTTCATTTCCTTCAAACAGCAATAATCATCATTATAATATTTATCAGTCTACATACTTTTCAAGTTCTATATGACCACTTTGTATCAAGAGACTTGTCAGTCAGAAATAAACCGAGTTATCTTCAGAATACGTAAAAGCAGTAACTCTAGATTCCCTTTGTTGTTCAGTCCCTAAGTTGTATCCAACTTTTGCAACCCCATGGACTGCAGCACGCCAGGCTTCCCTGTCCTTCACTGTCTCCTGGAGTTTGCTCAAACTTATGTCCGTTGAGACAGTGACGCCATCCAGCCATCGCGGTGGTCCTCTCCCCGCTCCTGCCCTCAGTCCTTCCCAGCATCAGGGTCTTTTCCAGGGAGTCGGCTCTTCGTGCTAGGTGACCAAAGTATTGGAGCTTCAGCTTCAGCATCAGTCCTTCCAGTGAATATTCAGGGTTGATTTCCTTTAGGATTGATTGAGTTGATCTTCTTGCAGTCCAAGGGACTCTCAAGCACCTCAAGCACCACAATTCAATTACGAATTTTTAAGAAAGAAACATGCAAGTAATTTTGTGTTTTTTCCTTAAGGAGTAATTCACTTGCAGAAAATACTAAAATGTCCCCCCTTTCTTCTGTGGCAGATGCCAGAGATGCAGAGCAATTGAGCAAGAACAAGGTGACACACATCCTGTCTGTGCACGACAGCGCCAGGCCGATGCTGGAGGTGAGGGCGCAGGTCATGCACCTGTCCGTGCGGTGCCCCTGGGCGGGCGAGCTGGCCAGGCAGCGTGTGCTCGGCAGCGACAGCTCCGTGTCCTGGCTGTGCTGAGCCTTGCTTGGCCACGCCTGGGCCTGGGCCTTGGGCTGGGCTGGGCCGGCAGGGGGTGCTTCTTGTTCTCACCACCCTCCTGTTATGTCACTACCTTGACTTTCTCGGCTGAACACCGACGAACAGGCTGATGCAGTGTTTCCCTCTAGATTTTAAGGACATTTAAAACCTGTTTTCATTCCTTTCAAAATTACCTCCTGTTTTAGAATCCCAAAGATTTCGTGCTGCTCATTTCCTGCTTTCTTTTTCCATTTGCGCCTCGGAGGACAGATTGTCCCTAGAGATTTCCTAGTGCTTCTCTCTGCAGACAGTCAGTGAAGAAGCTGTTGTTGTGTTTCAGGTTTTAAAGTAAGTAGGATGTGTCTGCCTGTACACTGATTCCAAAAACATCTTCAATTTTACCCTAATGGATGGTTTGAGCTGTTGGCTGGGAGCACAGTCTCTCACTGTTTATTAGCCTTAACAAAGCCCAAGCTACCTCTTTTCAGAAAACAGTGTGAATATGGTTGTGCAATGTGTGTGTGTGTGTGTGTGTGTTTCTATTTCAGGGTGGGGTATTGGAAGGGAGGTGTGGCTCATTCTGGAAGAGCCACATTCGTGTGGCTCATCATTCAAGCAGGTTTCACTAAAATTCATATTATGCAAGAGTAGGTAATATATTCTTATTTCAAAGTTATCATTTTTACCTGCCATTAGAGCTGCCGGATTTCAGTCAGTGTCCAAAAAGATGAGAACTTGGAGTAATAAGCAGTTCAGCTGGCATCACCGTAAGAGGACCGCGGGAGCCGAACAGGCGCTTGCTCTGGATCCGAGCTCGCAGTTCCCGCTGCTGCTTTGACTCATGGTTTTGTTAAGGCGCTATAATTTGCGCTGCAGCATGGTTTTATTGGAAACCACAGCAACAAAGCATCATTGTTTCGGAGGCTGACATCTCCTTTGAAAATAGGTATCCGTTTTCCATGTATCAACAATAGTTTGTTAAACACACGGCCAAGTGATGGCCTCGGTGATAAGCTAAATGTAAGCTGGTCATGACTGACTTCCTCTTCAATCACAAGATGAGGCTTAGGTTTCCTTTATTTTAATAAACTGCATCAACGTCCTGCCTACCCTGACCCTCCAGGCTGCCTCGTGGCGCTGTGCCCCACTGCCCACAGCCGCCATCATGTGGGAAGCCAGCCAGGAGTCTGTGCCACCGCCACTTCTGCCCACAGAGCTGGCCTTCAAGCCTCGGAGGAAAGAGCCCCACCCTCGCTTGTCCCACCCCCCACTTTACACACAGGAGCAAGGGCTGGAGGGCTGGCGAGTGGAGCCCGTGCGATTGCACCCTGGTGCAAGCAGAACACTGCTGATGTAAGAGTGTCAGTGCCCTGGGCAGACTGTGTCCCTCACCAGCCGTGACTGCGTGTCCTCTTTACTCTCTGTGAGAAGCAAGGGGCGCGGTGCCTTTTCCCCATGAGACTGCCTTTTTCATCCGGAGATGTCCTGTTTCAGGCCTCGGGTGCTGTAATTATCTCACTCAGTAAGTACTTTCCTGTGATCTCATGTTTGCTTCAAGTTAGACCTGTTTTATAGCATAACATAGTTTATCACTGTCCTTCTTCTTTTATTCATTTTTAACTCCACGAGTGATTCATGAGTATGTTCTTATTTTGAACATTAAAGCAATAGATTCTCTGATTGCACAAGTGGGAAAAACAGGCATTAAAGTGATGTGAATGAGCCTGCTTGCCTTCAGGGAGTGGACAGAGGGAGTCTGCCAGGGTCCCGAGAGCTCTCGACCTTCCCTGAGCCCTTTACCTGATGCGCAAATGTAGTCGTCTCTCGAAATTCCAAACTCAGTTTCAGAAGCCCTAGTCTCTCTAGGCTGAGACGAGTCTAGGAAGCCGTCTCCACGTTGTGCTCTTCCTGACCCTTGGAGGAGAGCAGGACCGGGGTGGGGTCAAAGGGAAGAGCATGTGCCGTGCTGAGAGGCAGCCTGGCGAGGGCAGGCGGGACAGGGCACAGGAGACGGCAGGGCCGCTACCTCCTTCCCTGTCTGGGGTCTTCAAGGCCCAGAGTGTTTATGGGATGTACCCCAGCTTTCTCTGGGCAGACCCAGGCTGGGGCGGGCCAGACGTAGGGAGGCAGTTACTGTCTAAAACTGAGAGGTTTTGGTCCTGACACATCCTAGTGGAAGCTCTAGGCATCTGGAGACTCTGGCTGGGGGAGTGCCAAGTCATGCCTCCTGGCGGGGCCCTGCCTCCACGGGACCACCTGCTCATCACCAGGGCCCGGGAGCCCAGCCCGCACAATGGCAGCGTCCTGGCTGCTGTGGCGTAACCGGACCCGGGGCCTAGCACGTCACCTCTAGCAAGTGGCAGAGCTGGGGAGGGGCCATTGCCTTGTAGCTTAATTTCAAATAGGAATTAAGCCCAAACCGTAACTATAACGTTGAAGGAAGAACATCCCTTCCTCTGACTCCATGTTGAGGGCCGGGCAGGGGAGCTGCTTCTGCTGAAAACATTTCCCTTTTTTGTGAGATGTGTCTTCAGCGCCTACTGGGTGCTCCAGATTTGAGGGGGTGGTGAAAACTGCTGTCACAAAGACAGCGCTCTTTCAAATCAGAAACCCCATGTTGTTTGTAGGTGCTGAGGAAGTAATATTGAGCAATGAAAGGTTTCTCCCTTCCCCTGAGAAAAGAACCAGAGGCCTGTCTTTCTAATGTAAGAATTTCAGAGTTTGTTTCATTTTTCGTGTTGGTATTTAACCAGAGCACCTGCAGGAAGCAACTATTTTCCACTTTTAACAAAAATACTTTTAAAGTATTCTCATTCCTTCACTGGGCTAATGACACAAAGAATTCAATTTTAAAGTGATTTCTATTTTCAGATTAAATAGAAAAAAGTAGTTTGCATACGTATATTCACAAGAGGGCATGTGTGCGTGCCGGATAGGTATTTTGAGCTTGAGTTCAGCTTGGATATTCTTCCCATTTTGAGTTGTGACTTGTATTTTGAACCGTTTATGCATTTGTTTTTGTTTTCAAGATTAGGATGTTTTCATAGGCCAGCATTTATTCCTGGCGATTCCGTTTTATATCTTCTTTAACACAAAAACCAGTTTTTGAGGTGTCCGGGCTCCGAATCTAACAGTGTTGGCTCTGTTTGCAGCTGACCACTTCTGCTGGCTCTGATCCTTCCTGTGTCCGTGTGTCTATGCATGCAGGTGTGCGTCTCCCAGAGACGCTGGGTCTGTGTGGACGGTGGTCCTAAGTGCCTGAGGGGCTCCTGGAGGGGCTGGCCCGCTGCCACCTGTCTGTCTGGTGGCCGCCTCTGTTTCTCGCCCTCAGAGGCTTTGCTGCCTTCCCAGATGTATATAAGCCCATCCAAGGTGTGCAGGGGCACTTGAAGTTTAAGAAACTTGCTTCTGGGGCCACGTCTCTCTATCTCCCTCCTCTTGCCCCCGACCCTGACGAGTCCTCCCGTCCCGCAGAGCTGGGCCCAGCTCTCGGTCTGAGAAGGACACTCCAGGGCCCACCAGCCTCAGGCCTGCTGCCCTTTCCCTGTAGCGTCTGCAGTCGTCAAATGGCGGTCTGCCCCCTGTCCTCCTGTGCTGGTCCTAGGCCACTGCGGGCACTGGATTTCTCGGTCTCCCCAGCACTCAGCCCAGCTCTCGCTCTGAGAGTGCTTCTGACAGACTCTGTCCCGAGTGCTTTTCAGCTTCACCGCCAGGTGAGAAGCCATGTCTCTGGGGTTCTGTGACTAACTTCAGGGTATGGAAGAAGAGTGGAGTCTCACCACAGCGCTCTGTGAGGTCAGAGGTCGGGTAGCGCAGGGCTGCCTCCCCGGGCACCCCCACTGTCAGGAAGCCCGGCGTGCCGATGCTTGGCACGCGCAGTTGCTGTGGCCTGCAGTCCAGAAGAGCCTGTTGCGAAGCTCCCGCCACCAGCTGACACTCCTGTAACTCTGACGGGTCTGTCTCAGTGGTCTTCCGGCTGCCTTGGGTCTGCATCGGAAGCCTGGTCCTACAAGGACAGTGCCGTCCCGTATACGGACAGTGGGTGATTAATTAAAAGAAGACTTCCCACAGCAAGGCAGGTGAGGTGGGGGCAGAGTTCTCTGAGACCTCGTCTCAGGCCCCGGGGGCTTGGACGCAGACCGTGGGAAGCTGAGAGGACTCCCCGGGCTCCAGGCCTGCGTTCCGATTCACAGGGAGAACTGTGCCCCCTTGTCTTCCTCAGAGGCTTCCTAGGCAGAGCCAGCTCTGCCCTCCTTCCAACCTGGTGACCTTGCCAGCTTGGCTCTTAGGACCCCGAGCCCCTTCCTGTCCATGACCTTCACGTCACGGGAACTATTGCCACGAGCCAGAGCCTGTTGGACACCACACGCCTCGTCCCAGGCACACGGGTGCAGGCAGGAGGCTCCCTGCGGGTCTGCTTGTGAGCCTGTTGGATGCCACACGCCTCGTCCCGGGCACACGGGTGCGGGCAGGAGGCTCCCTGCGGGTCTGCTTGTGATCAGGAAGCTGGAGCTGGCCCTCACACCCAGCAGAAAGGCCCTGGCCAGTGGTGCTCTGTAGAAAAGAAATGCTCTGCAGCCATTCAAAAAGAAGAGGAGGGCTTATACGTATGCAGAGGAAACAGTTAACTGCTAAGCAAAAGAAGCAAGTTGTGGAATAATACCCACACTATGATCCCATTTATGTACATTACACATTAATAATGTACTGCTGTATGTACAAATATGGGGCTTCCCAGGCGGTGCTAGTGGCTAAGAACCCGCCTGCCAACGCAGGAGACTTGGGTTTGATCCCTGGGTCGGGAAGATCCCCTAGAGAACGGCATGGAAACCCTCTGCAGTATTCTTGCCTGGAGAATCCCATGGACAGAGGAACCTGGCGGGCTGCAGTCCTTAGGGTTGCAAAGGGTTGGACACAACTGAAGTGACCTAGCACGCATACACGTCCATATATGTGTGTAAAGGCACAGATAAGAGTTTGCAGGGACCATGTCATACTCCTAGGATTGACAAAGGGGAGTCAGTTAAGAGAAGAGGGTGGGAACACAGAGTGTCACTTTTTTCTTACTTATTTTCCTCAATGGGAGGGTCTTCATAGTATCTCTTTGGATGGAGGGATCATGAAAGGAAGATGAGCAGGTGGCCACCTCTCAGAGTCTGGGCCAGTGAGAGTCATGCTGCACCTGGATGTCTAGGCGTGGCTGGAACGGGCTCTGTGTTTGGCAGCAGTGTCCCCCATGGATTCACAGGCACATGTGTGACCTCAGACGTGCTGCGTGCTTGCCATCTGTGGCCAGTGCTCACAGAGCGCCTCTCTCAGGCGTCCCGATCTCCAGGGGGACAGCCCGTGGCAAACCTTCTGACTGCATCCATCTCACTTTCAGCGCCAGTTGTGTTTCCCTTCGACTGCTTCAGTTGAGTGAGCTGATGCCCTTTCGGAGCTCGCGGATCCCCTGGTGACGCAGGTTGGACCCTGGGCAGGAAGTCCTGTTCGGAGTGGCTGGCATGGATGAGTTCGGTCACTTACTGGCATTGCCACCCGCCACACTCTCGTCACTGCTGCTGAGGTTCAGGGCCTTGAAAGCTGCTCGCTGTCGGGCCTGGGGCAGCTCTCAGCTTGACAGCCATCGCCATCTCTCCACTGAGTCCTTGAGTGTTGGTGACACGACCTGCACCGAAGCCTTGCAGGTTTCATGTGTTGAGGTAAATTTGTTTGAAGCCAACCCCAGACTTAAATAGAAATGACTCAAATAGAAATGATTATGGTAGGTATCGAAAACTGTCTAGTAATCTCTCCTTCTTAAATCCAGCTGTGTCTGAGTTCCGTGTGTGGGGGCGGTCAAGTGCAAAGAAGCGCCCCCACCACGCCGGCCCCTGGCTGCTGGCCTCCTGAGTCAAGTGGAGGTCTAGAGCGGGAGCTCCAGCTTGGGTGGGCCAGAGGGGCAGAAGGCGCCAGGCTCTAGAGAGGCTCTAGAGAGGAGAGAGGCCTTCTCGTCTCTGAGTGAGCACGCTGTGCTAACTGCCTGGCCCCCTGCAGCCCCTGCCCTTCAGCTGTGGGTGGTCTCTTGACTTTGCACACTTACTAGTCAGCCTCTCCATGCAAGTGAAGACTCGCACAGCACTCTCCTTCCTAGACTTTCCTCTCAAGGCCCAGTTTTATGAGCGTCTCCTGTTGCGCCCCCTGCGCGCTCAGACCTGAGATCTGTGCCAAATCTCTGAGATTTGTGCCTCCTCGTGCGGGGGTGGGGGTGCGCCTGGGTCAGACCCCTCCCAGTCCTCTGGGGGGTATGACGGGTAGGATCTGCCGGGACTCGCACACCAAGGGCTCAGGAGAGGTGAGGACCGTGCCCTCTGCCTGCTGCTCCAGCGGGAACGGCAGCCTGGGTGCACTGCGACAGGGCGGCCTGCAAGAGCCGGAGCAGGTGGCCGGCGCGCCAGCTGGCCTGTTCGTGAAGAGCCTCGTTCCGTGGGCTGGAGGCTGGGAAGACTTTGTGAAGAGGAGTGATGAGGCAGCCTGGCAGGACTGGTATGTCCGGTTCAGGGGGAGGTGTGTCTCAAGTGGAACCAGCCCTTCCTGAATGGTCAGGAAGGGGGAAATGAGCCCTGGGGCCGTAGGACACGTGTGGATGGCGGCTGGGTACCGAGTGGCTAGGGTGGTCAGCACGGTGGGACTAGGGTGGTGCCATCTTCAGTTCTCTTTTTGGCTAAATTGGGCGTTATTCCTCGCATTGAGCAAATGCTGGTTAAGTGCATACCTCGCAGCAGGGATTGGATATAAAACACGGTGAGAAGTAAGGTGCGGCCCAGCACCAGGAGATGGGCTTGGAAACCCTAAAACCATGCAGACTCGTGCCTTCACTGCAGAGCTGAGGGGCTGGGGCCACCTCCCGACCGGGTCCTGCGGGCCTCACCACGGGGCCGGCACCATGGAGCGACCCTGGAGGATGAGGGGGCTAGCTGGGGAGGGGCAGGACCTGGGGTCCGGGCAGCACCTGCGGGGGGCCCAGGTGTGCAGGCATAGGCAGGCTCCAGGACGCCAGAGGGCTCAGCTGAGCAGGTCTGCAGGGAGCCAGGCTGGAGGGGGCACAGGGATGATCAGGGGAAGTTTCATTTGTCAAGCTGAGGAGTCTGAGCTTCATCTTGTGTGAAGCAGTCAGCAAAGGTTCACGAACAAAGTCAGGTGACACACTCAACGTTTCCTTCCCAGGAGGTGGGAGTCGGTGGAGCTGAAGGACTGTCGGCGATAAGACGGAGGGCACACTGCGCTCGTGCCTGAGGTTGATGGAGCACACGCTCTTGTCTTAGAAGGGCCACAGCCCGAGGGGACTCCCTTTTGTGGGGACTTACCTTCGTGGGGCCTCAGTCTCAGTGCAGCAGACCGGAGGGAGCCCGCGTGTTGTGGCGGCCGGTGGTGGGCCCATGGGCGTTGGGGGTGTCACAGGCTCCTTGGGAGAAGGGCCTTCAACTCTATAGTCAGAAGTGTGAATGAGCAGTTAAAGGTGGTTAGTGGGTTAAGACCCAAAGCAGAGGTAAACGGCTCTATGGGGGCTGTTGTTGTTTGTAGCCACAGGAAAAACACTGATTTAAACATAGCCTGGTTTACTGAAGACTGCAGGTGCTCCTCTAACTCATTCGTAGGTAGCTGCTGGCCCTGGGCCCTGCGCCTGCCAGGCCTGCAAGGGAAGCGGGCCCACCTGGCCCGAAGCTTGTGGGGAGCAGCGGCCCCAGACGGTAGGCTGGCCTCGCTGTGGCCGAGGTCCTGCCGTCCCCTCTCTCGCTCTGACTCCGGGGATGGCTCGGAGCCTGCTTGTGCCCTGAGGCAGAGGCTGGTGTCGGGCCCCAGCTCTGGATGGAGAGGCTGTTCCTCGCCTTTCAGTTGCCACCACAAGGAGCACAGATGTCGTTTCAACATTCGTAACTGGGCAGGGTGTCTCCACCAGCTCTGCCCTCTCGTCCGAGGGAAGGCCAGTGAGTGCGTGGTGAGGGGGCGGCAGCTGCTGCAGCCCTGGCTGCCAGAGTGGACGCTGTGCGTCTGGGCCTGAGTGGGAGCCTCCTCCTCTGGAGCGCCAGCTGTGGACCTTGTCCCAGCTACAGGAACCGCGGAGCCTGAGAAAGGAGAGGCCGTCCAGCGTTGCTCGCCTAGCTGGGAGGGATGCTCCCCGGACCCGTGTGGTCGCCTGGGATCGGGGCAGCAGAGTGGAGCCCGGACCTCAGCTTCGGCCTTCTGGTCTGGGGAATGGTCCTTAAGCCAAGACATTTAAAGGTCATTCCAGAATGTGCTGGCTCTCAGAGTAGTCGGGGCCTGGCGATGATGGGCCTGGTCCAGCCTGAATTTACCTGTTCAACCAGACCAGTCCCCCAGCCTCCAGGTGGAAGCCACACCCAGATCCACAGATGGACCCAAAGCGACTGAAGTCAGGCTGCGTCCATACAGACGCCCTGACTCGCGCTCCCAACTCGTGCGCCTGAGCTGACCCCTCCCCACGCTCCTCTGCAGCCCCTGCACTCGCTCGGGCTTCTTGACCAGTACTTTCCGCCAGGCATCTTTAGGTCCTGCCCACCCCAGGGACCGCTGGCCTCCCCACACTGTTCTCCCCCTGTGCCCACTGCGAGAGGATGCAGCTGTCAAAATAAAAATAGCCGTCAGATTGCTTTCAGTGGCAGCTGGTGGGGAGGGAGGGAGGGCTTGGTGAAGACTGCCCTTCAAGGAAGGCCTGGGACGCTGATCAGCCTTAGAGCCAAGTGAAGAAGCCCCCGGTCCTGTTGGGGGCTGGGCACCCACACTGCAGTGGGACCCATGTGCCAGGGAGCTCAGTGGCCTCTGACCCCCACACGTACCCCCCTCAGAGAGAGAGGACGCACTTCCTGATGCCCAGGGGAGGCGGGAGTCATGGGCTCAAGTACTGGCCGGCACCGCGTTTGTGTGGCCTGATCTGACCCTGCCCCCACAGGACTGGCCAGCTGCCAGGCTAGGGACAGCAGCCTGCTCTGGGTCTGTGTTTACTCACCCTTTTGGGGGTCTAATCCCACTTGGAGGATGCGACGTCATGCCCAAGGGACCTGGAATGCTGCTTAGGAAGAACTGCTCAAGTTCTGAGGCTCGGAAGTGTGCTGGAGGATGTGCGGCAGCCTGTAGGAAGGCCTCGTCCCATCGCGAGGGGTGGAGTCTGGACTCAGGTGCTCAGTTACCTGTGAAAGGGGCACAAACAACATCCCAAATGCTCTGCTCCTCCCCGAGGCAGGAGCCAGCGGCGTCCTTGCTGCAGAAGGTGAGAATGGTGGGCCTCGTGTAGCCCTGGCGGCTGGCACACGATCCTCCAGGCCCCGCTACCTCTCTGCAGCCTGATCTGTGCTGGCAACGACACATGCCTTGTTCCTTCACCAGCACTTCCGGCCACTCAGCGTGTCACACATTGAATCTTGTCTCCTTGTTTAAAAGAGTCCTGTGCTGGAAGGAAACCCCTCGGCCCCTCTTTCTAGGGAGCAAGGCACGGGGCTGAGCACGAGCGGTAGTTTGGAGTCGGGCGACCCCGCCGTGTCCCCACGCCTCCCGCATGAGAGACGAGCTCCCGGTTGTCACGGGACTATGGGAAGCGTCTCCATCTGAGCAGGGCTCGGCACACGTCCGTCAAGGGCCAGGTGGTGAGTGCATCAGGGTGCTCTCTGCCTTCCCTCTCACCCGTGTCGTGACAGGAGCCGCGGGCGGCACGCAGATGGCAGGCGAGGCTGTGTCCCGATGCACGTGGGCCTGTGTGTCAGCTCTGGTCCTCATGGCTGGGTGGCAGGGTTCACAGCAGGCACACCTCAGTGACAGAGCCTGCGTGTTCCTGGAGCCCACATCAGGCCTGAAGCTTGGGGCTGCTGCGTCCCCAGTGCAATGCACACCTGAAAAGTCCTGAGCACCCGGCCTGCCTCCACTGCAGGGACGTTTTTCCACGGTTAGTGGGTCCAGCCCATGCGTCCCGTGGAGCCATTCAGAGCACACAGGACACGCACACGGAGGCTGTCGGGCTGCCTGGCTGGGGCTGTGCATCCTGCCAGCCACAGGGATGCTGGCTCCCTGGACACAGGCTCTCAAGGCACGCAGGAGTTTAAGATCCAGAAATGGATCCCCTCCCTTCTTTCAGTGACCCATTATTGGTGATGGCTGGAGAGAGAGGAGCTAGGCTGCAGCAAGAACCGAGCAAGGACCCAGCTTGACGGGGACGGTCTGACGGGGAACCCGATCCTCCCACGCCAACACTGTCCTGTCCTGGCGGCAGTTAGGGCAGTCTCTAGAGTCCGCCTGGGGCAGAGAAGCAAGGCAGGGAGAGCTTCCTGAGGAAGCATCCCGCCCCCCAGACTCCTGAGGGAGAGAAGGACCCACAGGGCCTCGGGAGCACAGGACGCCTGAGACACGGGCAGCCAGGTGGTGGGCTAGGCGAGCTGTCGAGGGGAGGGGGATGGCGTTGTGATGGAAGGTGGGGCTTGGGAGGGTCTTCTTTGCTTTGCTGACGGGCTGTTTGACCAGCCAAGATGGACAGCTAGATGAAGCTCCGCCTTTGCGTCTTTTACAGCGGACTGTCCACTGATCACTCCCAGAGAGAGCTTCATCCACGGCCACTGTCAGCATGGCCATGTAGAGTCAGCACCTGTTAGGGGACCCTGTAGAACTGGTTTGGGGATATTTTGCCTAAACTGTTCCGTTTTCATGAGTCACGTCAGGCACACCCCCCAGCAGGAAGAACCCAGAAGAGGGTTGGGTGGTATGGCTGGCGTGGCCTCCCCATCGCCCACCCGTGAGGCCCAAGGAGCTCGGACACACCGACTGTGCCCACTTTAGCAAAAGGAGTTTGAGCAAAAATGAGCACTTGGCTTCTCCATCTGTGGACCTGGCCAGTCAAATGCATGTCATCTTTTGACTAACCTGAAAGAAGCCAACAGGTGCTGGAGGGCTCTCATTTGCATCTTCTCTCACAAAATCAAACTGAAGGCTAAATCTTGTCTCTCCACTCTGACCTTCCCACCCCTCCCCACCCACCGGGCACCACAGAGTTCTTGGAAGTTGTTATTTGTGGTAGAGTTTCCTAAATTTAGCCAGCGCAGAACAATCAGTGGCCAACGGGGACGTTAAGAAAATGCATCGTCAGTTTAGAGCTGGGACTTCAGACGTTTTATGTGCAGCTAAGGGAGGATTGCCTTCTGCGTGGCTTTCTACGGTAGTTTCTCTGAGACTTTTGCCGGGGTATCAGCAGCTAAACAGAGAGGTGGTGGGACCCCGCCCTCTAACCTTCCCTGCTCAGTGTTCTATGCTGACGCCCAGATGCAGTCTGTGTGCATGTAATTTGCACTGTTTCTCCTTGAAACGCTAGCTGGGGACAGTTCTTAAACTGAGGAGAAATACTAGTCAACGTGCCAGGACTTGGGTCTGGCTTCCACGTATATGAATGATCTGGGCATCCACGTGGGCTTTCTCCACAGTGAGACTCTGCCAGGGTGGGGGGCGGGTGAGCAGTAACAGACCGCGGGGCCGTCAAGCCTGGCCCGTCTGTCCGTAAGCAGTTTCAGGTCAGCAGTTGCCATCTTTTGGGCCTGTGACCTTTGAGAGTGTGCCCAGACTGATTTTTTCAGGGTTTACCTACCTTTAGGTTTATATAAAAGTTCAGAAGCTGTCAAATTCATAGGGAAAGTAGAAGGTTCTGAGGGGCTGAGGCAGGGTGGGAGTTAGGGTTTAGTGGGGAAAGTTTCTTTTCGGGAAGATGAAAATGCTCTAGAGACAGATGGTGGGAATGTGGATGGACACATGCAATGCCAGTGAGCTGTACGCGTAAAATGGTTGGTCCTGTGTTACGTATATTGTACCACACAACAAGTGGAGACCGTGTCTCAAGGAGACAGACTTTTTTTAAATTAGTGGGCTTGTTTCTGATCAGGTGTGAGACAGTTCAAGCTGGATTCTTTCTGGTTTTCTGCCTCTGCTCTGGACTCAGCGTTCTGGGTGAAACTAGCTCTCCTGGGGTCTCAGCGTGTTTTCTCAGACTCTGCAGTGCAGCCACCAAGCGAGCAGTCGAAGGAAACCTGGTCTTTTCAGGGGACCCCGTGCACACCCGTTCTGCTGCTGACACTGCCTGGGAGAAATGAGAAAGCGAGACTTCTGAGTATGTCGTTTTGCCTGTATTTCCCGATATCCATCCCATAGGAGTTCCTTCGCCTCCCACTGACGTTTCCTCGTAGGTTGTAGGTAGGCACAAAGGAGTTGTGTTCTCTAAGGGGTCTCCGTTAGCCTTCCTGGGAGAGAGAAGACAGCTCTGCAGGGCTTGACTTTCCTTTGAAAAGTAAAATGTCAGCAAGGTTCTTCAGAAGACTCTTACTTATGATGTTTCAGAAAGAAAAAGGCGGTGAGTTTTAGAAATTGTACTTGAAACAAGCGAGAGTTTGATCCCTTTGCTAGTCCTGAAATCAGACCCTTGGCCCTGCTTTTCAAGTACTTGCCTATGTATCATTTTAAGTATCATCTTTAGTTTCAGGCCCCAAGAAAGGCGAAAGCCCTACTCTTGGTGGTTACTATGCTTGTTGAAACAGAAAACTGAAAAGCATTAGAACTTTTGAGAATACAGTTAGAAAGCTCTAACCTTTTGTTCAAGACGAGCCTCTGGAGTGCTTTCTGAACTTCCTTCTCACTCAAGTGCTAAGTCCTGCTTCTTTTACAACCTAACACAAAAGCTTCATCCAAAATGCTGTCCTTGGCAACCCCGCCTCACTCTGCCTTCTCCCCTGTATTTCCCTACATTGTGCCACACCAACTGATGCCACTTGCATTGTGAACATTCAGCACATACGTTTTTTGCCTTTTCTTCCCTCTGGCTCCCATTTTGTCAGTATTGATGCCATTCTCAGGACATGTGAAGACATTCAAAGTGTCATGGAGCCCAGGGAAATCTGTCTTTGCACTTCAGGGCCGCTCTCTACACTGATGGTCTGTAACTTGACATTTATCAGCTCCAAAAAAGCTTAACGTTAATTGCCTTTCCACCAATCACTTTTTGGAAATACTGAACTTTTATTTATTTGGTAAGAATTTTATTTCAAAAAACATAATTGATTTTAGGGGTTTTAGAATAATAGGGGTAATATGAGGGAGGAAATGCCACCTAATGCATGCTATAATAATGGAAATATTGGTGCTATTTCTATTACGAATTTTTCAGATTGCTGTAGAATTTTGCCCTACAATAAAATATCCTTTCTCTTTTGCTAAACTTCCCATAGCTTAGCTAAACACACCATGACCCTTATTCCTGTCTCTGCGAACTCCAGCGCTACAGAGTGGGCCTTTGTTTAGGTCCAAGCAGATGAAGAATCTATTCCAAATCA
The DNA here is from genome assembly GCF_032405125.1 of Capricornis sumatraensis. Lineage (NCBI taxonomy): Eukaryota > Metazoa > Chordata > Mammalia > Artiodactyla > Bovidae > Capricornis > Capricornis sumatraensis. The sequence continues at coordinate 55,508,744 of NC_091090.1, read as the reverse complement.
TCCTGAAACATTTGCAGAGCCCTGTCCTCTAATATTGGATAATCTCAAGTGTGTCCAGCTTTCTTGTGAGCGCTGAGGCCCTTCAGGCTGCCAGCACCCTGGCTGCTTTCTGAATTAGTAATTAACTGAACTGTACACGTGTGCAGGCATCACAAGCCTTCTTTCAGGCACCTCATGCTCTGCACTCTGGCCTCCAAGGAGATGCTTTGTGCTTTGTTAATGACTAAGCCAGGATAAGCAGACGTCCTCGGTGGTGCGCACTGGAGCCTTTTGGGCAGTTTTGGCCCCTTTCTTCGCTCCATTTGCATGCTTTGCTCCCTTCGTGCTGGAGGTCACGGTGAGCGGCTGGGGCGGGCGGGCTGGAGGGCTGGAGGTCACGGTGAGCAGCTGGGGCGGGCGGGCTGGAGGCTGACACCTGTGCCCCCTGCACGGTGTGGCTCTGGTTATCATGGCCACCAGAATAAGGCTTGCATTTCACAATAGCTTTCTTTCCTTCTACTATGCTTATAATAGGTCTTCACCATGTTCTCATCATTCACCAGACATTAGTAAGTACCTGCAGTGTGCCAGGCGTCGTTCCAGGGAAGGCTATTATTGTTGTCATTGTCTTTGAGAGAACAAGATCTTATCTTTCCTATTTTCTGTGACTTTCTTTGAAGCAGAGGGTCCCCAGATTTGTGGCCAGGGCTGCTTGTCCCTCCGCAGATGCGTCACAGACGGGATGCCGTAGCGGCCACACGCCCATCCCAGCTGGCCCGGCTGAGGGCCCCGCAGGGCCAGGAGCAGTCTCAGCCTCTGTGGGGCCAGAGGGGGCGCCCCGGGCCATGTTGCCTGGTTTTCTCCTGCTGTGTGGGGCCAGCCCCTTTCCCTTTGTGCCTCAGGTACCACCAAGGGGAAGGAGACCCCGTCAGGGAACCTCGAAGAAGCAGAGTGCGTCCGGCACACCACGCTGGCGTCGAGCGTGGGCCGAGAGCTGTTCAGCCGCCTCCTTCTCTTCCTCTGCTCCATTTCCTTCTCTCCTCCAGACGCATGAGCTGGGCTGGCCCTGGATTCTGCTGGAGTCGAGGGGCTGTTGGTTGGAACATGTAGCGGGAGCTGTCGCCTTGGTTACTAGGTACCAGGTACCAGGACCCTCTGCGTGTGGCTGGGTAGCTGGCCGCTCAGAGCAGCAGCGCCAGGAGCACGGCAAGTGGAGGCTCTGGAGGACCGGTCGGCAGGGAGCGGGGGACACGTGTGGGAGGGGGGCATCTCACAAGCTTCTGGGCCCGATCCACAGCCAACCCTCCCTCAGGAGCAAGAGGAAAAGAGTGAGCAAGTCATTTCAGTGGAGAATTACGAGCTGATCAGCGAGCGCATCTACACCACGGCTTGTGTGGCCTCGGTGAGGGAAGGCGTGAAATGACGCCTCCAGCAGTATCGTTTCCTTTTCGCTTCTCCTTCTCTTTAAATCGGGGCTCTCGACGTCTGTGGTCAGGAGGTGCGTTAGAACTTCAGGCAGTTGCCTCGCTTTTTCCAGCGGAACAGAGGAGCCCAGGGAGAGGGGACAGACAGAGGCAGGAGACAGCGGGCGCTGGGGGGAGGCGGGCAGCCTGTGGCTCACGTTCTTCCCTGTAGCTGACCTTGCATTTCCCCTTCGCCTGTGGGGCGTTTGGCCCCCTGTGATGTGCTGCTCTGTGGATGAGTAGCAATAAAACTCATCTTCTTTAAAACCTAGAAGGCCTTTGTTAGAAGGTGTAATGATTGACTCAAAATTTAAAATGTGTGTATGTGAGAGAGAGAGATAAGTAGGAAAAATGTTGTTTCTGGCCTCTCTAATGGTTGCAGACAGGCAGGGGAATTGTGTCCCCTAACCCTGGTGACTCATTTGAAAAGACCCTGATGCTGGGAAAGATTGAAGGTGGGAGGAGAAGGGGACGACAGAGATGGTAGAGTGGCATCACTGACTCAGTGGACATGAATTTGAGTAAATTCCGGGAGCTGGTGATGGACAGGGAGGCTGGCGTGCTGCAGTCCATGGGGTCGCAAAGAGTCGGACACAACTGAGCGACTGAACTGAACTGAACTGAACCCTGGTCTTAGTTGCAGACAACAGTTTCCACTCTGAGCCATGTCAGCAGAAAGGGGCCTTTTAAGAAAAAGTCCAGGCTTGTGGTCTCCTCAGAAGAGCTGGACAGACAGGCTGTCTTCTGAAGCTCCAGGGGCAACATGCAGGCCGCAGTGCACAACTGCCCGTGGTGACCTGCTGCCACGCCCACCCGGCACTTCCCACCCAGGGACTGACTCACAGCACGCCATCATGACAGGGCTTCCGTTCCTCCCTGCCCAGGCCGCCACCTGCACCTGCTGAACAGGTGCTCTTCACCTGTCTGACTCTTCCCGTGACCCGTGTCCAAATCTGCCTCAAGCAGGTGTGTCAGACAACGAAACCAGGTCCCAGGTCTGCACCCCAACAGCAGAGGTTGAGAGACAGTCCGTGTAGCTTCTGTGTTGGAGGGTGGGGTCTACAGCACCAAGGGCCACGTGCTCCTTACAAGGCAGCACTGGCAAGCGCAGCACGAAAGCCCCTGAGCGTGTGAGCCGACGCTGCAGTTTCAGTGCCAACTGCAAGAGTGCAGAGATCTTAGAAATGATAGTCTGGCTTAAATGCTGAGGGACTTGTGGTTGTTGGCACGACGACTCGACATATTTCTCCTTCATTTACTCTCAGGTTGGCTACTTTTCTAGTTTCTGGTGTGTCCCCCCCATTGATTTTTTATGACATGGTGGCTATATTCTGTTTGATTAGGCTATCATGAGAAAAAGGTTTAAAAGTGGTTTATTCATTAATAAGTCTTCATGGAGCCATATTGCTTTGAAAAGTTTGCTGAGATTTCTGAACTCTGTAATTTCACCCGACACTGTAGAGTTTTGGAACTGTACCTTAAGTCCCTTCAAAGAAGAGGTTTTATTAAAATTCGAGTTCAGCATGATTTTTATAGCACGAATTTGCATAAACATTTTTATAGATTTTTATAGTGAACAATATGAAGTTCATTTTTTTTCAAACTGAGTCATTCTTGTAAAGAAATTATTTGGGATATAAACTTTTACAAGCAAAACAAATCATTTCCAGAGTGTGAAGGTCCAAGCGCTTCTCCAGCGACTTACGCTCTCCCTGTCCTGGGACTGACGCACAGCGCGTCGTCATGACGAGGCTTCCGTCCTCAGTGCTTCCTTGCTGGCCATTCAGGGTCTCCAGTGAAGCAGATTTACAAATGGAGAATATGAACGTGCGTCGGAGGGGATAGTTTTGAAACTCAGCAAGTGGACATTTACTGAGAAGTGCTCGAATTATTTCGCTTTTCGTGTGCATATGGTCATGGAAAGTAACCAGGAACCTTAATTAAAGTTTCCCCCCAGTTCCTTGGCAACGAAGGATGAGTGAAAAACTTCTCCTTTTTATTTTTTATATTTTGACCCGAGTAAATAGTTCCTTTAAATATGTTTCTCCACTAAGTATCATCTTTTTATTTTATATATATTTTTGTCATTCCACAGGGGGTTAAATACCTGTGCATTCCAGCAGCGGATTCACCATCTCAAAACCTGTAAGTTGGTTTCTTTCTGTATTATTTGGACATGTTAAAGGAAAAGGATGTGCAGTCACAGAGCAGAGGAACCTTGGTGCCTGGCAGCTGCCCTGCTGCGAACAGGAGGCCCTCCAAGCCTGAGCTCCGGGTGGCTGGTCCTTCCACTGAGCAGCTCTGGCGGTGTGTGTGTAAGGGACTCATTTTGTAAAGGGTGTCTCAAACCATGCTTTAGCATGCTCACCTTTCCCTGTAAGCTGTTGCATTCTGTGCGATAGAAGCAGAACATGAGCCACAAATGCAAGCTACACATGTAATCTTAAATTTTCTAGGTACCACATTAAAAAGTAAGAAAGAGAGAGGTCACAACAATTTGAATAGTACGTTGTATTCAACTCAGTACACCCAAAAGCACAACCAGTGCAACGTGTGCTCAGCATTTTACGGATAAGATATTTTACATCATTTTATTCATACTAAGTCTTCAAAACCTGGGGTGCTGTTTACACTTACAGCACTTTCCATCTGGATCAGCTCTGTCTCAACTGTCCAGCAGCCCCACGTGGCCAGTGGCTACCCCAGGGGCCAGAGTACTTGGGAAGCTTGTCTGAGTTGAGAGACCAGGCTTTTCTGATTAGGAAGGTCCTGCCCTCTCCTTCCCACAGCTGAAAGCATCTCCATCCAAGGAGAGAGTCATAATCGCTCTCCTTTCCAGATCCCCGTGGTCATGTGAGGCCCTTGGGGCTGGGTTTGGGTGGATGCGGGACAGGGATCACAGACCCACGAGGTAACAGCTGGGACACCACCCTGCTCGGTGTCTGGAGATAATGTGGGCCAGTTGACTTTTTCCTGAGCCTGGATTTGAGCCAGACAGCTGAGAGGCTCAGGAGCTGAGGTCATGGCTGTCCCAAACGTCCATTGACCAACTCGTTTTTGCTGCCTGTTTTTAGTCAGACACAAGGACCCTTCCAGATGACACATAGCTGTGTTTCAGCAGGAAGAGCCTGTGTAGTTTGAGGATTTGGGAGTCCAAGAGCTTGTCAGCATCCAGCTTTCGTGGCTCTCAAGCTCTATTGCCTACCAGTCCTATATTACAGAAATGTAGACCATAATAAACGTACCCCCTGAAGGTTGTCCACTGCTGAACATCAGCCAGCCTTGGTTTTCCACTGCTGGAGAGCAGAGACATCTCAGGTTATGCCAGAATTTTGTGAGATCCTACCTGTTTGGAGAAGAGGGGAGCATCGTCAGATAGGCTGATGTGGGGAAGACCAGGGGTTGGGGCAGGGCGGGTGGTGCAGGTCAGACCAGGAAGGGGCAGGGGAGCCTGGGTGAGGGGCAGCAGTTCCCACCCAAGGTTGTGTTCCCACACTGACTCTCCATGTTTCACAGGAAAAGTCCATCTTTAAGATTGAGGATGACAGAGGAAAAACTTTACAGGGTCACTAGGAAAACAGTAGTAGCCTGGATATGGGAGGAGGAGAAGTATCAGAGAACTTCCTTGGTTACTAGTCGTGTCGAGAAACAGAAGTGGTTGGAGGGCATGGTGTGTACGGAAGGAAGTGAGCCACTGCCTTTCTCTCGAGACCACAGCAATCTTCTGCCCATGTTTTGGTGGCTATTTTTAGAATGGTTGCTCTGGTCTTATCTCAAACTGAGATTCTGACATGCTGTTGAACTTGTCACTACCTGACTGGCATTCTGACTGTTTGGAGGAGTGTGATTGCCGCACCCCTCGGCATTTGTATTCAGGGCAGATGGCCGCTGTGCTTGGACCACCCTGCCTGCCAGGACTCTCCAGCTTTGGTGCTTTGGAGGGGGCAGCACTGGGCTTGATGTCCAGGGGTGAGGACCCCGACCCTGCCCTGTGCAGACATTAGAAATCTCAGGTTCAAGGCCAGCTCCATCAGCCTTGGGCAGGTCGTTCTAAGGCCCCTGAGCCCCAGTTCTCTCATCTGCAAAGGCCTGCCTTAAGCATTTGTGGAGATGAGGCCATGTGTGGAAGTCTTCTCTGTGACCTCCAAGCTTTTTTGAAAACAAGAGTGTGTTTTTGTTCAGAGTGCATTGGTGTGGCCTGAGAGTCACAGGAAGGGCCATTCTGGTGCTCGGGAGGATGTGCCCCAGGAAGGCCAGGGACTGAGGCTGCCGTAGCCTGTCCCCTGACTTCTGGCATCTCCTGGGTCTGCTCAAATCTTCTGGCAAAACCAGCCCAGCGACAGTCAACCTGGGCCCAGAGGACTAGCTCGTAAGATTTGAACTAGTTCTCTCCTGTCCCAAACATGTACAGAGGTCTTGTAAGATGTGCGATTTGCCTTATTTTAACTCTGCTTGTATCTGGATGAGAGGGTGGTCGACAGGTGTGTGCTGCAGTTGGAAAACGGGGTCCAGACCATGATTCATCGGAGACGGCAGTATGCTCATAGGCTCGCAGGCATGTGGGTGAGTCTTTGGGGAAATGTTTATTTTTGATCCATATAATAGCAGAGCTTACACACAAGCAAGGCTTTGGGTGCATAAGTGTTCATGGCTCTGTAAATGCGTCTTGCTTTAGTGAAGTTCTGTGAAGATAGTGAAGGTAGGCTTGGAATTCGAGTGTAGTTCATATTTTAAGAGACAGCCTATGGAACACCTTGAGTTTCTCCTTGCCTGTTACAGGTGTTTCATTGGAAAGCACAGCCTGCACTTTACCGGTGAGCATGAGTTCGCGATACAGAAAGTCCGCTAACACTGCCAGGCAGAGCCCTTGACTGTGTGGCCTCCTCCCTGAGCTCGTTACTCACCAGATAGGGGAGCTTGTGAAGGCTGACCGTAAGCCTTCCGTTTCTGTATCCCTGGCCAGTGTAGACAGTCAGGACACAAAGCCTCCTCAGGCTCTGGGACCCGGCTAGAACCAGGGCCCTTCAGGTGAGCAGTTTCTTCTTGGTGCCTAAGAGTTCTTATATTTAGGGACAAAATACATTCTAGAAAGCTGTATTGCTTATTCAAACAGATTTTAAAAGTTGTTTCCAACTTAGGATAGGATTTAAGGTTAGTATCCTAAATCTTTCCCCGTACATCCCTGTAGGAATTCTTCTTGCTACTTACGTCAGTCAGAAGGCCATGACCTTTGGAGAATCACTGCTTTCAGTCACTGCAGAGGCTCCAGAAAGGTCAGTTTTCTGGCTTGGCCATCTCCTCACAAACTCCCCCTCTGATCTTCCAGGAACTTAAATTGCAGAAACCTGGTTTGAGATGACAGTTAACACACAGAATTTTAGCTCGGTTCCCCCAACCACCCTGCCTCGCAAAGTCAGGAAACATGAAAGTTCAAGGTCTCACAGTGGCGACAACCCCAACCCAGGCCAGTGTGTTCTGCTTGATTTGCAGAATCAGAGGCATCTGGGCTTTGTCTCAGACACACACACCTCCTGCCAGTGGCCGACATGCAGTGGTTGAGTGAACCGAGGCTTCTGGGAGTGTTTGCTTTTGCTTTCTCCGTGTGCTTCCTCGGGCGAGTCATTGTAACCTCATTCTCTCCTCTGTGAAATGTCTATCTCACACAATTTCTGTAGCTTTAGGTGAGGTGGTGAAAGTGTTTACAGACCCTAAGTGTCTCCAAAGAATTAGCTTCCGTTTCCCGCTTATTCAGGAAAGGAGTGTTCACGTGTCTGAGAGTGAGTGGTTGGAGGTATCGCTGCTTATTCATTCTTGTTTTAATATTTTTCCAATTGGTGCCTGTATTTAGACACCATAAGAGAAGGGTTATCATTTTGTCTTCTTTGAGGAGCTGGCAGGTTTGCATCTTCACAGCAGAGCCTTGATGACAACAGAGGCTTGAGAGTCAAGCAGGGTCTAAATTTCTTGGGGTTTTTGTGGGGAGAATAGGCGTCAGTGAAGCAGAGAGCTTGTAATAAACAGCAGTAGGCCCTCCTTGTCTGTCCCACCTCCTGTCTTTTTGTGTGTGTTTTCTTTAGTTTAGCTCACGTCTCTTGTACTTCCAGCTCTCTTTTTCTCTCATTTACATTTTTCTTTAATGTTAAAAAGCAGTTTTGCAAGATCAGAGGTAGGTGGGCCCTGGAGTACTGTCCTATTTCCAGACAGAAACGCACATACGTAACTCCTGAGGACTTTGTAGCAGAAAGGAGAAATGTGTAGAAACTATGTGTTGCTTTCTTTGTAAGATTTCACCTATTCAACTTAAAAACCTAGTTTTTAGTCTTAGACTGTCTCTTGCTTTTTGGGGGTGAAACTGTTCTTTGTGAAATGAAGAGATAGTAGGTGGTAGAGAGGGTTTTTTGTTTAATTCTTTCTAAAACGACCTTATCAGGCGCACTGACATGCATACCACGCGTGCTTCGCCTGACTTCGCTCAAGTGTCGGCGGTGCAGGAAACGTAGGACTCGGGGACTCCTCGACAGGAGCACGTTGAAGGCCGCGAGGTCTGCCGGGTGGGGAAGTGTCTCTGTCCTGCTCACCTCGGCTGCGGTGAGAGCTGCACGGTCAGTGCAGGGCTCCGGGGGTGGCGCCAGGGCTGGACGGCTCTACAGGAAGAAGAGCTCGCTGACCTGAGCCCACCCTCCAGAGCCGGCGCCCAGGAGAACACGCCACCCACGTGCTTTGTTTTCAGCATCGTTTCTGAGGAAAAACCCCTGAGGATGCTGGCCTTTCCTGGGCTTTTTCTCCTTTGCTTTTCTATATACATACTGCACACACTTGTATACACACTTGTACACACACACGCACACATGTACACATACTGTGCACACACACTTTTGGACTCTGACGAGGGTCAGGAGAAGCAGCCTGGTCTGTCTCTGCTGGCTTTGGGGTCGCCCAGCTGCCCACATGGTGCTGAGCCAGACCTCCCCCAAGCAGAGTCCTTCCCGCCACAGACCCCTCAGTGGGGGCCACAGCCCACAGGTCCTGCCATCTTGGAGTGAGAAGTGACTGTTCAGGTTCAGAGGATGCGCATGGCATGGCGTGGCACGGCTGTGCGGCCCCGTGACGGTCAGGAAGACCCTGCTGGCTCTGCTCTTGGCCTCTGGGTGGATGCCCTGGCCGTGAGGAGGGCCAGCACTGACCGCAGAGGAGCAGCCAGGGGTGCTGGCCGCTGCTGGGCTGTTCGCCAGCCGCACAGGTCTGCTGCGCTGATGGAGCTGCACACTCGCGTGGGCGTGTTTCCTGTGGGTGCACCCTGCCGGCTCTCCCCCGACCGAGCGCACCCCACATCCCTGCGCAGAAGTGAAGGGACAACGTGGAGACCAGGAATAGGGAACCTGCCGCCTGTGGGGGTGTGATTCCATCTGGGCTTCTGCTTTGATCTGGGGTTGAGCAACGCGAGGCCTGAGCCCTGGGGATTTCCCGCGATGGGGGAGGGGCTGCAGTGACCAGGCCTGGGCTCCCGTCATGAGCTTCCTCGGAAATGACCCACCCTGGGGGCCCCGAAAATGCCTGCCTCCTGGCTTTCCTTGGAAGAGGCACTTCTAGGAATGTCTTGTCTGGCGCGGCCTCATGCCCAGTCCTGTCCATGAGTCAGGTTTCACGGCGGGGCTCTGAGCAGGCCCTCCGTCGGCGTCCTGACTCTCCTGCCCTCGTTCCGACACGGTGGTGGGCAGGAGCCATATGTGGGCTTTTCCTGGACTTGACGCCTGATGCAGACAGAGGTGATGGAAGAAAGGCCAGTGGGACCCTCCTCTCACTTCCTCATCTGGGGCCCCTCACATGCTTGCTCTGGGCTCAGGTCAGTCTGCTGACCACACCCCCTCCCTAGGGGTTCAGGAAGGGGGCTCAGCTGTCATCTGTGCAAGATGTCAGTGACCTCACAGGGCCGACACGTCCACAGGAGAAGTCTCTGGCCTGGCGTGGCCTTCACGGTGTATTCTGAGGCCACCCATGTCCTTCACAAGCTCAGGCTACTGTGTCTCGTCTCCTGACTCCCTCTTCCGTTGCTGATAGGAGGCCCGTCCCGCCCACGGAGGATCACAGAGTGTGGGCTGCAGTGTGGCGAGTCCTCTCGGGAACCCTGGTGCTGCAGCGTGGCTGGCCTGAGAGACAGGCGCCTGCCCTCAGCCGCCAGCTATAGCAGGCATGGGCCTGGGGTCTGTGCACACGGCCCGGCTGTGGACCTAGAGTCAGAGCTGCCCGTCTGCTGGCCTATCTGCAGGGGAGGCCGTGGTCGGCGGAGCCACTCCTCGGCCACAGGAGAGGCTCAGTGTCCTTAAATTGTGCACTTGTTGATGTCAGGTAGATGGTGCTTGGCTGTACATAGCAGGATTGACAGTCTTTTAAGTTATAAAGACATTGATTTACTTCGCTCCCTGCCCAAGACGCACAGGGCAAGCGCTCCAGATCTGGGCAGTAGCTCCCAGAGCCCCCGTTGCACCCTGAGGCCTGTCGCCTGCAGTCACAGGGCAGCTGGCACAGCTTTGGGCACCAGCTGGCCACCCAGCACCCTGCAGGAAGCCTGAGGCAGAGACCCTCCTTTTGTCAGGAAGGGAGCCCTCCTGGAGCCCAGTCCCAGCCTCTCCTCTGCTTCTCTGTGGCTGGAACTGCTCGGAAGATGGGAGCTTCTGACAGCCTGGGAGGGTGCAGACGGATGAGCCTCCCCCCTTCCCCCCTCCGCCCCCAGCCTCAGCACTTGCCATCAGAAGAGCTCATGGCTCAAGGCGGGTTTTACCTGAGATACAGGATGGATGCACCCCACCCTGGACGCTGTGCTCAGCACTGGGCAGCCTGGTCCCTGGGGCCACCACACCCCTCCCTGCCCTCTGCCCGGCCCCTGCTCCAAGGTCTCTGCATGTCGGGGTCACCACAGTGTCTTCCCTTGCTTGTCTTACACCACATCGGTTTAGGGGTGGCGCTTTAGTGCCCAAGGTTGCCATGTGCACTCACCCTGCGAGTGTGTGTGCACAGGGAGGTCAGCAGAAACAGCCTTCACCTCACCCTGCCTTGTGGTCTAGTTGGGTCTCCACTCAGAGTCTGGAGTCTGTGGCTGAGACCCTGGCCCCTCCGCACATGGTAGCCTCAGGCCATGTGAGAGATGCCTGCACCGAAGTCCTCTGTGCCTGCTGCCCAGATCCAGGACACTCAGCTTGCTGAGTTTCTTCTGCAGTCCACACCTGGCTGTGTCTGTGTGCCCCGCCTGAATCCCGTTCCTCAGATTCATTCACCCGGTCAGCCTTCATGGAACCGCAGACCTGTGTGTGGCTGCGAACCACGTTCTATTCCTCTCTGAATCTCTCCAGGCTTAGCAGAGTCCCTGCTGCACACTCAGTGCTCAGTAGCCGGTGTGCTTTCAGTCCACAGGCAAAATCCACTTCAAGGCAGGAGACTTGGGAAAGCACAGGCTCTGTAGTTCCCCTCAGAGTTTTCCTCGACCCACCACACGGTCTGGATGACACTGCTGGGCGTGAACCGGGGCGGGAGAAGAGGGCTGCTGAAAAGTGAAAGTGGCTCAGCCATGTTCGACTCTTGCGACCCCATGGACTGTAGCCTACCAGGCTCCTCTGTCCACGGGATTCTCCAGGCAAGAACCCTGGAGTGGGTTGCCATTTCCTTCTCCAGGGGATCTTCCCAACCCAGGGATCGAACCTGGGTCTCCTGCACTGCAGGCGGACTCTTTACCGTCTGAGCCGCCGGGGAAGCCATAAAAGCTAAGGGTCCGGAGAAAAGATCGCAGGCTCACGGTCACGTGGGGCCTCAGAGTCTGCGAAGCCCCGTTGCTGTGTGTTTCTCTGTCCAGGCCTGTGAAGCCCAGTTCCCACTTCCCAGTAAAGCTAAGGGAAGGCAGGTGACGTTTCCACACCACTCGTTCAGTCAGACCCCTCAGGCTTGGGGGCTGCAGTTCTGCCCCAGCCTGGAGGATGGGCAGTCCAGACTTCCTCCCAGGTCAGACGTGAACTGGAGAGCCCACACTGGGTGGGTACCTCCCTCACCTGGTGGGTGGTGAGCAGGTCACTGTGGGCATCACCACCCTGCTGGGTGTTGAGGGGCCCAGACTGACCGTGGGGCTGGGCCGGACCTGCCCCCAACGTCCATGTGGCCCCTGCATGTTTCAGGGGTTCCTTGCAGAGAACTTCCAAAAATCCCAGTGGATGGGCCGTCCCCTCCCAGCCTCAGCACTGCGGGTCAGATTCAAAGCCCTGGACAGTGACTGGGAGCTGGACCTGTGGACTCAAGACCTTTTCAAGAACCCTCAGCGGGTTTTTCTTTTCCTCATCTGTTGAGTAAAGTAGAGAGATGTCACTTCTCTCTTTTTTCCTCCCCACAGGACGCGACATTTCAAAGAAAGTATTAAATTCATCCATGAGTGCCGCCTCCAGGGCGAGGGCTGCCTGGTTCACTGGTACGTGTGTCCCTGCCCGACAGCGAGGGCCTGCTCTGCCCTGCCCAGGGTCTCCCTGAATGTCCAGCACCCACCCACCTCACCCCGGCTGCGTGTCAGCCATGGTTGGCTTTTGTGCAAAGAGAGCCAAACAGTTGTTCCTTCCTTGTCACTTAGCATTTTCATTTTCTCAGTTAGGTTTTTGCAGGGACTGTCAAGGTTACTGGAAGAAAGGAGCCCCTTTGCCAGCCTCTCCCAACATCCTTTCAGAACTTGGCTCTGCTCAGTAGCCATTCAAAGCACTGTTTCTTGCTGGAGAGTTTTGGCTGCATATGTGGGTGTTTAGCATTGCGTTACTGTCACACCAGAACAACCATCTCTCCTCCATTTACAGATTGGGGCTTTTATGTGTTTGGAGCTTGTACTTGGCTTTAAGCAGAGCTGAACAGACTTTTAAAATTCAGCAGGTCTATGCAGCTGTTGCCTGCATTCACACACCGTGTGTGTGGTATAAACACATACACCTGTGTACACGTTCTGTGGTGAAGGCTGCTGCTGGGCGCAGACCCCAAGGACAGTGCCCCCTGCCTGGCACAGCCAAGCACTCAGAGGCCTGCGGGCCCTCATTGCATCACTGCCAGCGCTCCTGTCATTAAAGCACAGATCAAACAGGCCCCCTCTCTCCTGAGTGAGGTTCATTCTGGGTTCATGAGGGAATCTCAGTCATCTGAGTTCCCCCAAGGAAGCTGCTGTTGCAGGGAAGGCTCTGCAGAGTCGCACAGCCCACTGGGGGTGTTGCTGCCCCACGGAGGGCTGAGGGGCCCGCCGGTGGACCAGGGGAGCCTCATGGAACCCCCAGTCAGGCAGAGGGCACTGGGTAGGCTGCCTGTTTTAACAGTGTTGTTCTGCAGTCTTATGCACTTGAAACTGTGGATTTTCATTCTACTTTTAAGAAGAGCAGGGTGTGTAATAAACACAAAGGGCAGGTTTGTGAGGTTCCCTTGCACTTGCTCCCGCACTCTGCAGTGCAGCCAGAGCTGTTTTGGGGGGTGAACATCTCCCCAGCTGCACCCCAAGAGGATGTGAGTTTTTTAAAAGATTTATCAGTATTTCTGATATACAGCCCAAGGGAAGAACCACTACTTGAGAGTGGTTTTTATTGTTATTTATATTTGAATAAGTGCAGGGCTGATATTCTAGGAATTCGTGTTTCATTTGGTTGTGTCAATCTGAAGATAAGCTTTTCTAAAAATGAGAAATTTGCTGAACTTCCCCATCTTAAACCGTTGCTGAGCACTCCAAGTCTGACGTAGCACAACCTCTCTGTGACCGCCTTAATTTGCATGCACATTTAAAATTGGTCCCCTTATTCAGCCTGCTGGAGAAAACTGGCCATTATCACCTGCAGAGCGTCCCCACCCCCACCCCCCCAGAGCACGTGGAGTGTGCCACGCGGGTACTCTGCTTGGGTCTGTGGAGGAGATCAGAGAATGTTGGGTAAGGGCGTCTGTATTTAATGAGTTTTTTAAGTGATAACCATTATGTGCCTAAGAAAGTGTTAGTCACTCAGTCATGTCCGACTCTGCGATCTCATGAACTGTTGCCCAGAAGGCTCCTCTATCCATGGGATTTTCCAGGCAAGAATATTGGAGTGGGTTACCATTTCTTCCTCTAGGGGATCTTCCCAACCCAGGGATCAAACCCGGGTCTCTTCCACTGCAGACAGATTCTTTACTCTGAGCCACCAGGGAAGAGGTACCTAAGAAAATCAGACTTTAAAAGTGTGAAGCTGTCTGAATGGCTGCGGTTATAACTGACTTATTGCTGGGTTCCTGGACTCTTCAAGTTCCCAGATGTCCTCTCGCTACTTTTCTGTCCAGGGAACGGGGACTATCTGAAGGGGAGGTCAGGAGAAAGAGAATCCTAACACGAAGTGTCTGGAGCCAGTAGACAGCCGACCGAGACTGAGGCCACGTGGGGGAGGAGTGCCCGAGACCCTAGTGTGGTAAAGCAGAGAGAGCTGGTATGCTTCCGAGTGATTTCCGAGGACGCACTGGCTAGCTGCCCACTCATAACCGAGGACAGGCAGCTTCCCAGATGAGTCTGCTGACTGCCCCTTGCCATACTGTATGGCTCTCAACTTGCAGCCTGGCAGGCGTCTCCAGGAGCGTGACCCTGGTGGTCGCCTATATCATGACGGTCACCGACTTTGGCTGGGAGGACGCCCTGCACACCGTGCGCGCAGGCAGGTCATGTGCCAACCCCAACCTGGGCTTCCAGAAGCAGCTGCAGGAGTTTGAGGAGCTCCAGGTCCACCAGGTAACTGCACCCCACCTTCGCCCCCAGGCGGGATGGCTCACAGTCTCCCTCCAGCCTCTCGCGGCCGCCCCGCCTTCCACAGACCCCACGTTAGCTTCTGCTTCTCTGCCTGGGGGTCGAGTGCTGTCACCTTGACCAGGCTGGCTTTCACGTCCTCAGGCCAAAGCCTAGAAGTCATTCTGTCGCTTGGCGCCCACTGGACACCTCAGAGCTGACTGAGGCCACGTGCAGGCCCCGCACCGCTGAGTGAGGGCGCGGGGCAGGCCAGTGAGGGCGCGGGGCAGGCCGGTGAGGGCGCGGGGCAGGCCAGTGAGGGCGCGGGGCAGGCTGGTGAGGGCGCGGGGGTCCGGGCCTGTGAGGGCGCCGGGCGGCCTGTGAGGGCGCGGGGGTCCGGGCCGGTGAGGGCGCGGGGCAGGCTGGTGAGGGCGCGGGGGTCCGGGCCTGTGAGGGCGCCGGGCGGGCCGGTGAGGGCGCGGGGCGGGCCGGTGAGGGCGCGGGGGTCCGGGCCTGTGAGGGCGCGGGGCAGGCTGGTGAGGGCACGGGGTTCCGGGCCTGTGAGGGCGCGGGGCAGGCTGGTGAGGGCGCGGGGGTCCGGGCCGGTGAGGGCGCGGGGCAGGCTGGTGAGGGCGCGGGGGTCCGGGCCTGTGAGGGCACCGGGCAGGCCGGTGAGGGCGCGGGGCGGGCCGGTGAGGGCGCGGGGGTCCGGGCCTGTGAGGGCGCGGGGCAGGCTGGTGAGGGCGCGGGGTCCGGGCCGGTGAGGGCACCGGGCGGGCCGGTGAGGGCGCGGGGCGGGCCGGTGAGGGCGCGGGGCGGGCCGGTGAGGGCGCGGGGCAGGCTGGTGAGGGCGCGGGGGTCCGGGCCTGTGAGGGCGCCGGGCGGCCTGTGAGGGCGCGGGGGTCCGGGCCTGTGAGGGCGCGGGGCGGGCCGGTGAGGGCGCGGGGCAGGCTGGTGAGGGCGCGGGGGTCCGGGCCTGTGAGGGCGCCGGGCGGCCTGTGAGGGCGCGGGGGTCCGGGCCTGTGAGGGCGCGGGGCGGGCCGGTGAGGGCGCCGGGCGGCCTGTGAGGGCGCGGGGGTCCGGGCCTGTGAGGGCGCCGGGCGGCCTGTGAGGGCGCGGGGGTCCGGGCCGGTGAGGGCGCGGGGGTCCGGGCCTGTGAGGGCGCGGGGCAGGCTGGTGAGGGCGCGGGGGTCCGGGCCGGTGAGGGCACCGGGCGGGCCGGTGAGGGCGCGGGGCGGGCCGGTGAGGGCGCGGGGGTCCGGGCCGGTGAGGGCGCCGGGCGGGCCGGTGAGGGCGCGGGGGTCCGGGCCGCGCCGGGTGACGCCCCGCTGTCGCCTCCCCAGTTCCGCCAGTGGCTGAGGGAGGAGTACGGCGAGAGCCCGCTGCGGGACGCCGAGGAGGCCAGGCGCATTCTGGGTAAATACAAGGAGCAGGGGCGCGCGGAGCCCCCGGCGGGCGCGCGGCGCTGGCCCGGCCTGCTGGGCCCGCCCCCGCTGGCCTACGGCAGCTACGCCCCGGAGACTTAGCCCGCGCCGCTGACGCCTTCCGCCGGCCTCTCGTCGCTGCCTGGCCTGAGGACCGGACGCGGGTGTCCAGTGGATCCAGGCTCCTCTCGAGAGCCCCCAGCCGCCCCCCAGCTTCTGTGCTGCCAGACTCTGCTGACTGTCATGCCCACGGGCGAGCCGGGGTGTGTGTGACACGGGTGTGTGTGACACGGGTGTGTGTACACAAGTGTGCGGGGTGTGTAACACGGGTGTGATGTGTGTGCACAGGTGTGGGATATGTGTGCGAGACATGGGTGTGGTATGGGTGTGATAGCACATTTGCACACAGGTGTGGGTGTTGACATGGGGGTGTGTGTGACACGGGTGTGTGTGCACACGGGGGTGTAGACATGGATGGGGGTGTATACATGGATGTGTGTGACCCGGGGGTGTGCGTGTTGGGGTATCATCACGAAGGCCACACTCCCCAGACTGATCTTGTGGCCTTTCCTCGTCTGAGACCCACTGGGCGGCATTGGGAGGTGACTGTGGAGAAGCTCTTCTCCAGAGCATCCTGGGCCTGCGAGCAGACAGCGAGGAGACCCCTGCGGCCGTGGGGGCAGCCTCCTGAGGGTGGTCCTGGGGTGTGGAGGGGTGAGCAAGCCTCCCTCTTGCCAGCCCTGCTCAGCCCTGCCCTTCTCAGAGTCCCACTTGACTCTGTCCACCTGCACTGGTGTGGTGTGGGGAGCACCCCAGACGCCCGCCCTCAGCTCTCATCCAGCTCCTCCCTCCCGGCCTGCTGCCACCCTCTTCCTGGGCCTCTTCACAAGGCATGCATGCACCTTTGGGATTTGGGAAGAAAGAGTAGTTATCAGGCACGGTCACAGTTTGCATTTACGAATATGTTTAAATGCCTGTGAACTCATTAAGCACCTCTGTCTGCCGTGGATGTGAGATGATCTCAGCTACCTCATTAAATGGTCTCTGAAAAGCTGTTTCTCGTCTTTCCAGTTGTCTCTGCAGCCTTGTGCTAAAGTGTGTGGTCGCAGTTGCTTTGGAAGCCAGAGGGAGAGGAGTGCGTCTCTGGGCTGCTCGAAGCTTCCGACTCAGGCTTTGGGAGCGCCTGGTGGTGGGTGATTCTGACGCCGGGCTGTGCTGGGTGAGACCCACAGTGTGGCCTTGGGTGTGGCCCTTTGTGTCGACCCACGTGGTTTAAGCACTCAGAGCTATGCAAAAAAACATGCTCGGCCTCTCCCTATAAAGCTTTCTCTGAACCCCACCACAGAAGGAACCCTGAGTAAGAACAGCTTTCCCTGCCTTCAAAGGGTGGGCCCAGATGAACCCCTGGGCCCCACACGTGTGCAGAGGGCAGGCCCAGATGAAGCCCTGGGGCCCCACACGTGTGCAGAGGGCAGGCCCAGATGAAGCCCTGGGGGCCCACACGTGTGCAGAGGGCAGGCCCAGATGAACCCCTGGGCCCCTACATGTGTGCAGAGAATGGGCCCAGTGAGCCCTGGGGGCCCCACAAGTGTGCAAACCCCAGCTGGACAGCGGGGAAGGGAAGCCTGGCTGTGAGTTCCCCACCAATAGCCGAGACAGTTTGCTCTAAAGTAATTTTTTCCTTAAGCCAAAAAGGAATGTGAATATGTGAACAGGAGTGTTTAGGAATCAGCGTGAATGCTTCAGTGCCTGCTTAGTGTGAATGCCCGGATGCATTCTTGCCCCTGAAATGCTGTTTCAGTGCTTGTCACCTGTGGCGTTCTTTCTCCACAGCCACCCCAGGCATTCTGAAGTCCTGGCCCTTTCTCAGAAGACCATAGCGCACCTGAGACACTGCCAGAGCTTAGGTGCTGCCGGAAGAAGAGCAACCAGAGTCCAGCTTAGGTGTCCAGACGCCGTGTGCGAGCACGCACTTCGTTGCTCCACACTGGGAGCTACGCACCCTCTTCGGCAGGAGAACAATTTTGGCCTAATCCCTTGTTTGCTCGAAGCTGTGCTGCCCCCAGGCTGTCTCGGGGCCCTGCCGGGCGCACCCTGCTCCTCGGGACTGTCTCTCGGGCTGTGTGGCCCCAGGCACCTCCCCATCCTCAGCCCGGGTATGGAGCCCACGTGCTCCTGCCACAGGCACCACGAGGCAGGTTTGGGGGCTGCCCTGCTGTGTTTTAAGGCCACTGCCCTCCTCCAGAAGGGAGTGTACTGGTAACAGGAGACGAGAGCTCCCTTCCCTGAGCAGCGGGTGCCCTGTGAGCAGGGGGACATTAGAGAGGGGGTGCGCCGGGCTCCTCAGGGACTTCCCCTCATTCCAAGCTCGGCTTCAATCCAAGAATGTTAACTGGTGTGGACAGCAGTTTAAGACAGTTTCCCAGTGTTTTCTCATCTAACTAGCGGGGGGTGGGGGGCGCGGGGGTTGAGTGGAAGGAAATGTGATTTTTGCTTAAAGGAGAGGTTTGGCTAAATGGAGGCAATCAAGGGCTCGTTGGCTGAGGGAGGCTTGGCCCGTGCCCTGAGTGTCCAAGGCCGACGCGCTCCTGCCACGGGCTCAGAGAGCACCCTGTGCCGGAGCAGGCCTGATAGGTGTGGGATGATGGGTGTTAAAAATGCTAATTCTGACTCGGCAGGCCTGCCAGGGGGACGCACAGGTGGTCCCTGTGTAGCTGCTGGGCCTTGAGGCCTGAGGGTCCCCCGGGACCCGCCTGTGGGTGAGGGCAGGGCAGAGCCTCGGAAGACCCGGGCTGAGCACAGGGCGTGAGGAAACAGCGGCAGGATGGCTCCTGTTGGGACCCCGCTGCTCGTGGCGCCAACAACAGCCGCCTAGTGACTGGTGCTCTGCAGGTCACACACTGCCCCGTGAAGCTTGTAAACCACAGAGCAGATATTTCATTCACTCGAGGCTCAGAGAGGCCAAGGAACTCGCCGGAAACTGCAGATAGTGCGCTTTGCCTGAGCCTGGTCTTCTGGTCCTGAGTCAGTGTCAGGGTGAGCGGGGGGAGGGAGCAGTGCCCCAACCCTCAGGCTCAGGCGCTTGTGAGGCTGGCCCAGGGCCCAGGGGAGCTGGCAGCCCCGTGTGCACTCTGAGCACAGCTTCCGGCCTGCTCCCCCGGCCTCTCGGGGGTGGTTTGGGGCGTGGTGGGTGGTAGGCAATTCCTGTCCTCACCAAAAGCTCATAGACATTTCCACTGGGATGGTGTTGACCACACTTAAATGTTAGAGGTAGAGGCCCTTCTCCACTGAAACCCAGACAGGTATTTAGTTTACATGGAAGGGGAAGGTGACCCACCTGCCTCAAGGCGGAGCAGGCCGTGGCCCTGGCAGCTTCCTTAGGCTCTCTTTTCTGTGATCTCCTCCGAGCGCAGGTATGTCCAGCCTGGTCTCGGAACTGTGGCCGATGGCGGAGGAGGCCTGCGCTGCTTCTGTTTGTTCAGTCTCTTGCTGGTTCGCTTGAGAAATGCTTGTCCATCCCGGTAGGCGCTCTGGGACCCAGGCAGGACGCACAGACCCGCCCTGAGTCTCAGAAACAAAGGCTGGTGGTGCTGACAGTTGGGAAGCCGGCCATGAGCACTAGTGTAGGTGCTCCTGGCGCTCCGTTTGGGAGGAAACAGGCCATCCCGGCGCGGGGTGAGGGTCGTGTCCTGGGAAGGCGTCCCAGAGACAGAGGCTGGAGCCCAGGTGCGGGAGTGGCTGCACGGGGGAGGGGAGTCTGGCGGGGCCAGCACATAAGCAGGAGAGAAGGCTCGGCCACTGTGTGACCGGGCGAGTGTGGCATGCGCGGCGGTGACGGGGCAGACGCAGGCCCAGGCTCTCCATCTGCGTGGTGCTGCCATATAGCGACTGGTTGGCTCAATGAGCCCTGGAGCTGCAGGGCTGGTCCCAACATGGAGCCTTGCGAGCGTGTGGACGCCGTCCTGTGGACGGTGTGGGGGGCTTGCCAGGCGTTCTGGGTGAGCAGGCACTGTGATGGGTGTGGGGGAGGGTGGACAGGCCACGGTGGGGACTGCTCAGGGGGCCGCTATCACGGCTGTCCAGGTGATCATCACAGCCCGGGGCGGGGCTGTGGGTGGAGATGAACAGGCCCAAGGGAGCGAGGGGGCTTAGGGAGGCTGAGGGTGGGCAGCTGCTCCGGGGCTGGGCCTCTGGGTCAGCCCTCTGGGTCGGCCTCTTCCACAGTGGGCTCTACCGCGTTGAGGGCAGACTGAACGAGGCTGCCAGCCTGCGGGGTCGGCGGGGCTGCCCCCGCTGGGACCCAGCTTTGCAGACGAGGTGCTCAAGTCTGTCCATGAACCCGGAACTGACTCCCAGGAGCTAGACTTGTGATGATTAACATCCAATTTAGATATCCAATCTATTAATTTATTGTGAAAGAGAAAATACTGGGTTAATAAAGACTAATTTTACCCCCTAACTAGGTTCTTTCATTACCGGATTTTTGGGAGCCAGTGTGCTCTACACCTTAACAGACACGATGCTCTAAGTTAAATATATCTCAATAAAGCTGAGAAAAAGAGTAAAGCATCTTATGAACTGGTCCTGAGACATCACCCTGCCCTCCTGATGTGGTCCTGACAGATGCTGTTGCCGTAGCGCCCGGGAGCACCTGTGCAGCCTCCAGCCGCAGAGGTCTCTGTCTGGCCCCCGGCAGCCGCCCCGGTGCGTGCTCCTCTGCCCACACTGGCTCTCTCAGGGTGCCTCTCTAACCTTTGTTAAGCAAGCTTCTCCCTGGCAACGGTCCCCGCAGGGCTTTATTATTTATGGCGTGCTGGCTCCCCAGGTCTGTCCCAGCAGGGACCCCCACTTCCAACTTGTGGGGCTGCTCCTGTTGCTGCTGCTTAGAGACAGCCTGTGAACCCCTGTGTGTGTGCACTGCTGTGTCTTAGAGGACTCCTCAGCCTTCAGGGGCGTCACGTGTGCAAAGCCAAGGGGCGTGTCAAGCCCAGGTGGCTTGGGCAGCAAGGGGAGATCAGAGCTGTTCATGACCTGCCGCCCTGCACACCAGCATCTAGTCTTGGAAACAGGGAAACACTCAGACACAAAATCCTGTGATCCCATGTTAGGCGACCCCTCCCTGCCGACACTGAGTTATTAATAATTTTATCAAGAATGTGCTTTCAACATGCCTGTATTTATAGATGTGCTTAACAAGAAATCACCGAGACCTCGGAGGGAAGTTCCTCTTCCCTTTCCTTTTCATTGCCCAGAGGAAGGGAGAAAAAAAACAGCAGTCTCTGACTTGTCCCTGAGGCTTGAGGACGTTCACTGTCCCTTCTGAGGATGCACTGGGGTCTCCTTGGGCTGTCAGGGGCTTGAATTCAGGGGTGTGGCTGCATTTCAGGGGCACGTTTGCCCTCTCATTTCCCCCCAGCTGCAGTGACGAGCTGTGACATTTCGGCCAGGAGCGGGGTTAGCATTCTCTCCCACCCCCGCCGAGGCCCCCACCTCGACAAGGGCTGCAGGGCTGGGCTGGGCTCGCCATCCACGGCTGAACACCTGCAGGTCTGGGGTATTTTGGCTCCAGGTGAGGTCGATTACGAGGAGATAAGCCTTCTGCGGTTCCCTTTCCTAAAGCCTATGGTTCAGTTTGAGAGGATGTGAGGGGCAGCGTCGACCAGCGAGGGAGCCAGGCCGCCCGTGCGTGGACAGCCTTACGGCCTCCTTCGTACCAGGCCTGTTTAGGAGACCCGGGCACAGCGGGGGGCTGAATCTGGGGAGCAGCCCCTCTCGGGGTGGCAGGATGGTTTCTGGAGACAGTGCGGGTCACGCCAGGTGTAGTTGGTGAGCTGGATCCAGGCAGGCGCCCAGCTCAGGCGCTCTGTGCACACAGCTGTGCGCTTCCCTCAGAGTCCACTCGCCCCCGGACGCGGCACGACCAGCACAAAGAGGAACCACGCTCCCTGGCGAGCGGGCCTGCTCCATCCTCTGCCAGTCACTCTGGGTTTCCCCGGGGCACTGATGGCAGCCTGTTTAGAACAGAAGAATCAAGAGGCCTCCACGTGTGCCCCAGAGAAATGCCACCTTCTGCTTTGCAAAGGGTGCGCCCTTCACGGCAAGAGGCCGCAGGCACCCAGCTTCCTCAGAAGGGCGTCCAGAGAGGCCCCCCCTGCGGAATGTTCTGTTCCCCCGGTGTGTGTGCAGCGCGCAGCGGCCGTGGCAGGGCGGGAGGCAGGAAGGCGTGAGGCCAACTCCGTCTTGGGGGCGCAGGGGGCGTCTGGCTTCCCACGGCACAGCGTCCCCTCCTGCCTCGTCCACCGCCGGGAGCTCGGAGCTGCGGGTCCTGATGTGCAGTTGGGGTGGCGGTGGTGCGGGGCAGGGAGAGTGCGGCATGGGCTGGAAACCAAGCGGCCGGCGGGGTCCTGGAGTCTCTGGAACACCTGGGGAAGCCCCGAGGAGGCAGCTCCCTCCCGTGGAGAGCCTCTCCATGGGGAGACTGGCGTGAAGGAAGCCCCCGGGAGAGCTGGGGTGGGGCTGGCCGGCGCCCTGCTGCCCTAGGGACCCCCTTGTGCACCCCGCCTCCCATCTGGAGGCCAGCGTGGCCAGCCTCTGGAGGGCCGGCGGCCACTGACCACCTTGTGTGTGGTGCTTCCCTGAAGTCACCCCTCTCAGCAGTCTTGTCACAGGGACTTTACTGTTATCCCCAGGTTTTGGAGGAAGAGGCCAGATTCTAGAGAACTTGAGTGTTGCCCAGTCTCAGGTCAGAAAGTGGCCGTGTGAGCCTGGAGCCCTGGAGCCTGACCAGCCGCCCCAAGGTCGTCTCCCTTCGGAACACCAGCGTCCCTGGAGGCGCGGGCATCCCTGCTGGCGCGCTCTTAGGAGGCCATGTGGGGGGCGGCCAGCACCTGGTGAGACCTGTGGTGTCAGGAAGTACGGAGGGCTGCATCCCGCCCTGACTCCCAAACCCGAAGCGCAGCCGCCCAGCGGGCGTCCTGCTCGCTGTGGGCCAGACTCCGTCCCCCTGGCCAGGCCCTCCACAGGGGAGGGCCGGCGACCCCGTGACAGGACGGAGGACGCGCCCCCGGCTTCTAAGAAGTGTAAGTGTGGGCAGCTGGTGCTGAAAGTGGGTTCCAGAGAGAGGAGCCCGGTCGCCTGCACGCTCTGCCCCAGCAGCGTGGTGTCGGGAACCGGCCTGTGACTCACCGCCCTCATCTTTAGAAACTGTCCCTGAAGCGTCCATGCCTCCCGGTGGGGCCCCGACCTGTACTTTCCCGCGGCTCACCTGGACAAATGGCCCCCTCCAAGGGAAGGCCAGCAGGGTCAGGAGTCATCTGATGTCTGCTGGGAACCGTGCCCTGCCCCCTGAAGGTGGGGCAGGACCTCGGTCAGGCCTCGGTCAGCCCCGGTGCTCACCTGCGCAGGTGCCCGCGACCGCCTGGGGGAGGGGAGGAGCGCAGCTTGGCAGCCCTGCTTTCAGAGGCTTTTCGGTTGATCTGGAGACAGGAGGCAGTCACTCCAGAATGTTCTGTGAACAAACACGCTTAGAAGCACAAGTGCAGGCCAAGAGGGTCCCCGGTGCAGGGTATGCTGGCTGCGGATGGAAGCCGGGGGAGGGGCAGTGACGAGCATGCGGGCTGGGGGTGGGGGGACAGGGGCTCGGGCATGGCTGGGCCACCTGGAGGCGGACGTGTGGAGGCTGTGACTCACGGGCAGGGTGGGCTGGAGGCAGGGACTAGAGCTGTTGTGGGGGTGGATGTCCCATGGGATGCCCACAGGCCCTTCCCAAAAACCAACCCACCAGGCAAGGTGGTGGGCGCAGGTCAGTCCCCGGCACCTCGGCGTGGCGGCAGGCAGTGCCGGTTTGGCTTCCCCAGAGCAGAAAGCGTCAGGCGCCAGCAGTGACTGGCGGGGCAGCCCCTGCGGACAGAGGGCTGTTGGGCCGCAGAGGTTCAGGTGGGAGAGCCCAGGAGAGAGCATGGGCACCCTGGGGCACCTGGCGCCGAGGTGTGACCCTCAGAGGAACTTCTGCACGGAGTCCCCGTCGGGGGCTGCCGGGACTCCTCACCCGAACTCTAGGCTCCAGTCCTGGCGCTTCCAGGCTGCGTGGTCACCGGATGCCCCTGGCGACCTGAGTGCCCGCCCTGCCCCCAGCACCGGGACTCGGGAGCTGGGGTCCTTGCGCCCCGGCCGCAACCCCGCCACTCCTGCTGGAGGGGGAGACACACCGGCTACAGAGCACTGATGACGCGTGCCTCGTAGTAATGAACAGCCACGGTTCATCTGTCTCCCGTTACCACCGAGAGCCAGCAATCCTGAGCCATACAAGTGCTAAGAGACTCCTCCTCCCAAATTTCTGTGGGTGATCTAAGTCTCAGTAACCACTGTGTGTGTGCCGTAGTTTTAATAATATAATGGCAACCTCAGACATGGTCGTTTTAAATACATATCCTTTAATTAACAGTGTCTTCTACATGGACGTGAACATGGAGAACTTCCGACTAACAGACAGCACCGGCAGAGAGAGAATAAGCTAGTCTTAGTTTTGTCCTTTTCTTTCTCAGTAACTTCAGAAAATGGCTTTCCTGGTGGCTCAGACACTAAAGAATCTGCCTGCAATATGGGAGACCTGCGTTCGATTCCTGGGTGGGGAAGATCCCCTGGAGGAAGGCATGGCAGCCCACTCCAGTGTTCTTGCCTGCAGAGTCCCATGGACAGAGGAGCCTGGTGGGCTGCAGTCCACGGGGTCGCAGAGAGTCGGACAGGACGGAGCCATTAACACTTCACATTCAGAAAGACTTGGGATCTGAGCCCCGTGGGGGGAATTTGGCCCCTAACATGCAGAGTAGGTTTGAAATAATCAAGGGCAGCCCCTCTGTACAGTTACCTGCCTAAACGACATTGGGACCAGGAGGCATTTGAAAGCCACCAGAATTGGTCCCAAAGAAGCACAGTAGCTGCTGCGTTCAGTAGTGTCCGACTCTTTGTGACCTTTTGGACAGTAGCCCACCAGGCTCCGCTGGCCATAGGATTCTCCAGGCAAGAATACTAGAGTGGGTTGCCATATCTTCCTCCAGAGGATCTTCCCGATCCAGGAATTGAACCCAGGTCTCCCACATTGCAGGTGGATTCTTTACTGTCTGAGCCTCCAGGAGAGAACTATGGACTTGCTGTTAATGGAATTTGACATCAAATGGGATTTCTATGAATCTCTCCCAATCTTATCCTTTTAACACTTTTCCTATTTGTTACTTAACATGAAAGAAAAATTTCAAAATTAAAGCACAAGTGGTCTGTGATCAACGATGAGTAAAGATAGGCTGAAAATCTGACATGAAGAGAAATTTAGCTTTGACACAATCATCTACAAATTTGCAAAAGTTAAAGCTTTAAAACAGATTGTAATTACTCATTAATGTGAAGGACCAACACAGAGATATATATGCATTTTCCCATTTTTCAAAATATATTTTTATTGCAATTGAAAGTCCATGACTTTTTCTATCCTTTTTACTGTGACGTTTATTTTAATTTTGTTCCCGTTTACTTGTTGGCATGATGATAAATGTAAAATTCAATAAGAAGTTTTTTACAGCACGTTTCTCTTCTGTCCCGTATTCTTTTTTGTTTCATTTCGTGACCGTTCCTGGCTGTCACATGGAGACTCCTGGTCGTCTGTGCTGTGTTAGGGATCCGAGGCCCTGAGACTGTCAGTGTTACTTCGGCCTGTGTCGGGGGGGCCAGTCCCATTCTGATCTGTATTTTTCATATTTCCTAATAACTGGGGCATGGCCAACATGCTTCCACTTCACTCTCTGTAGAGGCTCCAGTGAAAAAACTGAACAGTCTCTGACTTCTCCCATGTCCATTTTTTCTGGCCCTTTCTTCAAAGACAGTTGCAGTGCACTGCTGCTCTCTGAGGGCCCTGGAGAGAAAGCTCTCTGCTTCCTGCACGGCGTTCTCCTCGGTTGTCCCTTCCACTCAGAGACTCAGCTACAAACACGTGCATTTCGAAAGAGACTCAGGTACAAAAACGTGCATTTCACAAGAGGCTCAAGTACAAAAACGGATATTTCACAAGAGGCTCGGGTACAAACACGCACGTTTCACAAGAGGCTTGGGTACAAACACGCTCATTTCACAAGAGGCTCGGGTACAAACACGTACGTTTCACAAGAGGCTCGGGTACAAACACGTACATTTCACAAGAGACTCGTGTACAAAAACGTGCGTTTCACAAGAGACTCGGGTACAAACACGTACATTTCACAAGAGGCTCGGGTACAAACACGTACGTTTCAGAAGAGGCTCGGGTACAAAAACGTGCATTTCGCAAGAGACTCAGGTACAAAAACGGACTTTTCACAAGAGTCTCGTTTCACAAGAGACTCAGGTACAAAAACGTGCATTTCACAAGAGGCTCAAGTACAAAAACGGACTTTTCACAAGAGACTCGGGTACAAACACGTACATTTCACAAGAGGCTCGGGTACAAACACGTACATTTCACGAGAGGCTCGGGTACAAACACGTATGTTTCACGAGAGGCTCGGGTACAAACACGTGCGTTTCACAAGAGGCTCGGGTACAAACACGCACGTTTCACAAGAGGCTCGGGTACAAACGTACATTTCACAAGAGGCTCAAGTACAAAAACGGACGTTTCACAAGAGGCTCGGGTACAAGAACGCTCATTTCATAAGAGACTCAGGTACAAACATGTACATTTCAGAAGAGGCTCAAGTACAAAAACGGACATTTCACAAGAGGCTCGGGTTCAAACACGTACATTTCACAAGAGACTCGTTTCACAAGAGACGGGTACAAAAACGCTCATTTCACAAGAGACTCAGGTACAAACACGTACATTTCACGAGAGACGGGTACAAACACGTACGTTTCACAAGAGGCTCGGGTACAAACACGCACGTTTCACAAGAGGCTCGGGTACAAACGCACATTTCACAAGAGGCTCGGGTACAAACACGCACGTTTCACAAGAGACTCAGGTACAAACACGTACATTTCACAAGAGTCTCGTTTCACAAGAGACTCAGGTACAAAAATGTGCATTTCACAAGAGGCTCAAGTACAGAAACGGACGTTTCACAAGAGACTCGGGTACAAACACGTACATTTCACGAGAGGCTCAGGTACAAACACACACGTTTCACGAGAGGCTCGGGTACAAACACGCACGTTTCACGAGAGGCTCGGGTACAAACGCACGTTTCACGAGAGGCTCAGGTACAAACACGCACGTTTCACGAGAGGCTCGGGTACAAACACGTACATTTCACAAGAGGCTCAAGTACAAAAACAGACATTTCACAAGAGACTCGGGTACAAACACGTACATTTCACAAGAGACTCAGGTACAAAAACGTGCATTTCGCAAGAGACTCAGGTACAAACACGTACATTTCACAAGAGTCTCGTTTCACAAGAGACTCAGGTACAAAAATGTGCATTTCACAAGAGGCTCAAGTACAAAAACGGACGTTTCACAAGAGACTCGGGTACAAACACGTACATTTCACAAGAGGCTCAAGTACAAAAACAGACATTTCACAAGAGACTCGGGTACAAACACGTACATTTCACAGGAGGCTCAGGTACAAACACGTACATTTCACAAGAGACTCAGGTACAAACACGTACATTTCACAAGAGACTCGGGTACAAAAGCGTTCGTTTCACAAGAGGCTCAGGTACCAAAACGTTTCACAAGAGGGGACCAGAGTCTGAAGGACCCCCTCTCTCCTATCATTGCATCTTCAGATTGCTGCCTGTCCGAGTGCATTCCAGAGACTCGGGTATACAGTCATTCTACATACATACAACTTCCTGTCTCCTCTACTGCAAAAATCACAAAGCCCCTCTGTTTGCTGTTGGAACCTAATTTAAGTGTTTATGAGGCTTTGATGAATACCAGCCATAACGCATGCCTTTCCTGGGACTTCCCTGGTGATCCAGAAATAAATGTCTTTTAAAAAATTTGTAAAGCATGCCTCTCTTCTTTGTCAGAAATTACCAAGTGCATTTCTTCTTTTTTTAATTGAACTTTCGTCGATTTTCAGCATTGTGTTGGTTTCAAGTGTACAGCAGAGTGACTCAGTTTTATATATGATGCTTTAAGAAATTTATTCTCCATTCTAGGTTATTACAAGATGCTGAGTAGAGATCCCCATGCTGTTTGGTAAATCATTGTCCCTTGCATTTCTAAGGTAGGGGTACAGCCTAGGCCAGAGGACCCTCAGCTCCTTGGGGGCGGGGCCTGGCCCATAGCAGGAGCTTGAGTCCACCCCCTCCCCACCCCGAAACCCTCTTTGGGTGCTCCTCGGGCCAGCAAGCCCTCAGGCCCCAGCTCCTGCCCCCTTTGTGCCCAAACCCCAGGGCACAATCTGTGCTTCATCCTGCTCCTGGAGTGTGGGCTGAGCCATCGTCGGAGGACAGGACCCCCTGCTCCTGCTGGCCCGCCCATGCCGAGGACTGTGCTCAGGGCCTGGTCTGCATGCGGTTAGCACGGTGGGAACTGCGGGAGTCAAGCCTGCCACGTGCCCACACCGTTCGTTTCCGAGCCCTTTCTTTAAGAAATAAATGCATAACAGTCAAATGTTTTGAGAATGGAATTTCAGCCTCTTTCTTTTTATCAAGGCCTCACAAAAAGGCAATGGCACCCCACTCCAGTACTCTTGCCTGGAGAATCCTAGGGACAGAGGAGCCTGGTGGGCTGCCGTCTCTGGGGTCGCTAAGAGTCGGCACGACTGAGCAACTTCACTTTCACTTTTCACTTTCATGTATTGGAGAAGGAAATGGCACCCCACTCCAGTACTCTTGCCTGGAGAATCCCAGGGACAGAGGAGCCTGGTGGGCTGCTGTCTATGGGGTCGCACAGAGTTGGACACGACTGAAGCGACTTAGCAGCAGCAGCAGCAGCACTAGCACCTGAATCTTGTTTTATTTTGCTTCTCAAGCTAAAAATATAATTCTGCTGACATGTTTACATCTTCTCTGTACGTAAGTTAATCAGTCAAAACCACTAGTGGCCCCACTGCACCCACAGCCCTGGGCCAGGCCCCGCCCAGCCAAGCCCACGGGTCTGCGAGGGCCCAGGCTGCTCTGTGCACAGAAAGGCCTGTTCCAGGGTCTCCTCCGGGATCCCGTCTGCAGCCGGAGCCCAGCCCCGCTTCTCTGACTGCAGATGCATTCTTGTGGCTGGGACTTTCAAACACAGCTCCGTATTATTTCTCACAGTGTCACTCCGTCTTGTCACCTTTCACTCGGATCCATGCACTTGCTATCTGATAGCCCTGTTCTGTTTCCTGGATTTCTTCAGTCACTGCCTTTCTCACAATTTATATTCATTTCTCAGAAGAGGGTGATGCTGATTGTTTGCTGTGAAACTAGCTCTGGACAAAGTTCACGGAACCAGTTGAAACGGTTGCTTAAAGCCATGTTTCTTCTCTCCAGAGAACCACGGCTGGTCCTGGCACCGCACACCTCTCTGGAAAACACGCGGACAACGTCGGCGGGCACGCTGAGTGTGCCCAGGCTCGGCGCGAGGCGCTCTGCTGCGACACCGCGTGCAGACGTGCCTGCTTTGTGGCGGCGCCCTTTCTGGCGGCACCAGGTTTCTCGGGGAAAAGTCTACACTCTAGGTCGTCTCTCCAACAGGTTCTTCCCGAGATTATGAAAATGTATCCACCCCCGCCCCCTCCCCCATGAAAGGCATCTACAACAGCATTCAGAAGATGCCTTTGGCTCGGGCAATTCTGTAACGCTTCACAGAGTGCTCCCATGCAGAGAGCGCCTCCAGGCACATACAGTCACTCTCCCAGCAGAGCCGCGTAGTGGCCGGCACCCGTGTCCAGCTGACCTGGACTCGGGCCTGACTGCTAGCCCAGTGCTCTTTGCTCTGCATCACGTCAGAACCAATGGGCTCTCTGTGTGAGCCAAACAGAGATGGCCGCCAAAACAACTGGGCACAAGGTTGAGGCAGGGCTGCCATATGACCCAGCCCAGTCCCGGCGGATTGACTTATGATCTAATAAAGCAGAAATGAATCGCAGGGTCGCAGGCCACAGTTACCTGGTCTCCACATGATCCACTCACACAGGAAAGTGTCATTCTTCGAGGAATGTGGCTCTGAAACTGTCTTGAGGCTTGTAGACGAGCTGGTTGTGTCAAAGACCCACTGGCGAGGCCCAGAGAAGCCACTGGGCAGAAGGGCAGCAGGTAGAGAGGGCACCTGCTGGGAGAAGCAAGGCAGAGGTGCAGACAGTGAGCTAGAGGGGAGCGGCAGCGCGCGGGCGGCCCGGGAGCCGGGCAGACAGGCAGGGGGCGTTGGTCTAGGGGAGGGACGGACCAGGAGGGGGCCGCGGCCCTGGGCACTGCCCAGGAGGAGTGCAGTGCGCTGCTGTCGTGCTGGACGGGCCAGCGTGAGCCACGCGTTCTGCAGCGCAACTCTGGACCAGTGGCAGCTCCAGTCTATACCGAGGCATCAGACATACCTCAACATGCCTTTAAGACCAGAGACTCGGTCTCCTCTCGTCCAAAATTCTTTCACCGTAAAACTTAAAAAAAAAAAAAAATAGATCTCAGGTCCATGGAAAAGAATTGACTTTTTCAAGAGAAAAATTGGATAGGAAAACAAACCACGGGCAGCTGAAAAGTAGTTATAACAACCAACCTGAAGAGGCAATGGCAACTATTCTCATGGACGATGGTTAAGTTCGGTGGTGACTACGTCTCTGACTCTCTTAGCTAGAATAAGCCTAGCTGAGTTGTTGAACCAGTAACCTTGCCTCCCACTTTGGTTTCTGTAAGTTTGAAACTTGAAGCGTAGAAAGCGAGCCACCAGTGTGCTCGTGACCTAGCTCGCATCACTTGGGCAGTGAGGGCCATGCGGCTCACTCCGGCCACGGCACTCAGCAACTGCCAATATTTGGAAAGAGAACTTTCAGAATTACTCCTGAAGCTCATCTTTATGTATCTGTCAAAAAGAGGTAGGCAAGACAGCCCTGACTTTCTGCTCTAGCAACGTCGCCTTCTCCCCCACCGTGTTAGCACATGCTTGTTTTTAACATGTGTTTGTTGCCCAGACCCTGCTCAGCAAAACACTGCTGTAAAGTGGTGCATATTTCACAGAATATGTGTGAGTCTTTCGGTCTTTTCCTGCCCATTCTTCTGGCTGATCAGCAAGTCAAAGAGAGCACTCTACACGACACTTTCTAGGAAGCCAGTGGGACTTAGTCGGTAGGTCAGCATCCTTCCTGCCCCAACCTTCGGAGGTTGGGCCTAATCAGAATTATTGATCATTCAGTTGCTTTTCCTGAGACGTTGGCAGGCGTTGTGGGGTGAACCTCCTACTAGCGCCTTCCATCGGGGCTGGTGTGCGTTCCCATGTCCTCAGTTTGCTGGCCTTCAAGCAGGGACAGGACTTCTCAGAATTTCACTGTCTTGTAACATATCAGATGTAGAATCATTAAAACAGAAAGTTATCTTTTTGCGTGAGAGGCCTTGGGGGAAATTTAAATTGTTAAATTTAAATTGAAAATGAAATCATCTCTTCTCTTCCACAAAGTCCCCACAGCTTCCAGCGAAAGCGAGTGGGGGATGAATTCACTATCAACACCTTTATCCAAAACTTGGCCACAGTCAAGTCTTGGGATAATTTACCCAGCAGCCTCCATTTCTAACCCACTGTTCATGCTTCACAGGTCCATTAGAGCTGAAGATTCTAGAAATGTCAAGTGCTGCCTCACAGAGGGTTGAATATGTATTGGGCATTTATAGTAGGCAATTATAACTTCACCAGGAAGGCTCCAAACCCCTGGGAATAACCAGGATCTCAGGTAAGGGAGAGCATTTCTGTTCCCCAGGAAGAGGCCCCAGAATTGTTTGAATAGCAACAGTAGCTGTTGTTTAACACATAGCAAAGGAGACAGGCTTTTGTTTTCTTTCTTTTACTGTGGCAGAGGTTTGAGTCTGCCATGGGGGATTCTGGGGGGTTTCAAGCCTTTTTCCCCTTTGCATCTCATGTCACAGTGGGCATGCTCCATCATGAATGCCCCCGCCCCCCCCCCACAAAGAATGCGCAAGGTCCTACGGGCAGACCCCACGGGCCACCTGTCTTCTTCCTGGCCAGGTTGGACATGGGTGACCAAGCGTACACACTGTTTTCCATAGAAAGACACACACAAGCACTGACTACACAGCCCGTTGAGCTGCATCAGGTGCTAACAGACGGTGCAGCTGTTTGACCGGCAAAAACACCTTGCTCGCTCTAACGGTCACTGTGGTCAGCAGCACGCTGGGGTCTGGCCTCGGTTTGGGGAGGCCACGGCCCAGAGTCCAGGGAGGCCCCCAGGATCAGGCTGCCCGTCCTTCTGCAGTGCGTTTACCTTCCTATTGTTTTGTGTTTTTGTCCATTTTTTAAAAACAGCTTCATTGAGGTCAGATTTACATACTAAAAACGTCACTTGTCTGAGCATTCATCTCAGTGACGCTGAGAACCCCAGCCTGGCTGTGCGGCCATCACTGTAAGCCAGACGCGCCGTCTCCACCAGCCCGCAGCCCCCTGCCCACGCCGACACCCACCCAGGCACGGGCGTCCCCTGTGAACTGCCTTGCAGAAGTGCCGTCAGAACAGGCCCACGCAGTGTGTGGCCTCTGGGCCCGGCGCCCTTCGTGGCATAAAGGTTGGAGGGTCATACATGGTGCAGGATGTGCCGCTGTTCCTCCCCTTTCTATTGAACAGCCGCTGGTTTAGTTTAGTTTTGCTTTGCTTTTTGCCAGAGTTAAGGGTTCACTGATGATTCTCCACTGGGATGTCTGGGGGCACCGTGTTGCCATGTGTGGAGGCAGGCTGCTCCCAGCATCTGGTGGAGAGGCTGGCGATGCTGATAGACAAGCCCAACAGCAAACGTGACCTGTGCCAACACAGCAGCGGTGGTGAAGCTGAGACTTCCTGGGTTGAGCCTCAGGAAACATCCTCCGACCCTCGAGGCACATGTTCAAAGCCAAGCGTGGCCTGAGGGGCTCTCCCTCTGCATGCACCGCACATCATTGACATTCTGTTTGCCTAATTTATATGTATATTTAAAATATAAACTCATTTGTAAAACTGATACTATTTTTTACCATTTGGGAAAATTTTGCAATCTCCAAAAATATTATTCGACAGGTTGCATTGTCCACCAGAGAGAAAGAGGAGGAAGAGGGGTACACAGTTCTCGTTTCCTGGTTGAGGTCTCAGTAGAACTTGGTTCTGAAAATTTATTGACAGAAAAGGGGCAAATGGTGTGGCTTGTATAGCTTAAATTCTAGGAGCTGCAAGAATCGTTGGGGGCTTATAATAAAGGAATTTAATAAAGGACATTAAGTTTACTTAGGAAAACTTTGCACCATAATTTTTGTGGCATAACAGTGTTATCTACTCTGGTTATACTTTTCCATTTCATCTCCAGACCTTTGAATCTCAATGTTATTCTTAACGTTAATGAATAAAGTTTACAAGGGGCAGGAGTTAAAAGAAACAGATCCAAAAAGCAAAACTGAAGATGTTCTTATCACCCAGCCTAACACCTCTCTTGAGAAAAAGAAATCAACCAGAATTGAAATACTTTGTTTTATCTGAGACTAGGGTCCTTGCTGGAGAAGGCAATGGCACCCGCTCCAGTGTTCTTGCCTGGAGAATCCCAGGGACGGGGGAGCCTGGTGGACTGCCGTCTATGGGATGGCACAGAGTAGGACACGACTGAAGCGACTTAGCAGCAGCAGCAGCAGGGGCCCTGCTTGACTTTCCCTCTCAAGTGGTTGAGGTGCCGAGAGGTGGAATTGTCTCCTGGTTGCTTTGAGCTTTGTGTGGTGAGGAGTAAGAAACAAAGCTCTCTGGAGCTTAAAAATGCAAGAGGGGACTGAAGTGCTGTGAGTGGAAAAGCCGCCCCAGCAGGGGCACCTCTGGGTATCTGGCAAATAAACAGTGTGTTCCCGCCGCCCTGGGTTGCTTCCCGCTCAGACCTCAGACCACTCCTGTGTCCCCGCGGGCGAGGCAGGGCGTGGGGCAGGCTGGGTGGGGTCTCCTGGAAGCTCGCCTGCTTTCTGACCTCCCGTATTGCCCCTGGGTCTCATCAGCTCCTCCTGCCTTCACGTCAGAACTACGTGGTGGAGGTAAACTGAGGACAAATGCAACATACATGTGCAGCTGTGCACACACGTATGCACACGGGCGCCTGCATGTACAGCCACATGGCACACACGTGCGCATACACATGGTACACGTGGGCACGGCACAGGTGCACGCTTGTATGCACACACGTATGCACACGGGCGCCTGCATGTACAGCCACATGACACATGGCACACACGTGCGCACGCATACGGTACACGTGGGCACGGCACAGGTGCACACACACACATTCCTCAGAGTGACCATAAGCACTGTGAAGACACATGCATCACCCCAGGTGGTTATTCTGTGTCTGTGTTACAGCTGAGGACACAGGCTCAGAGAGGTCGAGTGATTCTAACAGGGCCACACAGCTGGTAAGTAGTGGAGATTAGGATGGAGTTTTCTCTAAATACAAACTCCAAA
The DNA here is from genome assembly GCF_032405125.1 of Capricornis sumatraensis. Classification (NCBI taxonomy): domain Eukaryota; kingdom Metazoa; phylum Chordata; class Mammalia; order Artiodactyla; family Bovidae; genus Capricornis; species Capricornis sumatraensis. The sequence continues at coordinate 55,474,562 of NC_091090.1, read as the reverse complement.
AAGAGAAGTACTACTAAAGAAGATCTGGCCTTTAAAATCTGTACCCAACATAAACAGACCAAGTGATGACAAGCATTTATATCTCCTGGTTCTGGAGGCAGAAGTCCAGGGTCAAGGTGTCAGCAGATGGGGCATCTGGGGAGGTCCCTTCCCCGTTCACAGATCTCTGTCCTTGCTTGTGTCTTCTTGCGGCAGAAAGGCCGAGGCAGCTGTCTGGGTCACCTCTGTGGGGACGCTAATCCCATTCCCAAGGCTCCCTCCTCAGGACTGATCACTCCCACCCCCAAGGCCCACCCTCCTAACACCTTGGGGGCCAGGGCTGCAGACGCGAATGCATATGGCACCAATGCTTCAGACAGCCGTCCTGGGGAGCTCACCCGTGGGCACCGACCCTTCAGACAGCCGTCCTGGGGAGCTCACCCGTGGGCACCGACCCTTCAGACAGCCGTCCTGGGGAGCTCACCCGTGGGCACCGACCCTTCAGACAGCCGTCCTGGGGAGCTCACCCGTGGGTACCGACTTCCTGTCAGGTTAGCGCTGCTCGATCCTCACCTGGAAAGGCGGCGGACGAAAGGCTTGTGTTCGGAGTGAGGAGGCTCTGCCATTTCTATCTGCTTGCTCTTCATTCCTGCCGCCTTCAGTCACGGTTTCTTGCTAACAGCTCTCTGGGGGGCTGCCTGCTCAAATCCACGTACAGGGCCCATGCTGGTCACCTCCAAGAGGGGCCATTATCGCTCCCTAGGCTAAGCGAGGGGTCGGCTCATTTGTTTAAAGTGAAGTCGCTCAGTCGTGTCTGACTCTTTGCGACCGCATGGACTGTAGCCCACCAGGCTCCACCATCCATGGAATTTTCCAGGTCAGAGCACTGGAGTGGGCTGCCATTTCCTTCTCCAGGGGATCTTCCCGACCCAGGGATTGAACCCGGGTCTCCCGCATTGCAGGCAAACACTTTACCCTCTGAGCCACCAGGGAAGCCTTTGTTTAAACTTTGCGTTAGAACAAACAGAAGTTCTGGCATACCCCTTTGGAGATCTGCTAAGAGCACAGAGGGCCCTGCGGCGCCCCGGCCCCTAGAAGGGAGCTGTGCAGGGGCGGTGCTGACACAGGCCCACTGGGCGAGAGAAGGAATTCGGACAGAAGTCACCTTCCTGTCAAAGACTGGCAGGGCCAGGTGATAAACCTTCGGGTGGGGCTGAGCCTCCGAGCTCCCCCTAATCTGGGGGGCGGGGTGCTCAGGCAGCTTTCCAGACTCCCACATGCGCCCCACAGAGTTTGAACCATGAGGTGGTGCCCCCGGATGGGCAGGGAGTAACAGGGGCCCAGGGGGAGACTCGGGGTGCAAGCTCTGCTTTCTGTGCTCTCACCTCGTGAAGCGAGTCGGGGGGCAGGCTGACACAGACAGCGCGTGTGCCTGTGAGCTTGCCTCCCACCACTGGCACCAGGGACCCAGGAGTCCGCCAGGAGCCCTGGGTGCTCCCCTCAAACAGAGGCGGGGTTCACTCAGGCCTTGCTTAGAGTAGTCCGGTATCAGAGTGTCTCACATAATAGAGATACAAGTAAAAACCCTTCATTGTAGGCGAATTCAACAGTCACACTCACTCCTGGGGCTGCCCGCCCCCAGCTTTGGATGCCCCCAGCTCTGCCCGCCCCCAGCTCTGGATGCCCCCAGCTCTGCCCGCCCCCAGCTCTGGATGCCCCCAGCTCTGGATGCCTCCAGGCTCTGGACCCTCCAACTCTGGAAGCCCCCAGTTCTGGACGCCTCCAGGCTCTGGACGCCCCCGAGCTCTGGACAACCCCAGGCTCTGGACACCCCCAGCTCTGGACCCTCCAGCTCTAGATGCCTCCAGCTCTAGATGCCCCCAGGCTCTGGACACCCCCAGGTTCTGGACAGCCCCCAGCTCTGGATGCCCCCCTGCTCTGGATGCCCCCCGGCTCTGAACGCCCCCAGCTCTGGACCCTTCAGCTCGGGATGCCCCAGTTCTGGATGCCCCCAGCTCTGGATGCCCCCAGCTCTGCCCACCCCCAGCTCTAGACCCTCCAGCTCTGCCCGCCCTCAGCTCTGCCCGCCCCCAGCTCTGGATGCCTCCAGGCTCTGGACCCTCCAACTCTGGAAGCCCCCAGTTCTGGACGCCTCCAGGCTCTGGACGCCCCCGAGCTCTGGATGCCCCCAGCTCTGGATGCCCCCAAGCTCTGGATGCCCCCAGGCTCTGAAGGCCTCCAAGCTCTCAACACCGCAGCTGTCGATGCCCTCAGCTCTGGAAGCCCACCACCACCACCCCCGCCTCCGCCGCAGGCTTGTGTGTCCCCCATGAGCATGCAGAGGAGCCCTGCCAACCCGTGGCCTGTGTGCCCTTTCCGCTGATGCCCTGAGACACACCTGTCCTGAGTCCTGGCTGCTCTGACAGTGCCCAGTTCTGCAGCGTGACTTACCCTCTCCTGGATTCTGTTTCCTCACCAGCTAGTTTCAGAAAGATGAGACTCTTGATTCCTAGTTTCCGGCTCCCCAGGCTGGCAGAAGCTGGAACTGCCTAAAAGCCTAATTCCTTCTGTGGCTCACATGCGGGCAGTGGTTCCAGAGCAATTTGCGGGCAGGGGTGGGGGGAGGGGGATGGGCGAGGGTGGGGGTGAGGGGTGGATAAGGGTCGGGGTGGGGGCTAAGGGGCACCTCTGCCAGGGACGGACGCAGAGGCCTCGCTCCAGGAGGTGTGGATTGGGCACAACTGTGGTTGTGAAACGAGACTCAGAACAGTCAAGTTCAAGCCCCACCGCCCTGAAGGCTATTTCCAGCAATATGACCTGCTGTGGGGGAAGTGGGGCAAACGACCCAGGAACCCGAGATGCGTGGGGCCAGAAGCCTGGCCGGCTGGAGGAAGAGAGGGAGGAGCTGCGGGCACAGTGGCAGGACAGGCGCCCCAACCCCTCCCACCTCCAGGCAAACACACCTAGTGGGATCGGCCAGCACAGAGGAGCTTCCAAACCATGGATTCCAACTGTCGGGTCCTAATCTATGGAACAAAGTAAGCGTCCATGAGTCCACAGTGATGGATATAAACACATAAATAGATAAACAGAGGACAGAGCCAGGCAGCTCCTCCTTACAGAAGAATTCAAGCCAACAAACGTGGAAGAAAGGAGGAAAGGGCCGAATCACCGACAGGCAAACTTCACAGCAAGAGGCGAGACAGGAGAGACCTGCTTGTGGACGCAAGTCGCTGGACTTTGAGAGGAAAACAGGGTGTTTTCGTAGTCTCTTATGAAAGATACCTCATGTGACAAGACAGGCAACTTATCCCTCCCCAGAGACTGGTCAGTTTAAAAGAAAGAAAAGGACCACACAGTCTGTATCGTGTCGAGCACCTGCAGCCGTGGTAACCGGTGAGGAGGGCCCATCTCCAGGAAGAAGAAGCCCCCGGAGGTGATGCTCACAGAGGACCACGCACATCTCTAGGGGATTCCTGCTGAAACGCATCACCTCAACCAGTCTGCACTGAGGAAACACCAGACAAGTCCTCGCGCTGACACTTGCCACAAGATCATGAGCCCAAGGGCGTGAAAGGCGAGAAAACATTGAGAAACCGTAGAAAGTTCTAATGATCTGCTCTCCTAAAACCAGATGATGAGGGCTGAGATGCAGAGAAGCTCGTGAGCCTGGCCTGCGCTTGGCATCACTGGGACGCCTTGCCAATCCAGCACAGCGTGGCCCCAAAGTCTGTCAGGATGAAATGGGGCGTGAGAGAAAAGCGCCCGAGTGTGGCAGGTGGAGACGGACAGTTAAGAGAGTACAAACTCAGATGTCTTTTTTTTTTTTTAATTTTAGTCTCATTTGAAAAACTGTCTGAACGCTTGTTGCCTGCCTGAAAACGTGCTTCATGTAGAGCACTATTGTAAGTCCTTGGAGAAAGAAAAGAACTAGAAAACATGATCCTTGCTTCCCCTTAGAACCTCGGGGGAAATGAGGCATTGCAAGACAAAGACATAAATCAAAGATTAGAATATGCCCATAGTCGTCAGCCACGCACTCCCCGCAACTGCAGCACTTGCTAACTCTAGTCATTGGCCTCCACCTTGCGAGTGGACGGGGGTTAAGTCACTGTCTGCGTGTCTTTGGCAGCTCTCGCCTTTGCTGCTGGCTGCAGCCTGTCTCCAGGCATGGGGAGCAGCGTTCTCGTGTGGTGGCCTCTCTCACTGGGCAGCGTGTGCTCTGGGGCGTGTGGGCTGTAGTATGTGCAGAGCCCAGGCTCAGAAGTTCTGGCGCACGGGGGCCTCGGTTGCCCCAGGACATGTGGGGCCCTCCCAGGCCAAGGGTCGAACCTGTGTCTCCTGCATTGGCAGGTGGACTTTTAACCACTGGGCCACCAGGGACGCCCTAAAGTGCAATTGTTTGAAGATGGGTGTCAATCTGTCAGTGCCTGGGCTCACAGCCTAAGAAGTGCCTTGCATATTGTTAAAGGTACTCAGAAATATTTGTTCCATGAATAAAATGTCTTACAATTTCTAAAAATGCTTGTGATGAGTGGATAAAGAAATGTGTTATATACATACATGGGAATTGTTCGACATCATGGACGGACCTTGAAGGTGGATGTTGTACTCGGTGAGGTGGGTGGATGCCGAACTGGGGAGGAGGGCAGACCTCGTACCTGGGGAGGCAGGCAGATGCAGGACAGATCCTGCATGGCCTCTCTTGTGTGCAGAATCTCAAGTTGTCACACTCACAGCAGAGGGAAAAAGAGTGTCCGTGAAGGCCAGAGGAGGAGAGCAGGTGATGCTCAGAGAGCGCCGGCAGCCGCAGGCACCAGCTGCACGCACAGGTCCTGGCGTCAGTGTTGAGCCTGGGGCCTGCAGCTGCGCGCTCACACTTGGCTGAGATGGTTGACCTGGGTTAAGTGTTCTTGCCGCAGAGTAACAGCAATAGTAGTGGCAATAGTAATAATAAAAGGGATGGGAGGAAACTGTGGGAGGTGATGGGTATGTTTGTGGCCTTGATCACGTCCCAGATGATACTTATTCCCAAACTCAAGTTATATACATTAAGTAGGTACAGCTTCTCACAAGTCATTCATACCTCAATATAGCAGTTCGCAATTTAAATCCATAATTAATTTGACTTTTAGAAGCCATGCACGTAGACGTGAGGTGAACTCAGGTGGAACTCCTGCTAAGCAAAGAGACAGCCCGTTAAAGGCGAGCAAGACAGACAAGGCCAGTCCAGGAAGGCAGACTCAAGAGCTGTGGGTGAATACTCAAATTCTGGCTGCAAGGAGAGTATTCTGGGATGGAGCGAGACCTGCTTTTTTCCACAGAAGACACAGCACTCAGGCACGAGGAGCTGGAGGGGGTGGAGGTGAGACGCATCAGTGAGGTTCGAGCTTCTGATTGAAGAGAATAGAATAGGCCATTGGGTCCAAGGTCATAAGGGTGATTGTATCAGGAAGATGAATATCTCCGAAGTATTTGGTCAGATGACCAGGACTGATTCAGAGTACTGTGAGGCCAGGAGATGCTGACAAGCAGGAGAGGGATTTAGTTGGATGCCAGCGGAAGACGAAGGAGACGGTGACGGAGCAGGAGGTCTGAGTCCTGGAGGAGGAGGGGCTGGTCGGCCTCTGCAGAGGGGCGAGAGAGAGGCCCCGAGACTCAGAGAAAGGAGGGCACCGTCGGATTTCTGCCAGGAGAATGTCCTTGGTGGTTGATTAATAAAAGTAGCTTCTTCACGGTGAAGACCAGAGAACCGGAGGTCCACTGAGAATGCGCCGGGGGAACCGGCTCGCTATGCTTATCACATCTCTGTGCACACGTGCTCAGCCGCTCCGTGTCCAACTCTCTACGACCCACGGACTGCAGCCCTCCAGGATCCTCTGCCCATGGGATTCTCCAGGCAAGAACACTGGAGTGGGTGGCCGCTCCCTCCTCCAGCGGATCCTCCTGATCCAGGGACCGAACCCAAGTCTCCATTGCCTCCTGCACTGGCAAGTAGGTTCTAACTCTGGCAAGCCCAGTAAACCTCCATACTTCCGCCCAAATACCCAACGTGTCCAGAAGGCCATCCTGGAACTCTGACAGTGGTATTCTGGTTTCCCTGCTGAGAGCTTCAGTGCAAGCCAGACTTCAAACAATCCAGACAAGCACACCAGCGTGAAGATGCGTAACTAGCATCAGAGACATTGGAGGAGAACTTTTACAGCAAGAAGGAGGGGAACGTGGGGCTGGTGTAGCCTGAGGGGCTAGAGAGACATGCGGGGCAGGAGGGGGCATCAAGCTGAGAGCGCCTGCCCTCGCGGGCCACCCTCCGGAGAGCGAGTGCGGGTGACCGGCCCGGACAGTGACGGGAGTGGAGGCCGACAGTCTCTGACCTGAAGGACCGTCTGACCCAGGGCTCTTCCTGCGCTGTGGTTTTCATGCTGGTCGCGCTGGGCTCCGCTCTCAGGAGGCAGGTGGCTGAGGGGCTCTGTGTCCCGCTAGTCTGTTGACGTGGGTGCCCCTAGCACCCCCTGATCTCAAGGGTTCATCCCTAAGGAGAGTCCTAGCACCCGCCCCGCCCTGCCTGCTCTCTGTGGGCAGCCCGGTGTGGCAGCTGCAGGCCAGAGGCGAGGTTGGCCCCCTGAGCCAAAGGTTCACCTTGTGGCGAGCTCTGACCTCCCCACACAGGCAGGCCACCTGGGGACAGTTGTGGGAGCAGGTCCCTGACCACACGCAGCCAGGGCGGGGCAGCGTCACAGTCCAGGCTCGGTTTGGGGGACGAGCCTCCCCAGAGTTGCCGCCTCCTCGGGGCGCCCCTGCCCTTCCCCCCCCGACCCTCTCCTCCCTCCCGCCCCAGCACGTGTCCTTCCAGGACCCGGAGCCTTGAAGGAAGTCGCCTTTGGGTGGCTTGCATCCGGGCCACCCCAAAGCTGTGCCAGGAAACCTCCTGGAAGGGAAGTGACAGGACCACGTTCGGGAGCATGTCCCTCCTGACCTCCGCTCTCCAGACTGAGCGCTCTGGGGACCCACCATGCCGGAGAGGCTGGAGTCCCCGCACCTCACTGCCCGCCAGGGCCTGTCTGACCGCCCCCAGGCTTCTGAGGAGGACTTCGCTGCTCTTCAGAGGACAGTCCACCCCAACGGCCCTGACCCCACGTCCGGCTCCCATCCTCCACCCTGAACGCGGTCACCCCCCACCTGCGTCTCGGCACCCCCAGATCCAGCAGCACCCCGTCTCCCGCCCGCCGAGCCGGCTCCTCCGACCCCTAGTGCCCCCACTGTGAAGTGGCCCTCCTGGCCCCCGGCCCCCTTCTCCCAGCTGTGTCCAAAGTGAGTGGTCCTGGGACCCCAGAGACAAGTGGATGGAAACGCAGTGTCCTGGGCCCAGTGCCCAAGTCTGCACCCTGGACCCCAGTGACACTGGACAGCCAGGGTCCTGCCCACACAGCGTGGGCCCCACGGCTTCCCTCCCTGAGGCTCTCATGGGCTTCCTGGCCCTTTCTCCCCGAGTCCCCTTTGTCAGGACCACGCTCTCCCACAGGGCCCCAGCTCGAACGTCCTTCCCTTCCTCTGCGACACTGACGCCTTCAAGTTCAGGTCAAACACCATCCTTGGGGTGCTGGGTTCCCTCAGTGCCGCCCCCTTCCTGTGGCCTGACCAGATTTCCTCTGGGGGCAGGCGGGCCCTCCTCCTGGCTTCCTAGGAGCCTGGCTCCAGGGCCCCGAGAATCTCAGAAGGTCTCTGCAGAGATCCAAGGGGTGACTCCAGCCTGAAAGGGAGAGTAGGGTCATTACTCCCAATTTCAGGACCCTGCTTCTACAAGCCCTGCCCCCCACAGGAGAAGGGCCACAGCAGAGTCTTACTGAGAGAGGGGACCCTGAAGTCACAGGACTGTCCACTGCTGCGAGGGGAGGACCATCCCTGACCCCATGGAGGAGGGCGGGACCTGCACAGGTGCTCGGGCCTGGATCTTGGGGGCACCTGCTTCTGCTTCTCCAAGACCTGGTTGCACGGCGGGGGTTGCAGCCTGTGGCAAAGCCTGGGCCTGAGGTTCTGTTGCTGCAGGTCGAGACACCTGGACACGAGAACAGAAACCTCAGGATGAACAGGTAGAGGGACACGGGTGGCCTCATGGGGCCTCCTCACGAAGAACTGAAGCGCCCACCCACTGAGGCCTGTGCGTGGTTTTCAGGGTTTCAGGAGTAAGCTTTTTTTCCTGAGCATTATCCAGTTAGCTAGCAGAAAAAAACAGCACGCTCACCGTACTCACTCAGACACACTCACCAACTGGGCGCTTTAATGTGAGATGCGAAGGAAACAAATAAGGGCTTTGCTGATGGGCCCTGAACTTGATTTTCAAAAGGAAGAAATTTCAAAGGAATTGGGAAATTTCATTGAGCTTTTTTTTTTTTAGTAAACTTTTAAAAAGGGTTTTTAATGTATAAAGATGGAGGCACAGAAGAATGGATCAGAGGACTTTTGTTATTGACGCTACAAAGTCAAGAAACAACAAAAATTCACCCCCCAGAGGGATGGCATATTAATTTATAAAATAAAAATTGGTGTGAATCACAAACTGGCAAAATTTTAAGCCTCCCAAAGATTCTATGAGGGTCGCCCAGAAAAAACACTTCAGAGAACAACCTGTAAGAATCCATTCACCACCTGTGACCATCAGGGACGCTGGTGACACTTGGTTCAAGATACAAGCAAAGCGCGTGAGCCGAAGAGGTGTGGCTAGGGCGTGCCAGCACTGCTCCTGTGAGGCCTTACTTCTGCGGAAGCTGGCTCCTCATACAGCTGGTTCCAGACAGTATCACCCAGAACAGAACAGAGTTCAGTGGGCAGAAAGGAGCACTGACGTTCAGCTACTGGCTTTGAATGATGATTTTGCAAAGAGCTGAAGAAGCACATTTAGAAGAGAAAGGGATTTTCTGAAGGGAGTTTCAAAACAAATTTCAGTTTAAATAGGCTGAAGGACACAGACCACTTCAGTAAGCCATGGAGCTACCTGGACACGGGGTACCTAGGAGGAGCTGCTGGGGTCAGACTTCCCAGGGCGCTGGGGGACCGCACACAGCAGAGAGGACAGAATGGGGGGACAGCCGGACACCGGCAGGGCCAGCAGGGGGAGAGCAGGCGCCCGCGGGGACCTCAGCCATTCCCGCAGAGCCGCCCTGGCTGCTGGCGCCGGAGCCGCGGCAGAGTGAGGCTTGTGAAGGCACCCACCACAAGCTCTCGAGAGAGCTGGAGAGCTGTCGGTGTCCGGCCCACCCCGTCACTCCCCAGGGGCCACGAGCACCCTGCTTGCCTTGTCTCCCTGGCCACACGGACCGTTCAGACCTTTCAAGGCTGGAAGTCCAGCACCCAGATGGGACTCCGCGAGGGGAGCTCCAGCCGCCCCTCTGCTCCCGCCGTGGTCGCTGCACAAAGGTGAGCTGGGCAGCAAGCGCTCTGATGCGGGAGGCACGGGAGGGCAGGAGGGCGGCTAGGACAGAGAGCAACTGCTTCTCAGGACCAGCAGAGCCAGGGAATCGGCACGTGGGGGCCAGGTCCCGGGGGCCTCGCAGAAAGGCCAGTGACGGGTCCCAGGCCGGGGCTGGCAGCAAGCTGTGTGGCCTCATGGGCCAGCAGGTCCTGTTGACATCAGTGCCCCAACCCTACTCACGAGTGTCTGCCTCTCAGATGGAGCCCTAACACCTGTCTCACTCCCCCACTGGCACCCCCCAAGCTCGGAAGCGGCAGAACAGTGTGGTCTGTGGCGTCCTGCGCACATCTTCCAAGGAAAGACCCAGGCCTGGCTCCCCTCAGAGCCGAGAATGCACACCGCACTTCCCAGGGCATCTGCTCCCACAGCCCTGGGGGCGTGGCGGGCTCAGCGGGAGACCTGTGTCCTCAGACAAAGTCTGACTTGGCCCCCTCACACTTCAGAAACAGGGTGAAACATCCTCATTCATAAATGGCCTTAGAACATTAAAAAGAAGACATGTTCAGATTTTTTAAGCTAAACATGTGGAGAGTAGTTGAAAGAAAGTTTTTTAGTATCCAAATTAAGGTTAGCAACTCAAGCTAAAATCAGTTAATGCGTACAAAGCCTCTAAACAGCTGAGTGTCAAGGGCGTCTAACGCAGAAAGCACAGAGCAAGCAAGGAACCGAAAGCTTCCAGGAGACTGGGACGAGGCTGCTTCCTGGCCCTGGACTCCCCCTCCAGACCCCAGCCCAACTGCCAGGCTCGCCGAGTTCCTGTACCGTCACCCTTGGTTCCCCTGCTAGAACCTCCGGAGAGGTGCTGGCCCTCCACCAGACCCACGGGAGCTGGCCAGGCGCAGCCCGTGGTGGGCACAGGTGAGGATGAGGGGGCATGCGGGGTCCCTGAGCGGAGCCCAACCGCAGCCTGTCCTGGAAGCTCTGAGCAGGCAGGAGCGCCCCTTCCTACCGAGGCTGCTGCTCCTCTATCCGGAATCGATGCAGACAACATGGACTCAGACTCAGCCCCGTTGTGCCTCCAGGCTGGGCACTGAGGTCAAGGGCCTAGACAGCCTGGCCGGGGGTGAGGAGGACCCCAGCCCTGCCCGGGGGAGGCACTGGCAGGATGCAGGCCCGTGCTCCTGGATGGGCTCTGAGGGCACCAGGTGTGCGGTGCGGGGACCTTCAACTAAAACAGACGGGACTGAACCCCCAGCGGGGCCCCAGGAGATGCCGGCCACGCTTAGGAAGGAGGCGAGAGCACCAGCCCCACCCAGGGGGCGGCGGTGGGAGCGGGCCGGGACCTGCAGGTCACAGTCTTCACCACTGGCTGCCCAGGTGGCTCAGGGGCCAGCGTGGGGGCAGCTAGGAGGAATGGGGCCATCACTCCCAGAGACCGTGTTGGGGAGGTGTGCCCCCAGCGCCCTCTCGGCCCCCGAAGCCTGCTGCCCCCACCCCCAACCCCTGTGCCTGGAAGCGCCTCGTTTCAGCCCCAGCTCTCTGCACCCAGGCCCCGTGCTGCTCTCCTCTGGCCGCCCTCTGCGCACCCTGGACCGAGAGCCCCCGCTCTTCCTGGGCCCCGGGTTCCTGCCTCACCCAGGCCCTCCTGCTTTCCATGGAGAGTCCTCACCTCCCACCAAGGGTGCAGGGGTCGTGGTGAGACGATGCTCAGAAAACCAGCACCATCTCTACATTGTGTGACCAGGAACGTTCTGGGTGTGCGCAGCTTGCTTGGCCTGAATTCTCAGAGTGGTGATGATCACATGTGAACAAGAGGCAGCCTGAGTAGTTCCAAGCCCCTGAGACCGGAGGGACTGGGTGCCGGGCAGAGTCAGTCATCACAGCCTGCCCCCGACAGGACCCGCAAGGCTCAGGGTGACACTTCTTACGTGTCAAGCGGCAGCATGCCCCACAGTGTCCAGCTGGAAGAAGGGGTGAGCTTAAGAATAACCCAGCTGCAAATGGGAGGAACTGGCTTTTCACCTATTGCTTCAACTTTCAGAAAATTGCCCAAAGTCTTTGCAAACCATTTGCCCTGTTTTTGGCTTGGTGAAGGGAGCTGGCAGACGCACACAGTCCCTTGCTCAAGTCACGTCACTGCTGATGTAGAGTCAGGAAGACACGTCACGGGAGGCTTCTCAGAACACTGGCATGAAGAGGAGACGAAAGGGAACAGCTGTTCACACGGTGTCTTTGATTCTGTGACTTTCTGTCACATAATTGATTAAAGTCACAGACCCAGTTTCCTGTGTGCCTGGCAGGGGGTTGTTCTCCGTGCCTGCGGGCAACAGGGTCCCAGCCAGGCCTGGGCTCTGGGAGTGCTCCAGGCTGCTCTTGTCTCATTGAAGAAGCTCAGGCCACTAAATTAAGTGGAAAAGGGTATACAGTCCTGCACGAAAAAAGACCAGCTTTAGGGGTACTGTTGATATTGCCAAGGGGTTTGTCACGGTGGAAAGTCCAGCTCAGCCCCTTTAGGCTGGGTGTGTGGTGGCAGCAGCCTTTAAGGGTCCTGTCTTTTCCATCCAGAGGGTTCCACCGCAACTCCTGTCCTGTGGAAGTGGTTGATAAGGTTAGACTTCCCAGAGGATGAAATATTCGCGAGCAGGATGCTCTGAGTGTGGAACGAGCTGTATGGAGAAGAATGAAGTGGAGACCAGAGGTTAGGTCAGTGGCTTGAAGAAAAGGCCGTTTTTCTTACTCTGAATTCACTGTAACCTGAAAGGCCACTGGTTCTAAGAGCAGACGAGGAAACAGCTGTTTAGGGTCGGGAGAAGTCTCCCTGGTCCCTGCGGCCAGCCTCTGCAGCGGGAAGGCTGCCTCTCCTCTCTCACCGGAGGGGGCGCCCAGCTGCCCTGGGAGTGCTGCCCCCGGCAGACAGACCCGCCGGGGAGCCGTCTGGACAGCAGCCAAGGCCGCGCAGGCGGCGGGGAGGATGGAACGTGGCCGAGGGGAGCCGCGGGGGTCTCGGAGGGCCGTCTCTCTCTCCTTACCTGGGCACGGCCTGGGTGCTGCCCGCCCTGCCCCCGGGGCAGCTGCAGCTGGAGATCAAGCGAGGAGGAGTCTCTGAGGTTTCTTTGGATGCTGACACGTAAGTGATAAGAGTCTTGGGTTGAACACGAGGTGTGCCGGGTCTGGGTTCCCACAGGACGCTGGGAGGCAGGAAAGCCACGAGCGCCTCGCCTCTGAACTCGAAAGGGAAAACCTCAGTCAGTTCAGACGTCGGGAGTCTGAGCCGGGGCTGCTGCCTCCGCGCCCGAGCGTCGAGCTGTTACTGACAGCACACAGTGGCATTACTGTCTACAGAATCCAGCCCCATGCCATCACAGAGCACCGTGACGCCTTAGTGGCACAGTGTGCTACTCGAGTCCTGTGACGCGTGCGCACAGCCTCGCTAGAGGGCCAGAGCGTGCTGCACAGCACACGCTAGAGGTGGTGCCGTGCTGTGACAGAGCAGGACGCTGTATGTAACTGAACTACCACACGGCACGTACAACCAGTCAGTTCGGCTCAGTCGCTCCGTCGCGTCCAACTCTCTGCGACCCCATGGACTGCCTCATGCCAGGCTTCCCTGTCCATCACCAACTCAAGGGCTTCCCTGATAGCTCAGTTGGTAAAGAATCTGCGGGGTAAAGGAGACCCTGGTTCAATTCCTGGGTTGGGAAGATCCCCTGGAGAAGGGAAAGACTACCCACTCCAGTATTCTGGCCGAGAGAATTCCACAGCCTACTATATATTTCTGATAATACAATAATACCATAAAAATACTGTCATACAGGATGCCACGGTCAAAGGTAATAATTAGCACTGCATATACAAACAGCCACAGAGTGTGAGAGGAGATATTTATCTTAGATGAACTTCATCATAACAGCCAAGCATCTCAGTATTTTTCTGGATTTCTATGAGTGCCGAACCCACTGCCCTACAGACGCTTCCGTGGCCACACGCAGCTGCACTGTTTGAAATGCACCGTTGCTCCCTCCCTGGGCCCCCCTGGTGGCTCAGTGGCAAAGAATCTGCCTGCAGTGCCGGAGACGTGGATGCGATCCCTGGGTCAGGAGGATCCCCTGGAGAAGGAAACGGCAACTCACTGCAGTAGTCTTGCCTGGAGAATCCCATGGGCAGAGGAGCCTGGCGGGCTCTAGTCCACGGGGTCACAAAGGGTCAGACACGGCTGAGCAACTGAACAACAGTTCCTCCCTTCTTGAAAAATAAGTTAGTGAGAAAATAGTTTTCTCCAAAACAAGGTGTTTTTTTGTATCTAGTATGGGTTTTTCTAAAATACATTTCTTGCATGCCAATGCATAATTTTAAAAGATTGATTTCTAAATTACTGAATTTAGGTAAATTCAACTTTTCTTATGGTTTCTTTATGATAAATGTGAAGCGAAAATCGAGCTCCTGCGGCCCCATCTACAACAGCACTGGGACATCCATACAAGTGGCTGAAGTACATACCCCCTCACAGAACACGCCGATGGGCTGTTTAGGATACACGTCCGACCAGCTGATCTTTACAGGCTGCGCCACTTGGAGGGGTGTCTAGTCTTCTCTGAGGGGCACTCTGATCTCAGGCGTGTGGGGGAGGGCCAGTCTGAACCTTCTCTCCCTTCTGTTTCAGCCGTGACTAAGACAGGGAAGTCTGCAGTGAGCAGCTAACTGGTGAGGCCAAGCCCTCCCTCCCCACCTCCTGGGGCAGTGAGTACTTCGAGAGTTCAGTGATTAAAACACACGATTCTCTGTATCTACCTCATCATAACAGAAAATACCACTTCTGGTAGATCAATATGACAAATGAGTAAGCCAGAAGATGGCGTTGAAGGCTTGCAATCACATTTTAAAACAAGGCCGACGTGGTTTTCAACGTCTGAAAGTGCATGAGGGGAGCAGTGAGATAACCGAGTCGCGGCAGAGGACACGTGTGCGAAAGCGCAGAAAGCTCTAGTTGGCGGTGTTTGTTCTCAGCAATCATCCTGTTGCTGCTGAGCACGCTGGGGAAAGCAATCCACTGGTTAGAGCGCAAGGCAGCTGGGAGGCGGCCATGTCCACTTTGTTGGCTGAGGTATCCAAGTGCTGAGCTCAGTTCCTGGCAGGCAGAGGGGCCCCCAAAATGTCTGTTGAATGAATGAATCCATGAAAGAAGAAGGGAAGGAAAACCGCCGTGACCAGAGCTTTCTTTGAAAAATACCTGCTGTTTACTACACAGACTCTGATAGTGGAAAACTTACTTGAGTGAATAAAAGCATAGCATCCTGTTAATTTCTGAGAAAGCCGTTAGTTTGAGGAAAAGCTCACCCACTCTGTGCCTCACGGCTGTTTTGCTCTAGGCTGGCTTGGTTGTTTCTTTGGATGGGAGACAGTGGCCCAATATTTAAAAGAAAAACTGAGAAATAAGAGAAATCAAAAGTTTTTCAAAAGTAGCGAGTTGACCTAGGGTGGTGGTGGCCTAAAATCATATAGAAACCAGTGATCTGACGGTTTACCTGAAATTGGTGTCTACACAAACATGCTGAGGCATTCAAGATGCTGGGGGGCGGGGGGAGCGGGGCATTAGATCTTGGAACATTAAGTAAAATCCCTTTGTTTAAATATTGTTCTTATTCTGGCCATTTAAA
This sequence comes from Capricornis sumatraensis, assembly GCF_032405125.1. NCBI lineage: Eukaryota > Metazoa > Chordata > Mammalia > Artiodactyla > Bovidae > Capricornis > Capricornis sumatraensis. The sequence continues at coordinate 55,459,520 of NC_091090.1, read as the reverse complement.
CTCCCACTTGTAAATTGTTTCTCCCACGTTGAGGTTAAAATTATGCCACTGAGAGGTGGACCTGGACACTTCTTCCAGTTCTTTCCTGCTGCCACAACTAAAGCTGTGGGGGTGCTGTCTCAGTTACTGAAGTCCTCCAGTTGAGCCGATCAGCAGGATGCGAGCATTTCAAGCGCAGACAGCGTGTGAGCGCAGTTTATAGCTCAAGGTATCTGGGCCATTTCCTTTTTTCTTTTCAATGAGTGTGATGTTCTCTAAACACGGCGGAGGGGCGGGGCTCTCGGTGACTGCCAAGGGTGCCCCCCACCCACCCACGGTCGGTCGACACGGACAGTCCTGTCTTTGGTTACGAGCTCTGCAAGCCCAGTCCCCATCGCACCAGATTCCCGCTCCTGCACGCCCCCACTTCCCGCCCTGACAGCGCCGCTGTAGCTGAGCTCCTGCTCAGCGGTCCCGCCGCGGAGACGAGGTCCCCTCGCGCCTTGCCCTCGGCAGGAAACCGCCCGAGTGAGGTTCCCCTGGCCCGTGCGCCCGACTCGAGGTGCGTCCCCAGCGCCGCCTGGCCCCGCGCCCTCGGCTCTCGGTCCGCAGCCCACTACCGCATCCCGCGCACCCGGCTCCCTGCCCAGAGCCCCCAGACCAGCTGGGAGCCGGCCCTCCGCCAGCCCGGGTTCCGACCCGGCCCCGCGCCCCCGGCTCTGCGTCCGCAGCCCCTAGCCCAGCTCCGGCCCCGCGCCCCCGGCCCTCCGTCCGCAGCCCCCGGACCAGCCCCGCGCGCCCGGCCCTCTGCCCGGAACCCCCGGACCAGCCCCGCGCGCCCGGCCCCGCGCCCGCAGCCCCCACCCCGCCAGGAGGCGCCCCGGTCGGCCCCGCCCCGCGTAGGCCCCGCCCCGAGCGCGGCTTTTAAGCTTTATAAAGTTCCTCTTTCCTACCTCCGAGGCTAGTTTCACTGCTCGGACTTGGGACTCACCGCTGCCCTCAGCTCAAGTCGGGGCGAGGTAAGACTGGGGTCGGGAAGGACCCGGGCTGCGAGCCCGGGACCGCAGGAACCCGGCGCGAGGCCAGCCGTGTGGGGTCCGCCTCGGGGCCGCGCGGGGCACCGCAGCGTCGGCGCCAGGAGAGAGCACGCCCCTCGAGGGACCCCGACGCCCACCCCGTCTGCCCTTGGCCGGGGAGTCCCGAGGCCCCAGCGTCCGTGGGTCGGCCGAGCCCGGGCCCCGGAGGCCACGCGCGGGGCCGGGCGTGGTAACGAGGTCGCTGGGCCATCAGCGGCCGAGGGGGTCGTCGAAGGGACCCACACCGGGCGGCAGCCCTAACCGCGGGGGACGGCCCCTTCCTCCCGAGGCTGCTTCTGTTGCTCCTCGCTCCTGAGGGGCTCACAGTCCCCTCGGCCCCGAGCTCGCGTCTTCCCGACCGGTGGTGGAAGAGGAGGCGCTCCAAATTCAGGCCACTAGGGGCCCCGCGCTCCGCGACCCCCGCCTTCCCGGCACCTTCCCGCCCCCGCGCTCCCCGCGGGCCTCCCCGCCCGGCTGATGCTCGGCGCGCGGGGATCCCCCACGACGAGGCTGCGCTCGCCGCCTGAGGCCGGGTCCCTCTGCCGCGTGTGGCTCCCGGGCCACCTGGTCGTCGCTACCTGTCTGGGGCTCCGGGGCATTCTTGGGGCAAAGAGTGCGGGTTTCAGAGAGAGCCGCGGGGGAGCTGCCGCCGCGGCGCACCTGGAAGGCCAGGCCACCGGGGAGCCCGCGTGCGGAACACGCGGGGCCACCGGGGAGTGGGGGCGCGGGAGGGGGCGCGGGCGGAAACTGGCCGTGGCAGGGGGAATGCACTGTCCACGGCTTGGGCCTGGGCAGGGGAGCGGGAGTACGAGAGCAAACGGAGGCCCACGCGTGGTGGCGGCTGGATTTCGGGGGTGCGCGAAGATCAGAGCCCTGAGTCTGGGCAGCGTGCGGGCCGCGGGGGGAAGCGCGAGTGGAGCGTCCAGAAGGTGAGGTCGCGCACGAGCTCAGGGAGGCGGGAGGACGGCGCGCCACGGGCACGCACGAGCCGGGGCGGCTGAGAAGGGCCTTCTCTCGGGGCTTGGGCGTCACAGACTCAGCGGCGCGCGCCTCGCCGCCTCCGAGACTCTGCGGCCTCGTGGTCATTGCCGAGGGCCGCCTCCTCTCCCCGCAGCGCAGAGCGAGTGCCGGAGCGAAGCCTGGGTTGCGAAGGGACAGCGTCGGCGCGCGGGGCATGAACCTGGAGGGCGGCAGCCGAGGCGGCGAGTTCGGCATGAGCTCCGTGAGCTGCGGCAACGGGAAGCTCCGCCAGTGGCTCATCGACCAGATCGACAGCGGCAAGTACCCGGGGCTGGTGTGGGAGAACGAGGAGAAGAGCATCTTCCGCATCCCCTGGAAGCACGCGGGCAAGCAGGACTACAACCGCGAGGAGGACGCCGCGCTCTTCAAGGTGCCCGGGGCGGGGCTGGGAGGGGCCAGGGCCCGCGCGCCGACCCGACCCGGGCTCCGGGGGCCGGTCCGCGCCGCGCGCACCGGGCCTCGTGCGGGAGCGCGGGTGTCCCGCGGCTGCTCTGGTGACTTCGCAGAGGGCGGAGCCGGTGCCACGCCTGAGGGGCGCACGGTCCCCCGGAGTCAGATGCCCGTCCGCGCTCCCGCCGGGTAGAGGGGTGGGCCAAGGCTGCGCCTCTCTCTCCCTGGGGCCCTCTTTCTGGAACTTCGGGTACCTCCTCGCCTCCACGTACCGACTGCGTCTCTCCCTTGCGCGCGGGCAGCTGTGTGCGCCGCGCCGCTCGGGTCTGGTCCCTGCGCCCTCTCCACGCTGTCCCGCCCTCACGCCCCCTCTCTGGCCAGCGCTCTCCTTCGGCCTCTCTCTAGTCCTCCGGCGCGTCTCTCCCTCTGTCTCACTGTCTCTGTGACTCCCTCTTCCTGAGTCTCTCCCTGGAAAGTTTTCTCCGTCTCTCTCCCTTCCTCTTTCTCCTCTCTCTCCCTCTCAGGGTCTCCTTTGGGCCTCTCTCTGGGGGTCTCTCTTTGCCCCCGTGTGTGTGTGCCTGTCCTGACCGTTTTCCCCTTGGGCAGTTTACCCAGTGGCCAGTGCTTTAGGGCCCAGCCCCACCACCCGTGGGCAGAGCGTGGCAGGGGGACTTCCTCAGGAAACTTGCTGGAAGAGTGAGGCTCGCCTCAGGCTCCCTAACGTCCAGAGGTGCCCTGCGGTGGCCCCTGAGCCCTCAGCTCTGTCTTTGCTTCCAGCCTAACTGCTTCCTGAGGGGGTGGGCCTCTGTGGGGTCCTCAATCTCACCCTTCTTTCATAAACACCTGGTGTGTCTCTGTCCCACATTCCTGTGGACCTGAAGCCCCTGCCGCCATTCTTTGCTTTAGAAATACAATTTCCAGATTCTTTTCTGAAAGACCTGCATTTTAACTTTTCCCCACTTTTTCTCACCAGGCTTGGGCACTGTTTAAAGGGAAGTTTCGAGAAGGCATCGACAAGCCAGACCCTCCCACCTGGAAGACACGCCTGCGGTGTGCTCTGAACAAGAGCAACGACTTCGAGGAGCTGGTGGAGCGGAGCCAGCTGGACATCTCGGACCCCTACAAAGTGTACCGGATCGTCCCCGAGGGAGCCAAGAAAGGTGGGCTTGCCGGGCTGGGGCCGCCTGCGCTCGCGCCTCCCTGTCAGGGTCCTGTCTTCCGTCTGCTGCTGGCTCGCCTGGCCTCCCGTCCCAGCCCAGCAGGCGGTTTTCCCAGCTTCTGTGCCACAAGTTGAAGTTCTCGTGGTGTTGCTGCCGGATAGTGTCTCAGGCTCCTGGTCTCTCCTGTGTGTGCACCGCCTGTGTTTTCTAGGAAGTTCTCCTAGGATACGGGCCCGATTTCCAAGCCAGAAACGGAAAAGCTGTTTGAAACTTTACTTATTCATCTGTCTCTCGTGATTAGCCATTTTGAGATCTACATGTCTTTACATTTGTAGTAAGAGAAGTGTCAACATTCAGACTTTGCTGTGGTCAGCTGGGCTGCTTGTTGAAACTAAGGTTCCCACTTTCTAAGATTCTGACCCAGAGCAGAGCCCAGTTTAACAAACCACAGGTGACCTCACTAGATGGACGTCTGCTGGGGGAGCGCGTGCCACGAGGCCCATCGCCCTCGGGCTTCTCGACTCGGGCTCGCTTTGTGGCGCCTTGTAGGAGCCAGTTTAATGGCCTGGACAAACAATTGCCCAGGGAATTGCAGAAGAACGCCCTGCTTGTCAGCACTGCGCTCTGCATTCTAGGAACTGGACTCAGGTATTTTTCTAAGATTTGACGTTTCATCCTGTCAGTTCCTTCTTCACACCGCGCATTTCCCTCTTCCCCAAACCCTCAGGAGCAAAGCAGCTGACCATGGAGGACCCGCAGATGCAGCTGAGCCACCCGTACAGCATGCCGACCCCTTACGCCTCGCTGCCTGCCCAGGTGCGGGAGGGGCAGGGCTCCGAGCAGGGAAGGCTGGGCCTGTGAGGGGCACTTGGGCCAGGTCCCACGTGGCGGGAGCGGCCTGCAAACAGAAGCGAGCAGAACTCCGTTTTGCTGTTTGTCAAACTGCCGAGCCACGTCCCAGGTCACTGGATGGGTGTGTCAGTCTCCACCTGGTGCTGGGGTTTGAAGAGAGGGAGACGAGGGTGGGTATATCTGCTTGCTGGTTAGATTTCCCCACTGACTCTTCAGTCTTCTGGGAAACAGACCTTTTGTGGAAGCCAAAGATTTTGGAAGCCCAGGGCTTTGTCATGTGAAACCACAGGGCAGCTGACGCCGTTGGACTTTTCCGACGTGAATCCCAGCCCTGTTTTATCCACTTTGCTGGAAGGGAGGCAGAGCCCCCAGAAGGGCCCCTGGTTCAGCCATGTGATGAAGCGTCACATAAAGCCTCACATAGAGCGCCGCTTTACGGCACTGTCTCACTTGTGCTTTCGACTCTTCGTGGCGAGTTTCCACCACAGCTTTTCCTATAATAAGAGGATTTGGCTGCCCGCCACACAAGCGGTCCCGTAGGAGTCTGGGGGGCTCCCCCAGGCTGACCCCGAGCTGGCCGCTCTCCACTCCAGCCCCCCTCTGATTCCTCCAGCAGGTTCACAACTACGTGATCCCGCCCCATGACCGGGGCTGGAGGGAGTTCGTCCCGGACCAGCCGCACGCAGAGATCCCGTATCAGTGTCCCGTGACCTTCGGACCCCGCAGCCACCACTGGCAAAGCCCAGCCTGTGAAAATGGTAAGGGCGGGGCCTGTGGCCAGAGGGCCTGGCCCCTCCTGGCCTGACCTCCGGGCAGTCCCGTGGCTCTCTCCCTGCTCAGAGCTGCCGGGGAGGGCCCCGGGTGCAGTAAAGGAGGGCACGTGTCCCAGAGGACTCCGGGTCCACGGTGCCCAGCCCACTGTGCACCTGGACAGACTCGGGGCTGCGTCATGGAACCAGGGATCACGCCAGGCCCTGGGAAGCTGCCCTGCTTTTCACAGAATGTAAGCAATGTGCCCATCACTGCCCAGTGAGACTGAGGGCTGGGGACCACTTCCAGGTCCCCTGACCCCAGAGCCCAGCCACACAGGACAGGGAACATCAGAATTCAGACTGGCCGACTTTATGTTTAGTAAGCTAACGTGTTTGTCCCTCCTTGAATAATCTTAAATTTTATTTTTAATCTCGGGCAAGAAGCAGTTGATTTTGTTAGTGTTCCCAGAGAAGGCTGGACCGTCCCCTAACCCTGACTGTCTCTGTCTACACATCTGTAAAGCTGGCATCCCACAGCTGTGGCCCGACCCCCCTGCACCCACCTCAGCCCGCAGGGACCCCAGGGGATTTTTGTGCTGATAGATTTCTCTTAAGCAGTGGTGTGTCCAGGCAGTCGTTCCTGGGACTAGAGGTGACAGTAAGAAAGGGATGTGCAAGTCCTGTGAAGGAAACACAGAAGGTCTCCACAGAACAGGGCCTGGTGGGCGCTGCTCTGGGCTGGCTGCCGTGCTCCCTGCAGGCCTCCCGCACCTCAGAATGAGGCCTCTCTCAGAAGCACCAGTGTGCCAAGTGCAGAGAGAATTTCACACTGTGTGTTCAGTGCTTCAGAGCAGAAGCTGTCAGGGCCTGTGAGATAGTCGTTTACACAGAAATCCTGAGACCGTCAACACCTAGATCTTTTGAATGTTCTAGCAGTATCGGCTCCTTTTTAGTCATGTCCAGCTCACTCTTGGCTTATGGAATTGAAGAAGTAGCCTATTATTTAAGATTGGTTTTGAGTGACATATTTTTTTTAAGTCACAAAATTTGGTTTTATTAGCTTTTTAAGAGTGATTTGCAGCAAAAGTTGGCTTTCCATATTGTGGTGGGAGAGTCAGCTGGTGCTGGACAGGTTCCTGCAGTTCAGACCTGGGTCTGGTGCGTCAGCTCCGCTGAACTAGTGACCCTGATGCAGAGGGTAGGCTGGTGGACAGATCTTGACGCGTGAGAGACATTAAGTGATGCGCCAGCCAACTGAGGTTCTGGCACACACTCTCCATTAATGTCTCACGCAACACAGCTGCTGTGCCGGCTGGAGACGTGGTTCCCTTTCCTCCTGAACCCAGGAGCAGCAACTAAGGAACCAGGCCTGTCAACGTGTAGGGTTTTGGTCTGGCTCTTGGAGGTTGGAACTCATGTAGAGACCTGGGCTCAGCTCTGCTGTGAGCTCGCTGTGTGCATGGGGTGAATTGCACGGACTCTGGACTCAGTCACCCTGCCCATCAGCTGTGCAGGGACCGGGCACAGCCTTCCAGCTGTGAGACAAGTGATGCCTAGGGGTTGAGCCTGGTGCGCACGGTGGACACTGCAGTGTGGCCTGGAAAGTGACTGGGACAGTAGGTCTCAAGCATTCTCAGCAGACACACACACACACAGGTGACTCTGAGGCGCTGGAGGGGTTAAGGACAAAAAAAGAAGGGAAGGAAGGCAGGGAGAGAGGGAGGGAGAAGACTGCAGAGGTGACGCCAAGGTTCCTTCCAGCTGTGAAAAGCCTCCGTCCTTCTTCAGCCTTGGTTTTCCAGTAGGACCTCAGCCTCCTTGCCTCTCAGGAGGAGGTGTGTGCGGGGTGGGCAGTGTCGCTCTAGAGGGCCCAGGCCCTTCCCTCCCAGCCTGGTGCACCCCTGGGGCTGACGGGCCACCCTCAGGCAGAGGCAACTTCCCTCTGCATCCGAGGGACTCTGTTAGACAGCATCTGATTTTTATTTGCAAATGCAGGTTGCCAGGTCACAGGAACCTTTTATGCTTGTGCCCCGCCTGAGTCCCAGGCCCCCGGGATCCCCATAGAGCCAAGCATAAGGTCTGCTGAAGCTTTGGCCCTCTCAGGTGAGTGGGGCCCCCTGGAGGCGGCGTCTGCGAGGGTCCTGTCACCTTGGGTGGATTTGAAGGGTCCGTGAGCGCAGCTGGGGTCTGGAGTGGGTAGAAGAGTTGGCATCCGGGGCCAGCTTCCCAGCCTGACCCCCTTCTCCAGGTGACTCTGAGCCGTGTCAGCTCTCCAGGAATGTTCAGGTGCCCCAGTTCCATTTGCCAAGGGCCCCCTCCAGCCAGCTTCTCACACCGCACTGCAGGAGCTCCTCATCGCCCTTGCAGGCTTAGCTGCAAACAGGTGGCCCATCGGCTTCCCGGGACGCTAGTTCCGGGTTCTTTCTCCTCATCACGTGCAGTGCCTTCGCAGCCAGCATCTTGCTCTTCCTCTGAGTGTGGTGTGTCTCACAAACAAATCCAGATCAGATCTGGTCTTAAGAGTTTCACCTCTAAAAGAGGCCTGGATCTCAGCCATCTCACCTGTTTTAAGGAAAACACCTTGAGCTGTACTAAGCAGGTGTGATATATTTATATTTATCTTTAGATAATGTTTTGATTGTTTTAAAATGAGACTTGCATATGTTAAAAATGAATAGCTTATGCTTTGGGATTCTCAACCTGCTCCCTGCCCTTTTTGAAAATCAGCGACAGGAAACATAAGCTGGATTCTCCAGGTTTCAAGAGAGCACAGCTGGGGCCCTTCCTTGCTCCCGGGAGAGCTGGGCTGGCCGACGGGCTCTTTCTGGCTCTGAGGTTCTGGAGGCTTGCTGCTTTTTTCAGATGCTCCTGGATGGTGGAGGGAGCAGAGGTGTCTGAGCAGAAAGGCCTGTGTTGTTTTTAGAAACTTTCAAACCCTTTGCTTAAGCACTTAAGACTTGAGTGTGTGCCTAGAAAGTAGGAAATAAACAGCTATTTATATCCCTGTGACCTCGTGATTTCTGATGACGTTCAACGAAATGAAACCCTGAGTAGCCGACACCCACTCCTCTGGGTTCACAGCGGCTGGGAAGCGGCAGGAGTGGCAGAGGCGGCTGGAGGCAGTAACGTGGACTGTCTGAGCCTCAAAACTTACCCTTGAGGAATGAGAGCTTTCGTGGGTTTCTTTGGGTGCGCTCAGTACAGATTACCATCCTAGCCGTTTATCCAAGGTCAGCCACCCGCTCAGGCTTGAGCCCCACACAGTTCCCCCTCGTACTTCAAGGCCGGGGCCCTCGGCAAACCAGGCTGGTCCTTTCAGCCCATTGGTCAGATTTTAGAGAGGATTCTAAAATCAGCAAAATTTCAGAAATGAACTCATATTGTTTAGTTTTGGAGAAAGCATGGCTCTAGAGCCATCCTCAGACTCAAACACAAACCGAGGTGCGTCTCAGCTGACTTTACGCTTGGGCTGTTTGCTTCTCGAGGCAATTTTATAATAAGAGTAGAACATGCACAGTGAGGAAATAAGTTAAAAATCAGTAAAAGCGAAAATGTGACATAAAAACGTAGTCCCACCACTCAGAGCTCACCAGCTATCAAGGCTCGTCCTTCCCCAAACTTCAGTGTGCTGCTGTGTGTATGATTTTCTTTTCCTAAATGACATCATACTGATGTTTTTAGTGTAGTTTTGGATGTGTGGACATATTTGCCTTTTTTCTGAAAGACCACTGTACTTTTTTGCCTATAAGAATTATTTAAGGTAAGGTTTACTTCTTCCAAAGTCAAAACTGACGGCCAAGCTTAAAGTGAGCTTTTGTTTGGTGGCGTGTGACCTGGTGCGTTAGACATAAATGCTGTCATCACCGCTACTGAGCTCTTCCCCGAATTCTGTGTCCCACACACTTGGAAAAATGCTGGGCTAGAGAGCGTCACAGACTGACGCAGAAGTCCTCCACCATTGGGCGGGCTCAGGCTCAGAGAGGGTCATAGGCCTTGCAGTGTCTGCCCCCAGACCCCTTGGCACAGGCGTCCCGCCAGCGACGCTCTTCTCGGGCCGTCGCCTGGCCCCCTGCCGAGCACCAGCCCCAGGCCCCCGGCGCGGAGCCCGCACTGACCGCCAGGGCTGTGCTTGCAGACTGCCGGCTCCACATCTGCCTGTACTACCGGGAAATCCTGGTCAAGGAGCTGACCACGTCCAGCCCCGAGGGCTGCCGGATCTCCCACGGCCACACCTACGACGCCAGCAGCCTGGACCAGGTCCTGTTTCCCTACCCGGAGGACAACAGCCAGAGGAAGAACATTGAGAAGCTGCTCGGCCACCTGGAGAGGGGCGTGGTCCTCTGGATGGCCCCCGATGGGCTCTATGCCAAGAGACTCTGCCAGAGCAGGATCTACTGGGACGGGCCCCTGGCGATACCCAGCGACCGGCCCAACAAGCTGGAGAGAGACCAGACCTGCAAGCTGTTTGACACGCAGCAGTTCCTCTCAGGTGAGGTGGAGAGGCTCGGCCGGAACGGGGCGCCTGTGCGAGCTGGGCCTGGGAGCGTGGAGCTGGTGATGCTTGGCGTGCCCCCCGCGAGGGCCATGGCAGCACGTCGCTCGGCAGGGCTTCCTTCTCTGCGGCCCTGCGCCCACCCGGCCCGACCCCAGAGTAGCTCTCCTGTGGGCTCACCTGTCACCCCATCTGCGGGGGCCTGTGAAGAGCGGGAGATCGTCCCGGGGCTGTGGTGCAGGCTGAGGTCTTAAAGTTTGAGGACGTACCTACTCCCCACCGGCCAGTGAGGCTCCTGTTTTCCTGGCACAGCGGCCGCAGCAGCATATTTGTGATGGTTCAGCTCTGTTGTGGCCCCTGGAAACACTAAGAGTTCGGGACGCATCACCAGCGCTCGTGGCTGTGAGATGCACCGCCCTCAGCAGACGTCTCCCAGCAGGCGGGACCCCGCGAGTGTGCAGAACTGATTTTGCAGAGGGGAATTTATGAGTTGTTTCTAGATTTCAAATCACATTTTCCAGAGTCACCAGGTTTTGTTTTCCTAGTATTGATTTCGTGGCAGTTAAATCGGGTCCCGGGCTTTTGTGAGCCCTGCGGCCACCTTGTGGGGGAGTCCGTCCCCAGCGTCCATTCGGCTGTCCCCATCATCAGGCCTCTTCTGGATGGAGAGCTGGTTCTCCCTCATCCTTAGCTCTTTTTGTATGAGCGCCTCCTTCAGAAACAGCCTGTGTCTGGGCTTTCCTGGGCCTCCCTTCCCCGAAGCTGCTTCTTGATTCAGCTTACCTGGAGCACAGCCCCTGCAGTCCGCCAGCAGAGACGGTGCTCAGCTCCGGGGTCTGTGGCTCCCATTTGCTGAGGCTGCTCTAGATTCTCTTTCATTGCCCAAGCAAACATGTCCCTGGTGACTCACTCTCCCCAAGAGGCAAACCGGGAGAAGGAGGGAGAGCTAACCTCTGGTCCCTGGCAGCAATCCCTGCCTGACCCAGGCCTCGCAACACATGGGGCCCTGGGCCCAGCGTGCGGACCGCCTGCCACGGGGCTCACGGAGGAGCCAGGGGTCTGAGGTCTGTGGCCAAGTCCGAAAGAGCCTGGCTCTGGGCCTCCTTGAGGTGACAGGTCTTGGATTCAGAAGGTTCGCTGTGGGTGGGAGGGCTTCATCCTGGAGAAGGGGCCCGCGCCTCTTGGGGTGTCTCTGGCCCCGCAGCTGCAGGAAGGGAGCTCTGTTGTGCATGGCCGTCAGCCTCTGGGACTGTGGGCCCGTCGTGTGGGGCCGTGCGCTTCTTCATGAGGGACTCTACGCCCCCTCATGAGGGGCTGTGTGTCCCTTCATGTCCTCACGTGAGGCTGTGTGTCCCCTCATGTGGGGCCGTGTGCCCCCTCATGTCCTGACGTGAGGCTGTGTGCCCCCCCATGTCCTCATGGGGGGCTGTGTGCCCTTTCATCTGGGGCTGTGTGTCCCTCATAGGGGACTGTGTGTCCCCTCATGTGGGGCTGTGTGCCCCCTCGTGTGAGGCTGTGCGGTCCCTCATGTGGGGCTGTGTGCCCCCTCGTGTGGGGCTGTGTGTCCTTCATGTGAGGCTGTGTGTCCCCTCATGTCCTCATGTGGGGCCGTGTGCCCCCTCATGTCCTCATGTGGGGCTGTGTGTCCCTCATGTGGGGCTGTGTGTCCCTCATGTGGGGCTGTGTGTCCCTCATGGGGGGCTGTGTGTCCCTCATAGGGGACTGTGTGTCCCTCATGGGGGGCTGTGTGTCCCTCATGTGGGGCTGTGTGTCCCTCATGGGGGGCTGTGTGTCCCTCATAGGGGACTGTGTGTCCCTCATGGGGGGCTGTGTGCCCCTCACGTGAGGCTGTGTGTCCCTCATGTGAGGCTGTGTGTCCCCTCATGTCCTCATGGAGGGCTGTGCGTCCCCTCATGTGGGGCCATGTGCTCCCTCATGAGGGGCTGTGTGTCCCTTCGTGTCCTCACATGAGGCTGTGTGTCCCTCATGTGGGGCTGTGTGTCCCTCATGTGGGGCTGTGTGTCCTTCATGTGGGGCTGTGTGTCCCTCATGGGGGGCTGTGTGTCCCTCATAGGGGACTGTGTGTCCCTCATGGGGGGCTGTGTGCCCCTCACGTGAGGCTGTGTGTCCCTCATGTGAGGCTGTGTGTCCCCTCATGTCCTCATGGAGGGCTGTGCGTCCCCTCATGTGGGGCCATGTGCTCCCTCATGAGGGGCTGTGTGTCCCTTCGTGTCCTCACATGAGGCTGTGTGTCCCTCATGTGGGGCTGTGTGTCCCTCATAGGGGACTGTGTGTCCCTCATGTGGGGCTGTGTGTCCCTCATGGGGGGCTGTGTGTCCCTCATGGGGGGCTGTGCGTCCCCTCGTGGGGGGTTGTGCGCCCCCTCGTGTGGGGCTGTGTGTCCCTCATAGGGGACTGTGTGCCCCCTCATGGGGGGCTGTGTGTCCCCTCGTGTGGGGCTGTGTGCCCCCTCGTGTGGGGCTGTGCAGTCCCTCATGGGGGGCTGTGCGTCCCTCGTGTTGTCTCCGACCAGGAGCTGCCTCGGTCTCGCTCTTCCCCTGTGAGCCAGGGCTATGCTCTGTGCTAGGGCAGCCTCTCGTCTTGAAGTGTTTTCTGAGGTTCAGGGAGGAAACTGTGAACTAAAAGCTGCAGCTGTGCAGACAGGCCCCTCCAGTCAGGGATTCCCGCGAACCTTCTTGAGCCGCCAGGCCTCTCAGCCAACTGTTTCAGAGAAGTGAGCCAACACAGGGGCGTGGGTGTCACCCCCGCCCCCTCACAGTGTGGAAGCCTGGCACACGTTCTGCTGAAGTCAGTTAGGTTTGATTTGAATTCTGGAAGAAAAAAAAAAAAAGCAGGAAGTCAATGGTCCAGTGAGTTAGCTAGAAACTTCTTCGGTTGAAGAGAACAGTGGAAATCTTTGATATCTACCCATTCAGGATCTGCAACCTTCTGGGGACAGCCCCGCAGCCCGCGCGCACATCTGATAAGGCCAGGAGGCTGTGCGCACGCGGCCGCGCCCATGTGAGCCTCCTCTGCGGACTGACATGTGCTCTGGGGGCGGGGCCAGGGCGCTGGTGCACGTGGGCGGCGCGGGCCTGGGGCCTCATCCCACCCTCCCTTCTGAGGGAAGCAGCTCAGAGTCACCGGGTCTCCAAGATAACGTCCTGCACTCTGCGGATGTCGGAGGCCGTGGGCAACACAGACTGCGGCTTAGAGGTCCTGGGTCAAATCAGAAACTTCTGATTTTTTTGGAAAAAGCAGATTCTCCTCGTGTAAACGATTCTTTTGGCTAAACACAGCTCCATTTCCTTTTCGGCCTCCCCTACTCCTTTCCGAGACCTTTGCCTCCTTGTGGGTCCAAAGCTGCAAAAGGAGCCCCCCTCTTGGGGTGCAGCCCCCTCGAGGTGAAGGTGATGCCCAGGGGAGACCTGTGGAAACAAACACTCATGTGCACCCCGCATCTGGTCCCACCCTCACCGCTGTCTGGCCCCCACACCCGCGTGGGCTCCCATCCCTGCCCCGCGTCCAGCGTGCGGGTCTCTGAACTGCTTCCGTTGGTCTGCAGAGCTGCAGGCGTTCGCGCACCACGGCCGGCCACTGCCGAGGTTCCAGGTGACTCTGTGCTTCGGGGAGGAGTTCCCAGACCCTCAGAGGCAGCGCAAGCTCATCACTGCCCACGTGAGTGTCTGCTTACCTTCGGGTGAATCAGGGCAGGACCCCACTTAGAGGAGTTCAGATGGGAAATAAGTGCCCTGGGCCCTGGGCAGAGTGGGAGGATGTCCGGTGAGCAGCCTCCCCGCCCTGGACACCTGCCCATCACCACCTGGGGTGACCTCTGGCCTGCACTGCACCCATCCCATCTGTTTTGCTTTCCAAGGAAATAGTCATATTCCCATTTCATAGGGATTTAAAAGGATGGGGCTAAAAGTTGCCCTTTAAAATTCTTGACATTTAATGTTACTTTAAAAATGCCTTCTAGCTGATCTCCCCTTAAGGGGAAGCTTTCGCCCTGACTTGAGTATTGTGTAAGCCCCTCCAAAAGGCCCCCATCCTCTCTTGTTTCTGGTTGTTAGAATTTCTTTAATTGTCGCAAGCTGAGGGCTGCGTGTGTTTGGTGGAGCAGAATCTCTTATGGCCTTTGGGCAGCTCAGGTCATGGTCTCGCTTTCCAGCAGAGTCTAGCATGGGCTCACCTGCACCGAGTAAACATCTTTCACAGAAAAGGAAAGCAGGAAGGTTTAGAGAAATAACATGTAGCATTAATTTGCCACAGAAAGCAGAGTTTTGAATACTTGGAATTTTCAAATTTGAAATTGAAAGCCTCTGTGTGGCTGTGACCTGTGGAAGTTATTAACAAGCCCAGGTGACAAATAGCAGCAGAGAACGTCACACCAAACAATAATAGAATTCAGGTCACATCTTTTAAAAAAAGATTTTAATTAAAATTTAAAAAAAACTTTTAATTATATTTTAGAGTATAGCCAACTAACAATGTTGCGATAGTCTCAGGTGGCCAGCAAAGAGACTTGGCCACACACATATGTATCCACACAACCCCTGCTTCTTGATTATAAAGTCAAGAAACAACTGACCAACCAACAGAAATATAGTCCCCATAAATCTTTAGAGTTTTCTCGTGAATTCTCTCACTGACCGACAGTTACTGATATAATAACGGATTCTTGTTAACAACTGTCCAAGGACTGAATGACCTCGGCACGGGCACACGGCACCTCGGAAGATGGTGGTGAGCCCTGCGTCTGAGTCTCGGGGCTGCACGCACTGGCCTGGGTCAGCCGGGACCCTGGGTGCACCCAGGAGTCTTGCTCCTCTCCTCGTGGATTGGATTTGCTTCAGTGGCTTCAGATGAGTTATGCTTGAGCCACTATATGTGGGCTCGTGCACCTGACAGGATGAATGTGCCCCGCTTCTTACTGTGAGTTCAGAAAAAGCTGAGCTTGAATTCTCTGGTGAATGCGCTCCACCCTCATACTGAGACTAGAGGGATCTGGGGTCAGCTAACTTCCCTTTCTCCACCATCCCTGTTAAACGCCAGATGTGGAAAAATAAGTCCACTGGTCTAACTTACCGGATTACCTTAAACTTTAATGAGACTCAGGTTTGATCCCTGGGTCAGGAAGATCCCCTGGAGGTGGGCTTGGCAACCCGTTCTGGTGCTCTTGCCTGGAGAATCCCATGGACAGAGGAGCCTGGCTAGCTGCAGAACATAGGGTTGCAAAGAGTGGGACGCAACGGCAGTGCCTGAGCCCGCGTGCACCTTGAACTCACCCTTAGTTTGGTCGTTTTGCCAATGTGCTTTGTTTAGTTCTCGTTTAGTATAAATTTCAAGTGGCAGTTGGTTTACAAACAGCGTTATGACCTTTCCGTTCAACTGAAGCGCAAAATTCAGGAGATCCTGTTTGTAGGTCAGCGTGTCCTCCAGAAGGCTCCTCACATGACATGTCCTCACGGTCGCAGCACTTCAGTGCACGTGTGACCGTGTCCTCAGATGTGGAGGCTTCTTGCCAGATGGCCATGATGTCTTGTTTCAATCTTCACTGCAGGTTGAACCTCTGCTAGCCAGACAGCTGTATTATTTTGCCCAGCAAAACAGCGGACACTTCCTCAGGGGCTACGACCTGCCCGAGCACGTCGGTGGCCCGGAGGACTTCCACAGGCCCCCGAGACACTCCTCCATCCAGGAGTGAGAGCCCCGGGGCCGGAGACGGCGCGCGTGCAATACGCGCACAGAGAGCCGCTGGCTGAGCCCCTGCTCCTTCTCTGCAAAATGGGGAATGGGGGCTTCAGTCCCACTCCTGAGGAGAACATTGGTAGAGAATCGACGTGACAGATGAGCTTTTTCCAGGAGAAAGAATGCTTTTCAGGATCTTCTGCGGACGAATGTGAAACTCATCGTCACGTGGTTTACATTTACTGACTTGCTGTCTCCAGTCTGATGTGAACTCTTTCTTGCGTGAAGAGCGAGAAGCCTGTGCTTCATTGCTGACCACTAGGATGGCACGAAGGGGCCCAAGTGCCAGCCTGTTTCTCAGGGAAGTAGAACCTACGTGTGAGGCCATCCTGCCCAGAGGAGGAGCGCTCCAGCTGCTGGGGGTGACGCGCCTCGGGACGCTGACGGCAGGACAGACTCAGCTCCTGGGGTCCCCACCTTCCCGGGGTCCCTCCCTGGGTGGCCCACCACCTCCTGCCTGCAATCCCCGCACCCCCAGGCCCAGAACCCAGCTGGTATGGCCCTGTGGTGTTTCTCGAGCCAAAAGCATCAGGGCCACCCTGAGTACCAGGTTTTGTCACTTCGTACTCATTGGAAAAGACTCTGATGCTGGGAGGGATTGGGGGCAGGAGGAGAAGGGGACGACTGAGGATGAGATGGCTGGATGGCATCACGGACTCGATGGACGTGAGTCTGAGCGAACTCTGGGAGACGGTGATGGACAGGGAGGCCTGGTGTGCTGTGATTCATGGGGTCACAAAGAGTCAGACACGACTGAGCGACTGAACTGGACTGAACTGAGCTGACTGGTTAAGATATCTTTTGTTTGTCTTTTATCTCTCATGCTATAGAAATTATTGCTATAGCAAAAAGAGAGAGACCGACAGATCAGCACCCCGAGATGTGTTTCTGAAGCTTGGTGAGCGTTTCCCCTCCTGTCCTGTTTGTTAGGAGACCGGCTACCATGGCAACACTACGTCCCCGGGGAGGGCCCTGCGCGAGGGCAGGACGGCGCTCTGCAGATTGAGCAACTGCAGGCCCAGGGAGCTGTTTTTGCTTATTTTGTATATTACATGCTTCCTCATGCCAGTGACAGTTTGACAGGGCCTTAAAATTATTGGGCTTTTTCCAAACACAGCTTTTTATAGAATCACTAAGATATCTACTTGCTTAAGTGAACTTAACCACTTATTTGTTGTTCCTTTTGGAAAAGTACAGATGTTTGGACCATGGTGCAGCAGCTTATTTTTGTCCTACTGGGAACTAATTGCCATGACTTTTAGGCTCAGTGTACAAACTGATATTCTCTTATTCTAGTCTGTGTCTTTAAGTCATTCAACAAACTTGCATTAGACAGATTGTAGCTTTTAACCAGCTTAGTAAGCAATGAAGCCTGAAAATGTCATTTCTTTTTCTTTTTTTTTGGGGGGGAAGATGTTTTTAGGGATAAAATAATACGTATTAACTACAGAAATGTTAGACAGTATAAAAAGGCAAAACCCAAAGCGAATCTTCCTATTTTCCAATCCAACCTCGTCCACAAGAAGAATTCGATTCTTCCAACAGATTTTACTTTTCTACAGATACACACAAACTTAAAAAAAAAATCTCAAGGGTCCTTTGTGCCCCCACACATGCAGACTTACCTGCTCCTGGGGCACTTCTGCCAAGCCCACCTTGAGGCCCGCAGCGCAGTCTAAGCGGTTCATTAGGCAGGCGGAGGGAGCCCCTTCCGACAGCGGATTGCACTCCGTGGGCTACGGTGACTTATACATCTCATAGATGTGAGCATCTGGGGTACATTACCCCCAGGGGGCAGGAGGGGCAGACACGCGGCTCCCTCGCCTCCTTTCCAACATGAAGCTGCTCTGGCTCAAGCTCCGTGTCTGGCAGATGCTGTTGGCTGGGGCCACAGCCCGTCCACGTGCATAGCGCGTGTGCGCCGTGGCTTTCTGCGGTCTGGGGGACCCACGGCGTGGGGCGGCAGATGAACCGTGAAGCAGTCTGGGTGAGGGACCCCGACGTGGGCTCAGCAGCTCCGTGTGTTGTTAGTGGAGGACGCTGTCAAGTTTAGGCCCTTGTCATTTGGAAGAGTTTTAGGTCCGCGGGGAAGGTCTCGGGGGCTCCCCTGGCTTGTTTCTTGTTCCTGAGGTTTGGTCACACCACGGGCAGAGACCGGCGTCTTTGGAGCACCACAGAGAGCTCCTTCACATCATGGTTTCGGAAGCTCCTCAGTCACCACTCGGAGACCCAGCCAGGCGGTCGTTTCGCAGTGGAGAAGCTGCTCCACGTGGCCCAACAAGCCCACGACCGTGGGGACCACCTGAGTCCAGCTGTGCCCAGCGTGAGCAGAGAGGCTTCCGTGGGCTCAGCTGTGAACAAGGCTCTCTTACCAGGTCCCTGCGAGCAAGCCCGGGTGCAGGTCTGACGTGGGCTGTGTCCTCAGACTGGTGATCGAGCTGCGTCCCCGGGGAAGGCTGCACCAGTGAAGGTCTTTTATTTCTGTGAATCATTTTATTAGCGAAAATCCAGACACAGCGTAAGCCCTCCCATCCTCCTGCGGTCACATCACCCCACTCTCCACAGGCGGGTCTCCTCTGAAGGTGCTGAGCTTCCATAAGCTCTGTGTCTTTGTTACCTGTCTCCATAAACAGCTGTAGCTCACTGTGTAGCTCACGCCATCTGCCTGCCATGTGCGTCATCTTGCAACTGGCCTTTCGGGCCCCGACTCGGGGCTGGACACGTGTCAGCGTGTGGGGGGTGGCCTCGTCCAGCCCTGTTTCCCGATGTGGAAGATCATGAGGGCCGGTTCCCGGTTTCTCTTTTCACCGCTTTTAAGAAGGCAAGTGTGTGCAGCACAGCTGAAGTGCAGGAGACAGGCCAGCCTCCTCCAGGGCAAACTCGCCGTTAGCCTCTTGGGGAGGGGGCTTTGCGGGTGCAGAGGGCCTCCCGCTGCCCAGCCTCCCTCCTGGGACTGTCCAGGCCGAACAGTCCTTGGACAGTTGTACATAATCTTGTCATGAATTTTGCTGTGAATTGCTTTTCAAAGCAGATTTTTATTTGTGATATTTTGAATCTTAATAAAGGTTTTAAAGGGCAGTTTTTCATGGGCTGTGTTACTGAGCCCTCATCTCGACAGCTCTTTAAACACTCCCTCCTCCTGTTGCGTTCAGCAGCCTGTTTCCTTCCTGGCTGCGATGAGCCTCCCAAAAATCAGATCTCACACGTTCAGCTTGTTTTTAAAAAAAACACACACCCTGCCGCGCGTCCCAGTGTCGAGCAGCGCCCCGCCTCACTCCCGACCACCGTGAGGGTCTCAGCGCTGAGGACCTGTGTCGACGCTGCCTTCTGTTCCATCGCTGTTGCTAACGGGAAAGGGGTGTCAGTTCACCAGCATCCAGACTGTGGACAGTGATAAGCTGTGTGCGGGGAGGGCACAGATGAGACAGAACCCCACCCCAGGGCCTGCGCCCCTCCCCCGGATCTTCAGCCCCAGCTCCTGCCCCCACCTGTGCTGTTAAAACCCTTGCAGCTGAAGACTGTGATGCTCTCAGAAGCCTGTGTGTCCTTTGCATCTAGGAATCCTAGAATGCTAGATCTGAATAATTTCAGATTTGCTAAGTGGTAACCAAATCAAAATAATGGGGAAATAAACTATTACACTGCTCTGGGGGCTGTCTGCTCAGAAAGTGTGGGTGGACTTAGTCTCACAGCAAGTTTTGTTCAAACAGCCTGTCCGTGCGTTGCATCTGAAAGAGGCTTTCGAGGGGTTCTGTGCCCTTGAGCTTGGTCTCAGGTGATGCTCCGCATCTGTCAGGTACCGCAGGCGTGAGCCTTTCTCCACCCACAGGGCGGGGCTGGCTATCCTGGGCTCAGTCTCCTCAACAAGCATCTCCTTTTACGTGAAGCATGCCTCTGCTGGGAGAATCATCTTCCACGTCGTCTCTCTCGAAAGAAGCTCCAGGGGTCGAGTGAGGTCATCTTTTTCCAGGAGATGCTGTCCCTGAGCTGACCCAGGCAACCGGCTCAGTGTTTTCTGAACTAGTTATGAGTCCTGGGCTGTTACAGGACCTGGAGAGCCAGGAACTCTTCAGTGACCTCTGTCCACCGGGGTACAGCGTGTGGCCCACAGCTGTCCAGGCAGACTTGCTGGAGGGTGGGGACCCTGGCGCTGTCAGCGGGCATCTGGTCCAAAATAATATAAAGTTCATTTTATCCCAGTCCTGGAGCTAATGGTCAGAAGTTTGGAACCTGTGGACATCTTATGATCTTTGAAAGCTGTTGCTTCACTTCTTTAGAAATTACCGTTCTCTATCCCCCCAACCACCACCTGCCCCTGCCTTCCCATCAGGCGGGCATGATGGTGGCTTCGCAGAGAATCATCCCAGCAGATAAGGGCTCTTTGCCTCCTCTGGCCTCTCCTTCAGGTCAGGATCCCACAGCGGCCCGGTGCCTCCTCTCCCGGAAAGCCTCTCCTGGCTGCCCGGCTGCCGCCCCCACCCAGGGCCCAGCTCCGGCCGTGGCCCTTCTGGAGGCGTTTCTTGCCCCAGTGTGTACACCCCCCACACCCCGCCTGGCTCACTCCCCGGCAGAAAGACAACACTGGTCCTTGGTGGAAAAAGGGAGGGCTCAAGGAGGCTGGGAGTTTAAGAAAGATCAACCGCCCCTTCAGCCCTCTGGACGCTCACCCGGACCAGAGAAAGATGCTCAGAGCCGAGGAAAAGGGCTGCGTGAGAAGAAATGCATGTCCAGGCGTCGGCTTCTCCCGGGTGAAGGCCAGCTGTCCTCCTGGAAAGAGGAACCGCGAGGCAGACCTGGGAAGAGGGAGCCGGAGGAGCCGTCCGTGCACGCCGGGGCGGGCTGAGCCGTGGGTGTCGGCGGTGTCTGCACGGAGGCCACGCTGAGGGCCAGCACCAAGCTGAGTGCCAGCCCGAGGGAAGGAGTGCGATCCGAAGGGAGCAGAGGCCGAGCTCCCTTGGTGGCGTGAGCGCTAAAATGAAACTGCACTGCTGAGCGACACACGCCGTGTTTCTTAGAAACATCAGCCTCGGCTCAGAGCTGCACCTGCCGCGCGACCCTGGTCATGTTCATTCTGGGCTGTAGTCACTGCTCACTAATTTTCTTTCGTAAAATAAAGTCCTTGAAGACAGGTGCTGGTCTCGCGTCCTGGTGCATGCGGGGCCTGCCCTCGAAACTCAGAAGGCAGTGTCGGGCGTGTGGGTTACTCGAAAGCCACTGCAGCATGCCTGGTGGGGACATGCTCGTCAGGGTTGCGTGGAGGCCCATCTCGCAGGGCACAGAGCGTGCGCACCGGCCCTTGTGGCAGGAAGCAGAGGCCTGTGCCCTCAGCCCTGCCCTGCCAGCCCCGCCCCGCCTTGGGCCTTTGTCTTTCTGCTGTTTCCCCTGGGACACTCTCCTCTCAAAATTATCTCTTCACCAGGGAAGCTCTATACTGTGCTGAGCTCCACTCTGGCCCCTCTGCATCTGAGGTGACCCCTTTCTGTATCACCCCACCCTCCCTGGGGACCTCCCCCTCCCCCATCACCCCCACCCTCCCTGGGGGCCTCCCCCTCCCCCTCCCCCATCACCCCCACCCTCCCTGGGGGCCTCCCCCTCCCCCCTCCCTGGGGGCCTCCCCTCCCCCCTCCCTGGGGGCCTCCCCCTCCCCCCTCCCTGGGACCTCCCCCTCCCCCACCCTCTTCGCTCCTGCAGGGTCACCCTGCCTTCGGTTCTACTATTTACCTCACGTGAATGGCAAAAGGGAAGGTTGCTTGAAAACAGGAAGGAAAAGAACATTGATGTAGATTTTTAATTGCGGTACAACACAGAAGTAAAATGCATGATTTGTAAGTGCACAGCTCAGTGGCACCAAGTCCAGTCACCTAACGCTGTGCAGCCATCACCACCGTCATCCCAAGCGCTTCATCTCAGACTGAAATGGTCCCCAGAATACTCAGTCACCTACCCCTCCCTCGGGCCCTGGAAACCACCATCCACTTTCAGTCTATGAATCAGAGGCTTCTAGGGGCCTCACGTAAGTCAGATTATTCAGGACTTGTCCTTTGTGACTGGTTGATCTCAGGGACATAATGTTCTCAAGGTCCAGCCATGCTGAGGCCTGTGCTGGGGCTCCCTTTTTAAGGCTGTGAAGGTCAGGGAGGAAGGGCCACGTGCTCCCCCAGCGTCCTTGCACAGATGGGCATTCGGGCTGCCTTCACCTTTGGGCTGTAGTGAGTAATGCTGCTGTCAATATGGGGATACAATACCTGTTCTGAGACCCTTCTAAATTTCTGGGGCATATCAGGCCATCTGGTAATTCACTTTTAACTTTCGAGGGCCCTCCACATCACTTTCCCCAGAGCTGCGCAGGCTCACACGCCCACCCCCCGGGCACAGGTGCTCCCGTCTCCACACCCTCACGGACACTGGTTGGAACAGTAAAACAAAATGCCGTTCGCTATGAAGCGCTTCCTGAAGACCCACTGTGTTCCCAGCCTCTGCCTCATCCGGGGAAGGGGGAGCAGGGCGTGGGCAGGCTCTCCCCGGCTGGGGCAGGATGGCCTTCAGTAAAAGAGGTGAAGAAACTGAGGCTCAGGAACCCTAAAGTTACTGTTGGGCTGGCCAAAAAGTTCCCTGGGGTCTATAACAAATATCCTTATTCAATTTGCTATTATCATTTAAAATGTGACTTTTCAAAATGCATGTAAAAGTACTTATAAGAAACCCTTCAGGCTGACTCACTTCTCCAGTTTAAATGTCTGCCCTAGTGTCACTGTAAGCAACGACGATTTGTAAACACACAAAGTGGGTGTGACTGTTTTATTTCCATTCCCCAGTAACACTGAACTAACAACGACTGTGAGGACACCCTCCCCTGAAGCATCTGAAACGTGCCTCCAGGGAAGACACCAGGCTTCTTGGTCCTCAGCTTCCCAGGAACACAGCCTGGTCTTTGTGTCAGTGTTTGTCAAATCAGTGGATTGTTTAACTAGTTAATTAAATAAGTTAATTTAAAAGAATTAATTTCTTAATTGACTACTGGCTTCGTGGGATATATCAATATGTTCCATCTCTAAGCTGGTACCTTTCATTGGCAATGAAATCTCCTATTAAAAATGCTGTAATACATCTCAGGTTCTTTTTCTGAAAAAGCTTCAAGGGTTCAGTTTGTAGAAATGGGTCACGGCAACTCCTAATGAAGCCTGTGCTCTTGGGAACCATGTACCCTGTGCCCACGGGTGGCTCCGGGCCCGGGGGGGTCCCCAGCGCTCAGGTGGGACAGGCCTGGAGGCTGGGGCCTCCCTGACTCTTGCCTCCCGCCTGCCTGCGTCCTGGGGCTTCTCCACGCGGGTCCCCTCTGTAGATGGAGACTCGCCAGCGACTTCTCCCAGTCAGAGGACCAAGCAGGGTATCCACAGGGCTCCCAGGCCCAGCAACCCGGCTCACTCCGGGACCCTGGTCTCCCTGGGACCCCGCTGCCTGGGCGTCTTTCCCCTTGGGAAGCGAGCTGCAGCAGCAAAGGCAAGGTCCACGGACACTCAGGGCCCCGGGCATCTTGTGCAGCTACACTTTGGGGAGGATCGCTCAGGTGTAGATGAAAGTGTCTTTTCTCCTGAAGAAGGTGTGGGGTGTGGGCACAGGGCCGGACACAGGCCCTTCCCGTCACCCCTCCTCCTCCCTGTCTGTGACCGCAGCGGCCCTCGGGGCTCCGCGCTCCTTCCAGCTGGAGCCAGGACTCCACCACCCTGGGAGCCCAAGATTCTGCCAAGGGCGCTTCCCCACTCGAGGGTCTAGGAGGGGAGGGGGAGGGCAGGGGTCTGCACCCTTCCACTAACACCGATGTCTTCGTGGGAAAGGGCCCTCAGGAGGCCCCCTGGAAAGGCAGCAAGACATCCAACCGTTTCACACGGCCGTTTACAGACCAACAAGACCTGTGGGGCAGAGAACGCAGTGGGCACAGGGTGGGCCCCACGCGCCCCGGGCCAGGCGCCTGCGGACGCGGCGGGCAGGGCAGGGGCTGGGAGGGGGCAACGAACGCGGTCTCCCAGGGCGGCGAGGCCAGGGCGTCTTCGAGGGACCCCCAGCGTCTTCCCCTGGCCGGGCGTCGGGGGGCGCTGGACCTGCGGCAGCCCCGCTCCCGGACCCCGCTCCCGGACCCCACCCCCGGACCCCCGGGCGCCCCCAGCCCCGCCGCCGAGCGAGAAGGGCCCGCTTGTTCCTGGAAGCCCAGCAAAAGCCCCCGCAGCCGATGAATAACTGCTCCGCGATTAGAAAGCACCGCCGGGCAGCAGGCAAACCTCAGGAGGGGAAATACGGACCTTCCTCCTCGACAGCCGGCCCGGGCCGGGCTCCACCCACCCCGCCCCCGCCCCGCCCCCGCCCCGCCCCGCCCCGCCCCCGACCCCCCCGACCCCCACCCCCCGCCCCGCCCCGCCCCTGACCCCGCCCCCGCCAGCCCCCGCCCCCTGACCCCGCCCCCTGACCCCGCCCCCGCCCCCGCCCCGCCCCCCAGCCCCCCCAGTCCCCGCCCCGCCCCGCCAGCCCCCGCCCCCCTGACCCCCGCCCCCCTGACCCCCACCCCTGTGGCTCTAGGTCCCTGGGGCCATGAGAGGGAAGAGCCGCGGCCCCATCTGAGGGCCCTGCGCCCCGTCCCCCGGGGGTCCCTCTGGGTGGCCCAGGCTTTCTCAGGCCACCAGGCCTCCCGGGACTGCGGCTGCAGTTCCCACCCTCCTGCTGAAGGGCGGGGCTGCCTGTGGGGCTGTTGGCAGAGAGGGGGCTCTGGGGCAGGAAAGAGGGGCAGCTGGAGGGGTCCCCGGTCCTCCTCCAGGAGGAGGGCGGCCGGCGGACGCGTGTGGCTGAGCGCGAGCCGCATCACTGGCCCAGCCTCCACCTCTCCCACCTCGAGGCCGGGGCTGGGTCTGCCGGCTCCAGGGTCATTAAACGGAGCCATTATTGAAAATTAAATTTCATAAATTATAATAAGAGAAAAACAGCAAATTCTCATTGTTTCAGATTACCTGGCCACCGTTTTCCGCCATCTCTGCTCTGGAGTTTACGGGCAGCGGGTCTGTGCTGCGGGTCACGGCGCAGCCCCGAGTCACTTTCTGCATCCCTGAGCCCCGGGGGCACCCCCTCCAGCCCAGCTCACAGAGAGGAAGGTGGGAGACAGGAACAGCCGTGGTGTCTCCCGGGGGCCTGGGGAGGGGGAGGGGTCGAGCGGGGGTGCTCCAGGCCAAACTGGCCTCCGCTCACCGACAGTGGCTGCCCAGCCCTGGGCGTTGCCAGCCTCTCTCTGGGGCCTTCTCCTGGCCGAAGAAATGCACCACGAGCCTCTCCCAGGGCAGGCTCTCCAGCCCCTCAGGGGTTTCCTGGAGCCCCTCCCCAGGCACAGAAGAGACACCCCCCGGCCTGTCCCCCCAAGGCTAGGAAGCAGGAGAGGGTGTGCCCCGGGCAGGGTGACCACAGAGCCAGCTTGGGACTCTGCCCAACGTGTATGCCACCTTCTCTCCTTGACAGCGTCTGCTTGGCCCTGTCCCCAGGCCGCCTCACCACCTGGCACCCACAGAGAGGGGGCGAGCTCCGGAGGGAAGGGGTGCAGGTGTGTGTGGACACTGAGCCTCGGCCTCCGTCGGGGGCGGGCGGCACTCCGGGGGGCTCTCCTGGTGGCTGGGTGGAGGGCCCACCCAGAGGGCATGTGTGGACCAGGGTGCCAACTGCCTGGGCTCTGCCCTCGTGGGGTGGAACGCGCCTGGGTGACCTGTCTGGTCTCCCCGCACTTCCTGCTCCTGAGACGCCGATGGTCAAGGCCAGTTCTCCAGGTGCAGACCTAGCCCCTCGGAACAAGGAGGGACTCCTGCGGGCCTGTTTCTAGAGGCCACGGCCTTACCAAGTGTCTGAACTGATGTGCACAGCCCCGTGTATACAGAGGGGTCAGTCCAGAGGGCGTGCGTCTGCGGCCACAGGGGTGTGACCTGTTTTCTGCATCTTGATTCCAGTCATGTATACTAACGTGGACACCTTAAGTTCAGCTGCCCACCCACGCCACTGGTATGTCATTATTAGTAATCCCAATTTCTTGCTTAATTTCCATGCGAGATAGGGCTTGCCTGTAAAATGCATTGACAGAGGCACCTTCTATATTTAGTGAAAGAGATGTTATCTCCAGATTACAGGGAAATGATTACATCAGGGTCCTCTGTTGATGAAATAAATAAACCACAAGAAAGAAATAAACTGCATGAGTCGCTGAGAACCAAAGTGAGTTGGCTTTCTGGCACCTACAGGTCCCTTTGCCCACGAGTGTCGTCCAAGTGAATGGGCCATGTGCCCTTCGTGGCTCAGGGAACAGCAGCTGGCAATCCTCTAGGTCCGAAGGAAGCCTCACCCACGTCCGCTGGGGCTGCGGGCCGTGTTTAACGGCGAAGAGAAGCAAGCGTCCTTTGCCTTTAACGCTGTTAAGACCCGAGGTGGACATCCTTCCGCTTTTCCGGACGTGGAGATGGCGGTGCAGGGCAGGGAGGCCATGGAGGCTCGCGAGCTTGGGTTCCACTTCCAAGGGGTCACCTAGACAGCCTTGCGACCTCCTCAGGCTCAATGCTCTCCGGGTGCAGAGCGAGGCGTGGGGGCCCTTAGGGGTGACCTCCCCGGGGTTCTGAGAAGGGTGCCACTTCCTCAGACTTCCTCAGTCAAGTTGTTAAAAACACGTTATCAGAAACCTCCCGTATGTCTTTTTTCTGATAATTAGTGATGCCAGGCATCTTTGTATGTGTTTTTGGCCACCTGGATGTCTTCTTGGGAGAAATGTCTATTTAGATTTGTTCATTTTTCGATTGGGCTGTTTGCGTTTTTGACACAGAGCCGTGTGAGCTGTTGGTGTATTTTGGAGATGAATCCGTTGTCCTCTTTGTCTGCAGATACTTTTCCCCATTCTGAGGGTCGTCTTTGCCTTCTGTTTGCTTTGGCACATCCAGACGAGCTTTGATACGACAGAGGGTAAGGAGCCAACACACCTGGGAGGACGGATGAGCGTCAGACGTAGGAAGTGGGGAGCTGGCGAATGGAGTGACCCGCCCACCGTCTGCGGCCGCTGTTTGGGCGAGCTGAGGCTCAGCGGACGGGCTCTGGCCTGTGTCCAGGGTGGAGGCCCAACCCACAGGGGCGCGTGAGCACGAGGCCTCGCGCAGCCCCGGGAGCCACTAGGAGACGCCTCCTCTCCATGCTGAGCGTTGCGCCTGCCCTCAAGCAGCCTTAAACCACGCTCTGCCCGCGGGGCTTGCGTGCAGCTGCCTCCTGGTGGCCGGGCCTCCTCCCGCCCGCCCTCTGCTCAGATGCGCATGGACACCACACACTGGGCCCCAAAGAGCTGATGGGCAGTGGGGGCTGAGGACAGAGAGGAGAGGGGGTGGCAGGGCCGTGGCTCGCCGGTGAACAAGCTCTCGCAGCCCTTTCCCGGCCCTTGGTGTTTCTCTCTGGCTGCACAGAGTGCAGAAGGCCAGGACCCAGGAGATGAGCAGCAGCTCCAGTCAGGCTCTGCGGTCTCTCCTCTCCTGGCTAGCACACCGCACGCTCCCTGAGCCCCTGGCGGGCCGTGCTGTGCGGATGCGGGTCCTTGGGTGCAGGCGTCCTCTGTTCACTGCGTCCTGGGGCTGCTAGTGCTGTGGGCTGCGTTTGACTGGACCCACGGCCTCAGGGACTGACACCTGGTTCCACGCTACAGTCTTGCCTCCTGTCCCGGCTCTGCCTCTCCTGGGAAGGGGGAAGCAGAGGGGAAAGGTGAGCAACCTCAAATGAGTTCTCTGCACAGCACCTCTGACCACACACACTCAGAATGGATATTTCATAACTGACATAAGAATTACCTTAATCACAGAAGCGGCCAAGTGACACCAAGCGGGGTGCGTTCCATCCCCCGGGCCAGGCAGGAGCGCCCAGGACCCTCTGTGTGCTGGGTATCTGTTCTCTATGCCAGGGTGGGGGCTTGCCTGCGAGCCCCCTGGCCTGCAGGGCAGCGAGGCCACAGCTAGGAGCCGCAGCCAGAACGAGCGGTCAGAGCAGTGACTCATCTCGTTCCGCAGCAGCAATCAGCGTTCGCTTTCAGGGGAAAACGCCCAGGTCAAACGCAGTTCCTCAGTTATTGGAAACGCTGTGTGGTTCCCCGTCCTTGGCCCAAGTCACTGGCACAAGCCAAGTGTGCGAAGAGAGCCGCCCGCTCACTGGCCTCACTTGTTTTTGATTAAGATGAACTTTGTGTTAGAGACAGGACATAGCAGGTCTTTCTTGAGGTTCTAGGGCTGCGTCTGGCTCAGGACCTGCAGAGGCAGGAGTTCTGACCCAGAGGCTCCTGCGTGGAGGTCTGCGACCGGAGGGTCGGGCGCAGACCCGCCCTGCCTCCCGGCCTTGGGGCCTGCAGGCCGGCCCGGGTGCCGGCGCTGGAGACGCTGAGATGGCCCCACTTGTGAGCCCCGGAGTCGAACGCGGCGCCGCCTGGACCCTGAGCAACGCTCGGCTGCCTCCCCAAATCAATCTCACTGACGCCTGCTGTGAATTCTCCTAAGAACCTGCAGCCTGTGCCCCGGAAAGACTTCCCGAGGGGAGACGCCGGCTCGGACTCCAGCTTCACACGCAGGACGTCACACCGAGCGTCCTGACCGCGCTGACGTGGCGGCCCGGCCACCAGACGCACAGCCACCCTGTAGCGCGGCCGCCACCACACAGCGCTCCCCTGCGAAACCCAGAGCGACGCCCGCCCGCCTGCAGCCCGGGGCCCACCCTCGCCCTCCGCCTGCCTGGGCCGGACGCCTCCGGGCCTCCCGCGAGCAGAGCCGCCCGGCGGCGTCTGCCTCGCCGCGCCCGCTTCCCTTCACTGGGCGGCACGTTCTGAGTCCATCGGCGGTGCCGCTGGGTCGGGACCCCCTCCTCCTGAAGGCCGAGTGATACCGCGCCGCGCGGATGGGCCGCGCTGTCTGTCCTGCAGCCGGACGCGGGGCTTGCTCCCACCTCCCAGCCGCTGGGAGCCTGCGAGCGTAAACAGCTCCCGAGGCCCCGCTCTCCTGTCCCCCGGGTGCACGCCCGGCGCGGAACTGCTGGGCCACGTGGTCCTCCGTGCTCGGGGTCTCGAGGAGCCGTCAGGCTGCTGCCGGCGAGGGCTGCGCCGTGTCGCCCGCGCTCCTCTTGGTCCAGGGGCTGCCGCCTGTTGAGTCGCGTCTGCCCCGCACGGTTGTGGGGGTGAGGCCAGGACAGCAATGTGGGCAGGCGCGGTGTCTGGGAGGACCTTTCCGGCGCACAGGTCTCACGTGGTGGGTGCTGGGGGCACGGGAGCTTTCAGGGTCCCTCTGACTGGGCCACCAGCCCCGAGTGATGAGCCTTGAGACCCAGCCCTCTCCCCTTGTCCTGAGACCATTCCCTTCAGTCAGTTCAGCCACTCAGTCGTGTCCGACTCTCTGCGACCCCACGGACTGCAGCGCGCCAGGCCTCCCTGTCCATCACCAACTCCCGGAGTCCACCCAAACCCGTGTCCATTGAGTTGGTGATGCCATCCAACCATCTCGTCCTCTGTCATCCCCTTCTCCTCCTGCCCCCAATCTTCCCAGCATCAGGGTCTTTATTGGAAAACACCCTGAGGGGTAGGGTTGCAGCAGATGAACTCGGGGGCTCAGGCATGCAGACCGCAGCTCCCCGGGACCGAGTCTTCTCTAAGTTAGAGACAGGCAGGTGCAGTGGAGCTGCGGACAGCGCTGGGCCCCGGGAGAGCCTGCCAGCTGACCCGCGTTTCTGGGGTCTCTTCGGGGGATGTGTCCTTGTGAAGGAGTGCACTCTGGCGGGAGGCAGGGAGGGTCACCCATGCGCTGGGCGGCATCCTCGATGGGGATTGTGGAAGCTGGAGGTGAAGGCCAGCCGCTGGAACCTGCCGAGACTGCAGGGGGACCACGTGCCTGGGGAGCACGTGGGGCTTTCAGACTTTGGGGGCCTTTTTGGCCCGGAGGTGGATCTAGGGGAGTCAACTCAAGGGACCTGCTGGTAGGAGTTCAGACACTTTGAGGGCAATAATCACAGTAAACCTGCAAAGAGCTGTGATTTGCAGGTGTCTGCGTGCTGACCCCCTTCACAGGTCCACGAGGGAGGAACCACAAGCCCCCACTTTACACACGTGAAGAGCCACCCAAGGTCCCGTCGCGGACAGGGAGGGGCCCAGCTTGGGCTGGGTCGTCTGGCTCTGCCCTGGGCCCTGCCTTCTCTGCCCGACACCCAGGCGCCCGCCCCCAGGAGAAGCAGACACACAGCCCGGCGCGGGCTGGGGCGGGAGGGAAAGCCCGGAATGTTCTGTCCATCTCTGAGGCGGCTCCTTCAGGGCCCGCTGCGGGGGTTCTGCGTCAGGCGACGCCGTCGAGGGCCCTGTGAGCGCGGCTCCAGCTGGGCTCCGTTTGCGGAAGCTGACATTTCACTTCTGACGAGCGTGGGCCCCCAGGACGGGGTGGGGGTCTTGTGCCCTCATTTTTGCCTTAGATGTGTCTCTACCAGACACTGTAGCAGGGTCTGCACAGCACGGTCCATGGGGCCAGGCCATTTGACTGGGTTTGTAGTTTTCACCAGCCTTAAAAAAAAATGTGAAACACTTCTTAGACCCCACTGAGTGGTATTTGACAACTTCCGTCATCGACAGCAGCACCAGGAATTGCTCTGATGCCTTAAATGACCTTGATGCCCAAAGTGTGAATAAAACGACGGTTGCACCACCAGCCACTCCCAGCTCACAGCCCAGGCCCATGCCGCAGCTTCTCCGGGGTTCCCTGTCTTCGGTGGGGGTCTTGCTCCACCTGTGACCCCGACGCTACTCTCACTCCCAGAATTAGAGTGAAATGACTCCAAGGCATCACTCCAAGAAATAAATAAGCTTTAAAAGCACATATGCCTTAGAAAACTTTTTATTTAACATATCAAGCAAATCAATTAAGGATTATATTAAAAGTCCATGATTTTGCATTGCTCAGATTCATCTGGGTTTACCTAAACATTTCCTGACATAAATGCGCCAAAGATGCCTCTCGAATCTAGTTGACCTGAAATCACATTCCAGTGCACATTCATTTGCCAAAGAAAAAGAATGGTCAAAGAGAACACCACGCAATATTAGAAATGCAAGAAAGTTTCATTTCCCGGGAGAGCCCTGTGGACGTACGGCCGGAGGAAGCCCCAACGCGGACGGCTCACAGGCGGCGCAGCTCAGAGCAGAGCCGTCCCTGACCATCAGCGCTTTGTGCTTGGAGCCCAGGGCGTGAGGCCGGTGTGACGCCCACCAGCAGGCTGGCAGGCGCCCCCTGGCCCCGGGAGTTCGCCACCCCCTGACTGCGTTTCTGGGAAACTAGAAGATGGTGCCTACATCATGTGGGCAGAGAGCCTGGTGCGTCAGCCTGTTCGGGGGCTGCCTTGTGGGTGAAGGAAGGTCACTCAGCCCTGCTTTGAGGAGGGAACATTTCAAAGCCCCCAGTTCCACCTTCATGCTGGCTGGGGTCTCCCACCCTGCGTCTGCGCTGTGTCCACACCAGACACGGCATGGATATGGAGGGTGAGCAGCCCCCCTCTGCCCCCTGAGGGCCCCGGGACACAGGCTGGCCCCCACATCCAGGCTCAGGGGGAGCAGCCTCCTCACTGCTAGCATGCTGTCTCCACAGCAGGACTGGGCCACCTGTAGACCCCGCCTGGATGTTTGGGGCACAGGCGGGTTCAGAGCACCCGGAGGAGCAGGGTGGGGGGCAGTGCCAACCTCAGAGGGGCAACAGGGGGCGTCAAGCCTGGGGGCCTGGGAGCACAGAGCAGGTACGAGGGGAATCCATGTGATGATGTTGTGCTGAGTGTTGAATGAACTTGAAATCAAAGACAAAACCACAGCCCATGAGAGGAAGCAGAGAGGCTGCAGAGAGAGTGAGGCTGCAGGGATGGAAAAGCGGCCGTGGGGTGGGGCTACAGAAGCCCAGAGACGCGGCTCATTCCTTCCCTGATGACAGCAGCGATTGTTTTGCTGTTTTTCTGGCTTTTCAGACTTTGAAGTGATCCATTAGGGGATTCGTAAGAATCAGGGTAAATAAGCAGCCGCATGCCACTGGCCTCTGTGGTTTCAGAGCAGGTGTTACAACAGAGTCTGGAACAAACACGGGTGAGGCGTGGAGCTTCGCCCGGAGCCCAGGTCTGGCCTTTCCGGAAGCTGTCGTGGGAACCGATCAAAGATACTGCAAAGAAGCTGGAAAACGGCAGCAAGTGGATCAGCCACGATGAGCACCTGCCCTTGGCAGAGCATGGCGGAATGAGCGACGGAGCCAGAGAAGGGCGAGGCAGGGGGCCCTCGGGGACCCTGGGGCGGAGCCCCCCGAGTCTGCAAGCGCACAGCCCTCGTGGGCCCTGGGGCGGAGCCCCCCGAGTCTGCAAGTGCACAGCCCTCGTGGGCCCTGGGGTCGGGAGCCCTGGGCGCTGGACTCCAGCAGGTCCAGCCCTCGAGGAGATGACGGCAGGGGCCTCGCTCACCGCACACGCAGGGGCATCGGACCTCTGCAGGCTTAGCGCCAAGTCACGGTTTTAAGGGACGTATTTGCGTCCTGTCCCTGAACGCCTGCCCGATTCAGATCCTGTGTCCCCTCCGGGCTGGGGCTCCCCATCCCTCCCCAGCTGATTCTCAGGACACAGAGCCTGCTGGTCCCCTCCCCTGGCCCGCCTGGGAGGGTGCAGGGCGGGACGCTGCCCGTGGGGCAGGGGGCACGGGGGGTGAGGGCTGCAGGCTGACAGGAGGGGCCCCGCTGCTGTGGGGGCCGCAGCCGCCCGCCAGGGGTCCCGGGCTTCCAAGGCTCCTGGCGCTGCTGAGCAGGCATCACCCCCGGCCTGTCCGGAGCCGGGGTCGGGGGGGCGCTCTACTCTGTTGGGAAGGTGGACGGCGGATGAAGAGGGGCGCTCCCTCCTCAGAACTCACCTGGTGACTTTAACACACCACAGGACAAACACAAACAGCCCCCTCTCCTGAAGGTCCCGGGAGAGCGGGTGCCTCGGTGGAAACAGTGATGGAGCCGCGAGGTGCCTGGGCAGCGGAGCCACGGCCCCGGCCTGACTCAGGGAGGAAGTCGTCTTTCCACTCAGCTCAAAACAAGTGGTTTCAGGACGGCGTGTGTGTCACCGGCATTTCCCTGTCGTGTTTATGAGACGAGGTGGGAATGGGCCCCGTGGTTACTCTAATCTTGTCTTTTACAAGAAACAAGAAGCCCCCAGTGGAACACTGGGAGGGGGCTGAGAGGCGGGAGACGCCGGGGAAACCCGAGGATGCCCGCGGGGAGGGGGCCCGCTGCAGGCTGCGGCCCAGGCCGAGCCCCCTGTCCAGCGGTGCCTTCTCGAGACGGGCCGTGCCAACAGCTGGCATCCGGGGGCGGGGGACGCAGGCCCACCCCAGCGCCAGGCTGGGCTGGGAGCCCTGGAGGACGGTGAGCGTGCGGCAGCTGTGCGGGCTGCCGGGACCCTTGGGAGGCTGGGGCCCAGGTGTCCTAGGGGCCCTGAGGTTGGCAGTTTCCCCAGAAACCAGTTCAGAGGTCACAGCTCCTACCCTGTAGGGACAGGGCTGCACTGGTAAGGGCTGAAGCGAGAAAATGGCTGTTACGTTGACATGTGAATGGTGTCCGCCACCCTGGGGGGGTGGCCAGACTCCTAGAACACAGCGTCCGTGGAGGCCCAGCCCCAGGCCCCGGCTGTGGAATGTGGGCCAGGGTCCGGGGGCCAGGGACCAGAGGCCGGGGGCCAGGTGCCAGGGGGGCTGAGGGCCGGGGGCTAGGGACCATGGGCTGGGGGCCCGGGGCCTGGGGCCGGGGCCCTGGCCTCCTGCCCTCGGAAGCAAGGTTCACAGGAGGCTCCAGGATGAGCAGCCCGGGTGAGCTGCCTTTGAAGTGCCACACCGGGTTTGTGTCTATATTTAAACCAGAGTGAAAGACAATAAACCAGATGAAAGAGTTCGCTGAAAACACCCTCCTCGGCAGAGGTGACGCCGGGCAGCCAGGCCGTCTGGGCGAAGCGTGTGTTCCACTCACCTGTTTGGGTGGTGATCAGGCAGCAAAACAACGGGAGAAAAAAATCCCCGCTTTTTCACCAGGAGGGTTTACTGGAAAATCTTCTAATAAACAGAGTCGGAAGCACAGCAATCTCGAAACCGCCTTCTCTGCGCTCAGTGTTGTTTTCACGATCGCCTCTCTCTGTGGCCAGCGCCCTGAGGCCTGGGCACCGGGTCCCCTCCAGTGGCCGGCAGT
This sequence comes from Capricornis sumatraensis, assembly GCF_032405125.1. Classification (NCBI taxonomy): domain Eukaryota; kingdom Metazoa; phylum Chordata; class Mammalia; order Artiodactyla; family Bovidae; genus Capricornis; species Capricornis sumatraensis. The sequence goes on along the minus strand of NC_091090.1, from coordinate 55,425,800 downwards.
CACACACTGCACCCCAGACTGCAACCCTGTCATCCGTCGGGGGCTGAACTGGTCCCCTCAAAATTCATGCGCTGCAGCCCTAACCCTGCACCTCGGGTCTGGAGACGGGCCTGTAAAGACGGGAGGTGGGGTGCCTCGGGTGGGTCCCGACCCCACTGGACTGGTGTCTCAGGCCAAGAGGAGACGAGGGCACAGGCAACGGGCACGCAGAGGGCGACGCCCGCCCGGGGGCAGGGGTGCGGGCGGCACGCGCAGGCCCAGGACAGCAGCCTCGGGAGGACATGCTGGGCCCGGCCGGCCAGCCTCCAGGGCTGAGTGCGGACAGCCTTCCTGGCTTCAGCCGCCCTGTCTGTGGCCCTGCTGTTTGTGGCCCACACCATCTTTCTAGACACCTCTTTTTTTTAAGAAAAAGGAAGCTTGGAAGTAGCGAGTCCCCCTAACTTTACAGACGAGAAAAATGAGCCCCCAAATCTGTGATGCATCTGAGCTCAACTCACAACCACTGAGCGAGTTGACAGGCTCCCCCTTCCAGGAGGCCGGCCAGGGCAGCCTGAGAACCGAGGCTGCCGGGGGCAAGTTACGGACACACTTTATTTATTTATTTTTAATTTTTATTTTTACTTTATTTTACTTTACAATACGGTATTGGTTTTGCCATACACTGACATGAATCCACCGCGGGTGTACATGTTCACGTTTGGGACGGACACACTTTAAAGGGAGACGACAGGATCTGCCAATTGATCCGACGTGGCCGAGTCCCAAGACCGGGCTGCAGAGACCCGAGGTCCCGGCTGGGCCGGAGGCCCAGGCGAAGCCGAGAGGGCGCCTGGGGCCAGTGAGCGGTCGTGGGCGGGGTGAGGGCGCTGGGAAGGGCCGCGGCTCAGCCCGCAGCGGGAAGGGCTACCGGCCGCTCCTCTGCCCCGGGCGTCCATGAATCCTATGTCTACAGGTTACAGACCCCATGACACGTTTTCCTACTTTTGGCTTAGACAGGCTTTTAAAGCAATTAAGAAAAAATGTCTTTGATGTATATTCTTTCTCATTTTAAAAACAGTATTCTTCAGTGTGTGTGTAGGTAATAATTTCCACCTAGCATCTTCCCCTTTGATTGAAAATCTTCCTTGAACATTTCTTATAAAATAGGTCTTTGTTTGCCGGAAACGAACTGCCTCAGCTTGACTTTGTCTGAAAGCACCTATACTTGGCTCCCTCATTTTGGAGAGCTGCACTGACTTGGTAAAGAACTTCAGATGGGCGATGTGTTTCAGTGCTAAAGATGTTCACCCACTGTCTTTGGCAAGGTTAGTCCTCCCATAATTTCCACTCATTAAATCCACCTGTTTAGGCTAAAAATAAGTTCAATACATCTTATTGAAGATAGGTCTTATTTAACAGAATATTAAAGACTCAGTGCCAAGGTGCCAGGTACTCTCACAGGAAATCAGCGTTAATTCTCGCTTTCCAAGACGGTGTGGCAGGTGAGCCTCCACGGAGCCAGTGAGGCCTGGCTGGTGAGGCTGAGTCAGGGGCCGCGGCCGCCCTATCCATGGGGAACCACCATCCCAGCCTCACTCAGCATCATGGGTCCTGCTGAGAAGCGGCCTCAGTGGCCGGCCAGGCCTTACCCAACTGGCTTGAGGCTGGAGAGGCTTAGAATGCGGGGAATTTATGCTGGAAGCCTGAAAGTGAAAGTGAAGTTGCTCAGTCTTGTCCGACCCTTTGTGACCTTATGGACTGTAGCCTACTGCGGGCAGGAATCCCTCAGAATAAATGGAGTAGCCATCATGGTCAACAAAAGAGTCCAAAATGCAGTAATTGGATGCAGTCTCAAAAACAACAGAATGATCTATGTTCGTTTCCAAGGCAAACCATTCAATATCACAGTAATCCAAGTCTATGCCCCAACCAGTAACACTGAAGAAGCTGAAGTTGAATGGTTCTATGAAGACCTACAAGACCTTTTAGAACTAACACCCAAAAAAGATGTCCTTTTCATTATAGGGGACTGGAACGCAAAAGTAGGAAGTCAAGAAACACCTGGGGTAACAGGCAAATTTGGCCTTGGAATGCGGAATGAAGCAGGGCAAAGACTAATAGAGTTTTGCCAAGAAAACGCACTGGTCATAGCAAACACCCTCTTCCAACAACACAAGAGAAGACTCTACACATGGACATCACCAGATGGTCAACACCGAAATCAGATTGATTACTTTCTTTACAGCCAAAGATGGAGAAGCTCTATACAGTCAGCAAAAACAAGACCAGGAGCTGACTGTGGCTCAGATCATGAACTCCTTATTACCAAATTCAGACTTAAATTGAAGAAAGTAGGGAAAACCACTAGACCATTCAGGTATGACCTAAATCAAACTCCTTATGACTATACAGTGGAAGTGTGAAATAGATTTCAGGGCCTAGATCTGATAGATAGAGTCCCTGATGAACTATGGACGGAGGTTCATGACATTGTACAGGAGACAGGGATCAAGACCATCCCCATGGAAAAGAAATGCAAAAAAGCGAAATGGCTGTCTGCGGAGGCCTTACAAATAGCTGTGAAAAGAAGAGAAGCAAAAAGCAAAGGAGAAAAGGAAAGATATAAGCATCTGAATGCAGAGTTCCAAAGAATAGCAAGGAGAGAGAAGAAAGCCTTCCTCAGCGATCAATGCAAAGAAATAGAGGAAAACAACAGAATGGGAAAGACTAGAGATCTCTTCAAGAAAATTAGAGATACCAAGGGAACATTTCATGCAAAGATGGGCTTGATAAAGGACAGAAATGGTATGGACCTAACAGAAGCAGAAGATATTAAGAAGAGGAGGCAAGAATACACAGAAGAACTGTACAAAGATCTTCACAACCAAGATAATCGCAATGGTGTGATCACTCACCTAGAGCCAGACATCCTGGAATGTGAAGTCAAGTGGGCCTTAGAAAGCATCACTACGGACAAAGCTAGTGGAGGTGACGGAATTCCAGTTGAGCTGTTTCAAATCCTGGAAGATGATGCTGTGAAAGTGTCAATATGTCAGCAAATCTGGAAAACTCAGCAGTGGCCACAGGACTGGAAAAGCTCAGTTTTCATTCCAATCCCTAAGAAAGGCAATGCCAAAGAATGCTCAAACTACCACACAATTGCACTCATCTCACACGCTAGTAAAGTAATGCTCAAAATTTTCCAAGCCAGGCTTCAGCAATATGTGAACTGTGAACTTCCAGATGTTCAAGCTGGTTTTAGAAAAGGCAGAGGAACCAGAGATCAAATTGCCAACATCCGCTGGATCATGGAAAAAGCAAGAGAGTTCCAGAAAAACATCTATTTCTGCTTTATTGACTATGCCAAAGCCTTTGACTGCATGGATCACAATAAACTGTGGAAAATTCTGAAAGAGATGGGAATACCAGACCACCTGACCTGCATCTTGAGAAACCTATATGCAGGTCAGGAAGCAACAGTTAGAACTGGACATGGAACAACAGACTGGTTCCAAATAGGAAAAGGAGTACGTCAAGGCTGTATACTGTCACCCTGCTTATTTAACTTCTATGCAGAGTACATCGTGAGAAACGCTGGGCTGGAAGAAGCACAAGCTGGATAGATTGCCGGGAGAAATATCAATAACCTCAGATATGCAGATGACACCACCCTTATGGCAGAAAGTGAAGAGGAACTAAAAAGCCTCTTGATGAAAGTGAAAGAGGAGAGTGAAAAAGTTGGCTTAAAGCTCAACATTCAGAAAACGAAGATCATGGCATCCGGTCCCATCACTTCATGGGAAATAGATGGGCAAACAGTGGAAACAGTGTCAGACTTTATTTTGGAGGGCTCCCAAATCACTGCAGATGGTGACTGCAGCCATGAAAAGACGCTTCCTCCTTGGAAGAAAAGTTATGACCAACCTAGACAGCATATTCAAAAGCAGAGACATTACTTTGCCAACAAAGGTCCGTCTAGTCAAGGCTATGGTTTTTCCAGTGGTCATGTATGGATGTGAGAGTTGGATTGTGAAGAAGGCTGAGCGCCAAAGAAGTGATGCTTTTGAACTGTGGTGTTGGAGAAGACTCTTGAGAGTCCCTTGGACTGCAAGGAGATCCAACCAGTCCATTTTGAAGGAGATCAACCCTGGGATTTCTTTGGAAAGAATGATGCTAAAGCTGAAACTTCAGTACTTTGGCCACCTCATGCGAAGAGCTGACTCATTGGAAAAGACTCTGATGCTGGAAGGGATTGGGGGCAGGAGGAGAAAGGGACGACCGAGGATGAGATGGCTGGATGGCATCACGGACTCGATGGACACGAGTCTGAGTGAACTCCGGGAGTTGGTGATGGACAGGGAGGCCTGGCGTGCTGCGATTCATGGGGTCGCAAAGAGTCGGACACGACTGAGCGACTGAACTGGACTGAACTGGAGCTGGACTGTTGCCTACCAGGCTCCTCTGTCCATGGAATTTTCCAGGTAAGAGTACTGGCTCCCATTGCCTTCTCCAGGGGAACTTCCCGACCCAGGGATTGAACCCAGGTCTCCCGCACTGCAGGCAGACCCTTTACCCCCCGGCCACCTTGGTGAAGAGCCACTGGAAGCCTGGCTCGAGCCTTTTGGGTACACAGCCCTGCATTTAATGGAAAGAGGTCCCGCAGGCAGAGGAGCGAGGTAGGGGGAGGGCTGGGGACCGGTGTTTGTAAACAGTGCTCAGAGCAGGGCCCCGGACAGTCCAGGACGTCGGTCAGCTAAGGCACCAGGTCTGAACACTTCTAAAAAGTGGACTTCAGTGTGCCCTCTTCCGGAGCCTCTGTGTCCGCCGGGACCCCTGGTGCCTCCTGCACCCGCCCTGACCCCTGACCCAGGAGTTCTGCCCTGGACCCGCCCGCCTTCCTAGCTGATGGGCTCCGTCCCTCCGTGCCTTCTCGTTCTCACAGCCCTGGGGGTCCTGAGTGGCACATCCAGCTTCTTGAAACGCAAGCAGGAACGCTGGGCTGCTGGGCGCGAGAAGGATGGAAGCTGGTAGGTCAGCCGAGCGTGGCGGGGCAAGGGCCCGCTGGTCACGGGGCCCGGCCGGGGGCCGGGTCTGGGGGCCGGCGCGCAGGCCTTGCGGGCTGGGGCTGCGGCGCCTGGGCCGCGTCCGGGCCGGTGTCAGGCGCTGGGCGAGCGGCTGGGCCCCGCACACCCGTCTCGCGTCGCCGGCGGGCGAGGGCCTTCTCCGAGGCTCCGAGAGGGGCCCGCAGGGCGGCCGTGCGGGCGGCACGCCGGGCGCCGGCTCCCGCGCGGGCTCCGCGCTCTGAGCCGAGCCTCCCCGCCCTCCGACGGCGGAGGGGCCGCGCGGGCCTGCCCTCCCCGCCGGCCCCAGGGCCAGGGGCCCCGTGTGGGCACAGGACCGCCTCGTTTCTGAGAAGCCGCTGGCGCGCCCCATTCGCCCGCATCCGGCCGCGCCTGCGGAACCCGTTTCCTTTGGGATCGGTGTTTCTTCTTCCATTTGAGTCCGACGCTTAGCTCATGGTCAGCATCTCCTCCTCTTGGAGTCTTCCCTTAGCTGCGTCTCACATTTTGGTGTGAAATTATTATCATTCAGCTCTCGAGTTTTTCTACTTTTTGCGATGGTTTCTGTTTTGACCAATGTGTTCTTCAGAAATCGGGTCGAAAATTCACACGTGTACTTTTTTGTAAGTTCCCTCTCATCACTAATTTCTAATACAGTTTTATTGTGGTTAGGGAACGTGATGCTGATCCTGTTATTTCTTGACACTTGCTTTGTGGCTACTATGACTGCAGCCATGAAATTAAAAAACGCTTACTCCTTGGAAGAAAAGTTATGACCAACCTAGATAGCATATTCAAAAGCAGAGACATTACTTTGCCAACTAAGGTCCATCTAGTCAGGGCTATGGTTTTTCCTGTGGTCCTGTATGGATGTGAGAGTTGGACTGTGAAGAAGGCTGAGCGCCAAAGAATTGATGCTTTTGAACTGTGGTGTTGGAGAAGACTCTTGAGAGTCCCTTGGACTGCAGGGAGATCCAACCAGTCCATTCTGAAGATCAGCGCTGGGATTTCTTTGGAAGGAATGATGCTGAAGCTGAAACTCCGGTACTCTGGCCACCTCATGCAGAGTTGACTCACTGGAAAAGACTTTGATGCTGGGAGGGATTGGGGGCAGGAAGAGAAGGGGACGACAGATGAGATGGCTGGATGGCATCATGGACTCGATGGACGTGAGTCTGAGTGAACTCTGGGAGATGGTGATGAACAGGGAGGCCTGGCGTGCTGCGATTCATGGAGTCGCAAAGAGTCGGACACGACTGAGCAACTGAACTGAATCATAGTAGGGTTCTATAAACTTCTGCCAGATTGCTAATTGTGCTTTTCAAGTTTTCTTTAAATTTTATAATTATTTTGCCTTCTTAATCCATGAATACTGAGAAGAATGTTTAAAAAAAAAACACCCTACCAATCTGTGGATTTCAGCAGTTTTAAAATTATACTTCTTGAGATTACATCATTAAGTGCACCCTACATTCAGAGCTGTTTTAGCTTCCTTGAGGACCATTGCTTCTGCCGTCACATAGTGACTGGTTTATTCCTGAGCCCATTTTGTTTAAAGTCTCCTTTATTTGATGTCAAGTTAGCACCGCTGCCTTCATCAATATTTTCCCGGCATACTGGTTTATTTTTACCCTGGTCTGGCATTCTTTTGCTTTCAATCTTTATGAATCTTTATCTTTTAGAACCCATGCGTGTCTAGGCACTCAGTCATGTCTGACTCTTTGCGACCCTGTGGACTGTAGCCCGCCAGGCTCCTCTCTCTTTGGGATTCTCCAGGCAAGAATACTGGAGTGGGTTGCCATGCCCTCCTCCAGGGGATCTTCCTCACCCTGGAATCAAACCCGTATTTCCTGTCTCCTGCACTGCAGGCAGATTCTTTACCTGGTGGGCCGTCAGGGAAGCCCACTTAGGATCCAGAAACAACATATTTAAAAATACCATGTACATGGAATTTGTTATTCTAATCTGAGGTTCTAGTTTATCTGAAAACATTGTGATATTGTTTTAATTCGTTTAATTCCTCACCAACATACACTGATTTGAAAGTTTTCTATATTTTTCTTTAAAAAAAGGCAATTTTTCATTTTTAAATAATTTAAGACATAAAAAGTTTCAAAAAATAATATGAAGGATTCACATGTTCCTTCTCTTCGCCCAGCTTCTCCAAATATTAGTCGCTGCACAGTGACCCAAACCAGGAGGTCCACACTGGAAAGAGTGTTGATGCATCTGCCGATCTTATTCCAGCATCGCCAAGTGTCCGTGGAGGCCCTTTTCCTGGCTCAGGACCACCCGTCTAAGGGATGTGCCTCCAGCCCGGGACAGTGCCTGGCCACCTTCCGTGACTCTGCACTCCGGAGACGGTCGGTGCGGCACTCTGTGGACTGTCCCTTAGTCACGCTTGTTTCGTGCTTCTTTTTGATTAAATTTGAGTATTGCTTCTCTGACAGTTTTGCCAAAAAGTATGTTGATGCTGCCAGTTGGCAAACTGGAGGTGTTTCATTCCAAATACTGTGCTTATCACATACAATTCAGTGGGACGAGGTCAGCCCCAGGCAGCCCACTGCTCCCACAGCCCAGAGAAGCTGCTGGGGCAGCTATTGTAGCGGCCTCTTGGGAGCTGGTCTGGAGATTGAGATGGTCTGGTACTACTCAGAAGGGTGGTTTATTCAAGTGTAAGATGCAGCGAGGTGTGCTTCCTTCTAGACATTAAACCATATTCTAAATTACTATTGCAGGAATCCAGTAACTTTGAGAAAGAATCTCCTTTAATGAGAGCTGGGACAAATCAGAGATGCTCCTTGTACCTGTCTTACCAGAATTTATTTTGAGGCAGAAGATTTTGACTTTGCTTAGTATCTGATTAAATCTTAAAAATCACGCAGGCAACTTATAAGGGGAAATAGACCCAAAGAACAAAGACAGTGATTTTCCAAGGGCCTCCGGAGCAAGTCAAACAGAAATCAGCTTGGACCTCTGGTTTGCACCGACTGTGAGAACAAGGTCACTGGCAGGGAAGTCAACCATCTGGTGCTTGAGACAGAACTGTTTGTGCCACGTCTATGCCCCTGGGAAACATCTGAGCACTGAGAGAACACGCCAGCCGATCTTGTAGCCTGGAGACACGATTGTACTTGGAGGCTTCATTTATTTGGCGTCTTCTCTGAGCAACTACCAGCACTTGCCTACGGTTACAATTCCACTTCGGTTGCTTTCCTGCCTCGGAAGCACCTACAACCTAGAGCACGGAGTGTGGCGTCTGAGCCCATTTGCTACAGATGAGTCAACAGATGCTTTGAGAGTTGGAAGCGTTCCCGGCTGCTGCAGAGCTGAAGTGGAGGCTGGACAGAGGGCCCACCCAGAGCCGCCCACACTGTCCTTCGCCCACTCAGGCGGGCTTCCTCTGCTCTTCCCAACCACGGGCGCGGAGAGCGTCTATCCACTGCCACCTCCCGCCTAAAATGAGCCTTTAAAGCCCGCAGCCCTTCTCTAAGCACTCCCCTAGCTGCATCCCCCCAATCTTGTTTTCATTCAGTTCCTTTCTATTTCAAAGTATTTTCTAAATTCTCTGGTGATTTCCTCCTTGGGTTAGGTTCCAAATATTTCGAAGTGTGTTAACTTCCAAATATTTAGCTTTATTTTATTGACTTCTAATAAAAGTTAACTCAGTTTATTGAATTCTTAATTCTCCATCTGACGTGCATGTTGTGTGTTAGGTCAGTCTGTCCTGGTGAATGTTCTATGGACCTTAACAGCGTGTATCCTACAGGTGCTGAGTGTAGTTTCATGAATGCACTCAGGTTAAGATAGGTGGTGGTCTTACTCAGAACCTACATCTTTCCTGATGTTTTTTTCTTTTTGGTCCGGCTGTATCAATTGCTAAGGAGTTTAAAACTCTCCAAATGTAATGTCAGAGCTGCCCATTCCTCCCTCTCTCATTTCCCGTCCTGTATTTCAGTGCTCTATCTGTTCTATTATTAGGTCAGACACGTGCAGAATCTTCTTCCTGAATGTTTTAAAGTTATGAAAAGTCCTTCCTTGTCGCTTGTGACATCTTTGTCTTTAAATCTGCTTTATCTCATTAGTAGAGCCACTTCAGCCTTCTTTATGCTTAACTGTTTGCATGGTGTACTTTTTCCATCCAGTTACTTTCAATCTAGGCTTCCCTTGTGACTCAGCTGGTAAAGAATCCACCTACAATGCAGGAGACCTAGGTTTGATCCCTGGGTTGGGAAGATCCCCTGGAGACGGGAAAGGCTACCCACTCCAGTATTCTGGCCTAGAGAATTCCATGGACTGTATAGGCCATGGGATGGCAAAGAGTCGGACACGACTGAGCAACTTTTACTTCACTCTCAACCTATCTGTGGTTTTAATTATAAAGGATATATTTTTTCCATCTTTAAATATAAAGTGAATCTTCTGTGTACAGCATTATTTGGGTTTGTGTTGCTTAATATCCATTTTGGCATCCTTTCTGCCCTTTTAATTGACATGTTCAGCCTTTTAATGTTTAATGAAACTGCTGCTGTGGTTTCGTTTGGGTAAACCACTCTATTGTTTGCTTTCTGTTCTTTCAAACATTTTAAATATTATTTGAATACAAAATATTATTCCAATTGTAACTGAATTTTTCAGTTTTCCTATTGCTTTTCAGCTGTATCCCCCTATATACCTGTCTTAGTGACTGTGTGGGATTACAGTGCATCCCCTTTGCACAGTCCACTTGCAGTCAACATTCATTTCACGCAACTTGCAGAAATCTTGCAGCTGCCTGTCCATACCTTGTTCTCTCAAGTTACATCTACAAATTCTGTAAACCCACATGACAAAAATTGTTTGTCTTTACTCTAAACAATCAAATGTTATGTGTATGTCACATGTAAGTCTTAACAGAGAAGCAAAAAAACAAAAACAACACAACAACAAACCTCTGCATTTCCTGAGATGTGGTTCTACAGTGCATGCAAGCGTCTGCACAGATGCTGAGAGGTACCCGCCATGCCAGCTGCCTTCGGCCCACTGCTGAGGAGCGGAGGCCTCATCAGATGCCACCCCCTCTCAGTCTGAAGAGCTCCCTTTAGCGTTCCTGTGGTCCAGTTCGGCTGGCAATGCATCCTCTAAGTTCTATCTGAAAATGTATTTTGCCTTCATTCTGGAAGAGTATTTTCACTTGATGTGGAATTCCGGTTGACTTCAGACACGGCCATTTCACTTTTCTGGGCCTGTGGTTTCTGACGTGAGGCCAGAGTGAATCCAGAATTTGCTCACCTGAGACAGCTTGTTTCTCTGCTGCTGCTACTGGATTTGCTCTTTATCTTTTTGCCTCTCTCTGTTATCCTTCTAGAAGTCCAGTTACACGTGTCACACTATCTGACAACATCTAACACTTTATCCCAAATATTTTCCTCTCTATTCTACATTTTAGATTAAACCCAGTGACCTGTAGATGTCGGTCTCAGTTGATTTTTCTGTTCTCTTGAAAATGTCCTCCATTTTCCTTGTTCATGTGTTAGGTGATTTGGGGGTTTTAATTCTAGATCAGTTCAGTTGCTCGGTCGTGTCCAACTCTTTGCGACCCCATGGACTGCAGCACACCAGCTTCCCTGTCCTTCACCAACTCCTGGAGATAAACTGCTAATAATCTGATCAGCAACCAACTTCAAGTGGTTGGTTAGACTTACGGAGAGTCTGTGCGAGTTTCTTGCCTGTAGCTTTAATCTCAGGCTGCATCTTGGTCTTTAGCTCAACTGCTCCACTTCTCAGGGGTTCAGGGGTGTTGGCCAGAAAGTTAGGCAGCAGAATTTGGGGGTCTCATCTCTGGCTCCTTCTTTCCTAAAATCCCTCCTCTCTCCAGTACGGGCGCTTTTCCAGACACAATCTTCTAAAAGCAGAAACACATCAGTTCCCCCCAAGAGCCCCTTGCCACCCTCCTCACCATGCCAACTGCACCTGGTTCCCAGCTACAGGCCACAGAAGCAGGAGCTGCTCCAGGCTTCACGATCGTTGAGTGGACGCCGCTTGCTCCGTCCATTCCTCAGGGCCTTCAGGTGGTTGCCTTATGGACGATGGCCAGAGTTCTCGGTTGTCAACCCCAAGACTCATCCGAGAGGATTTTACCCAGCAAGGAGAATTAGAACCCTACCTTTTGAAAGACTAAGCTTTACTCTGATGGTAATTATTATCCCCTGAAACACTAATACTCCTAGGATGCATAAGGGAAATATCTGTGTTTTTCTATGTAAATTCGTCTCCTTTCATAGAGGTCATCTTTTTCTGAGAGTTACTTTCACAATACACCCACAGCAACTTGGCAGGAAGGACTGCTCCACCCGTCGGAACCGGTGGCTGGTGCCACGGCAGCAGCCATCAGCGCCCTCTTTATGCTGAGGCGAGACTGCAGCTCCGATTCCTCAGGACACGACTCAGGACAATGTGCCTCAACCAAGAGCCTCAGCCACACCTTCTTGTTTGGCAGTGCATGCGGGCAAGTGGTGGTGCTCACAGTGCCTCACGGCCCCTCGCTGGGCCTGGCGCTCCCTCACCCTCCAGACATCTCTTTTCAATCACAAAAGGGCCCCCGTCAGTCACCCCTACTAGCTCTACTGATCGTCACTGTTCTCAGCGGCTCAGTCGTGGCCGACGCTCTGCAACCCCGTGGACTGCAGCACACCAGGCCTCCCCGTCCATCACCAACGCCCGGAGGTTGCTTAAACTCACGTCCATTGAGTCGGTGATGCCGTCCAACCATCTCACCCTCTGTCACCCTCTTCTCTTCCCATCCCCAATGTTTCTCAGCGTCAGGGTCTTCTCCAGCTGACTGTACTTTAGTAGACGGAGCCAGGCTATTCAGTGGCTATCTCTGTGTGTCTTTCCTGCTTAAAAATTTACTATGGAAAATTTCAACTGTATCAAAAGTGAAGAGAATGATACATATGTCTCTCACTTTAAGCTCAGTGAGGAAGGCACATTGAAAGGCCAGCTAGCCAAGCTGTAACAGTGAATGAAAAGCTCTTAAAGGGAATGAAGAGTGCTGCTCCCCTGAACACACAGGTGATAAGGAAGTGAAACAGCCTCACTGCTGATAAGGAGAAAGTGGAGAGAAGAATGACCAGCTGCGTCATCCCCTTCAGCTGACGTGCGATCCAGAGCAAGGCCCAGCTCCCTTCACTGTGAGGCCAAGGCAAGTGAGGAGACTGCTGGAGAGCAGCGTGAGACCACAGAGGCTGGCTCGCGGGGCCGCCGGGAAGCCGCTGCCTCCAGGACGGGAGTGCTCTGTGAGGTGCTGGTGCCGAAGCGCAGGCAGGTGCCGAGAGGACGCAGCCCCAGTGGCCACGGGGTGCCGCCAGCCACGGTCCAGCAAGAGGAGTGCCGCCCAGGACTCTGGTGCCCAGAGAGGCCCACGCCAGCGCCCAAGCTTCCAGGGGAGGCTGACGCTCTTGGGAAAAGCTCTGGCAGCTGGTGACCAAGTGAGGCCAGTGCTCATCTACCGCCGGGAAACCCTGGGCCTTAAGAATCGCGTTAGCTCTACTTTGCCCGTGCTCTGTGAATGAACAGCAAAGTCGGGACGACAGCAGATCGATTTACTGCATAGTTTACTGTTTTAAAACATTTCCTGGTGACTCAGATGGCAGAGAGTCTTGCAGGAGACCCAGGCTTGACCCTTGGGTCATGAAAATCCTTTGAAGGAAATAGCAACCCTCTCCAGGAATCTTGCCTAGAGAATCCCATGGACAGAGGAGCCTGCTGGGCTACAGTCCGTGGGGTCACGAAGAGTCAGACGTGACTGAGCAACTAACACTTTTTTTTTTTTTTTTTTTACTATTTTAAGCCCACTGTTGAGACCTATTGCTCAGAAAAGAAGATTCTTTCCTGATTACTGCTCGCTGACAGGCACCCGCTCCCCCAAGAGCTCTGACGGATGATGAGGCTCACGCTGTTTTCACACCTGCTAACACAGCCAACCTGCAGCCCACGGAGCCCTGACTTTCAAGTCTTGCCATTTGAGAAACCCATCTCACCAAGCTATAGCTGCCACAGACAGCAGTTCTTCGGTGGATCTGGGCAACCTTCTGGAGAGGAGTCGGCATTCCAGATGCTGTGAAGAACGTTTGTGATCTGTGCAAAGAGGTCAGAATGTCCACAGTAACAGGAGCTGCAGGAAGTGGATCTCAGCCCTCAGGGATGGCTTCTCAGGGCTCAAGATTCTTATTCATGTATGACAAAAACCCACAAAATTCTGTAAAGAAATACTCCTTAATTTAAAAATAAAAAGGAGAAAAAGGAAGAGAGACTTCAGTGGAGGAGCGGCAGCAGGCCTGCGGTCACGCACGGAGCCTCAAGACGGGGCTGAAGCGCACGGATCTCGGGGCGAAGTCTCAACAGAGGCAGCACTGCTTCCCAGGGGTGAGCAAAGCAAGCGGCTGCTTGCGGCAGAATTTACTCCTGGTGAAGATGCTGTGAAGACTGGAAATTATAACAAGGGTTTAGGATGTTCTATAAAGCTTAAAAGCTACAACAGTGGCAGAGTTTGAGAGGATGGACTCCAATTTTGAAAGAAGTTCTGGGTAAAATTCCACCAAACAGCAGTGCTACTGCAGAGAAGCCACTGGTGAAAGGCAGTCAATCCATGGGGCAAAGTTCACTGACTCATCTTAAGGAACGGCCACAGCCACGACAACTTTCAGCGACCACCACTCTGAGAACCGGCAGCCGTTTCTTACCAGCAGAAAGACTGTGACTCACTGAAGATGCCGTTTCGTCAGCACTGTTCAGCAATGAAGCGTGTTTCACGGAAGTATGCACACTTTTTAGGTATGCTACTGCGACTTACCGTGCAGTGTACACACACTCTGAGAATCCACCCATCTTCATGCTTGCCCCTTCTGCTGCGGGGGCCTGGGCTGAGCCCATGGTCGAGGCTGACCACAGCAATTCCGCTCATCGTCCATGGCGTGTTCTTCACTCCCCTGTATTTCCTATAGATTATAAGGCAGGCAGACCCAGACTTCAAATCTCACTTTTTAGCAAGAATTCGTCGTCGTATTGTGAGACGTATTTCTGATTATGGGATGAAAGGTATGTTCTGCATACTCAGTCTGACTTGGCACCATCGGCTCCCGGCATGGGGAATGGGGTCGTCAAGACAGGAGGCTCATGGCTCCTTTTTCAAGTTTTAAAAGTTGCCATAAATGCTCATGTGTGAGAGCAACAGATACGAAGCATGCGTGTGTGAGCAGTTTGGTGCTATGATTAAACAGAACAAAAACAAAAGGCTAACCTGAACTTTCAGTTACGGACGGCAGACTGAAGCCACACATCAACCGTACCTCTAACCAAAGCCCCACTTAGATGCCAGAGCAGCGTGCGCGCACAGTCCATCCTCTGCACACAGCACAGAGGTCGCTATACAGACAGAGGTAAACCACAGTCAAATAAACACACAGGAGTTTACCAGCTGCCGAGAATATGGGTGCGTGGAAACTGATGGGGTCAAACTTAGGTCCTTACTTGGCAGTATGAGAACAAAGATGCAACCTAGTTCACACTACAGAACTGAGCCTGAGTCAAGGCTCAGTCAAGTTACGCTACAGGAACGCAGTCCATAAAGGCTGTTGAGAAAGACGCAGCTGTCCCCAACCCAACCCACCCACCCACCACAGTGGAGCTGGTGCGTCCTTCTCCTCAACGGTGAACGCAGGAGCCTGTGGTACCAGGGCCAGAGCAGCGTGGACACCTGTGTGAAAAGCTCTGCCCCAGTCCCGCCAGAGGACTGACTAGGGACAGCTACTTCACACGAGTATTAATACATGACAGACACTCAAATCTACGTATTTTAGGAAACTTGTCTTCATTAAAAACTGGTGGAGACACGTTTTGACCCTCATGCAGCCACTGGCCGAGCCCTTAGGCACATGAGCAGGACAGAGGCAGCATCGTCTGGAACCACATCAGAGCAGAAGGCAATCTCTTTAGTTCACCTTCAGGAAAACCGGCTGTAGGACGGGGCAGGACTGACTCGGGTACCAAGACAAGGCAGTGATGCTTGTCTTCAACGATGGGGTCGTTTCTGGAATGCACTTTCACGGACGCCAAGGTCTTGCAAACCCAGACCGTTTCCAGGACTCTCCTAGCGCAGAAGGCCAGGCCGACGTGCAGCTGCGGCTGTGCCAAACGCAAGGTCCTCAGCACGCCTCACTTCTCAGCACCTCTCTCCCTCTTTGTAAGGTTGCTCCATGTTCTGCTCTGCCTCTTGGCTTCCTCCTAACACCACTGCATCCAGCGATCTCCTCAACTACTAAATTCTCTTTCACAGCCCAAGCAGGTCTTCTCCAGGAGCTGCTTCTTCCGGGAGCCCCGCTTTGAGTCTGGAGTTCGTGTGTGCCCACGCTCCACTCAGAGCTGGAGATCCTGAGTCTCTGCATCACCGCCACTGTCCTCGGGCGCTGTGCGGCTCTGAGCCCGACACTCTCGTCTGGCTCCCAGGGGCCTGGGTGGCAGGGAGCCACCGACAAGAGGACAGTTAGCAGGACACCTAGTAATGGTGTCCAGCAGCGATCAGAAGACACAGGGAAACCGGGACTTAAGTCTTTATTCGGGCGTTAGAATCAGACACACAGGAGAATCACACAGAATTAGGTCTTGTACTAAAGACACATTCTTTATTGACTGAAGGGTCTTCGTCATCCACTTAAAATAAGGCAGATGTTCCGGACTGTGGCTCTGTGCTCTGAGTTGCAGCCACAGTGGGTGCAGGCGTGAATGTGCCTAGGAGAGCCCCACCTTCAGTGTATGTCTTCACAGGTTTTGTTCAAGACAAAACCTCCCTGACGCCAAAGCAACAAGCACAAGACTGACTGACTCCAAATGATGGACACAGCACATGGCCACGGAGGACCTCAGAGCTTCCTGCACGAATACACTAACGCCAGCATAGAAAACGGGCCTGTGGCACTACCTAAAACCTGATTCAGTTTTCTGAAGCAAATGGTGTGACGAAGGCAGGCCAGGGAAGCCGAGTCTGCAGGAGGACATGGCGGCCTGACCTGTTCTGGTGACAGCGTCACTGGTGGCTCCCGTGCCTGGTGACACAAGACACCACCAGAGCAGAGACCCCGAGCTAGCAGGCAGCACACTGCAGAGGCCAAAGCCAGCGGGCAGCACACTGCAGAGGCCAGAGAAGCGGTGCGGGTGGGCGGCAGGGCGCCCGGTTCTGGAGGAGACGATGACCGCAGCCCCTCACGTGTGCAGGGGTCGCGGGGGCAGGAGGCCCATGTCAGGTTCAGGGCGAGTCACACAGAAAAGGCCTGACGACGTGAGTGCTGTGAACACAGAAGCCAGGCAGCGAGTCAACTCTGGAACCGAGGCCCACAAGTAACCTCCCCAACGTAACACCTTGGTAGGCGGGCTGCCCGCTTTTCTGAAAGTCCACTTGGGTCAGGAGCGCTAGAGCCATCGGCGTGAAATGTAGGCTTTCACACAGCTGCACAGTTCAGGGCGGCTCCAGGTGTTCATGTGTGACTTTCTGCTAACCCACGCATCCCCTCCCAAGGTGTCCTGGAAGCTGCAGGAAACCCGGGAAGAAGCCCTGGGTCTGAGCTGCCCTGCCTTCTGTAGCCTTCACCATGCAGCATGTAGCTTTGAGATGCTCCCTAATTTTTAGAAAGGTATCTTAAAGCCACACTGTGAAAGTCGCTCAGTCGTGTCTGACTCTTCGCTACCCCATGCACTGTACAGTCCATGGAATTCTCCAGGCCAGAATAGGGGTGAGCAGCCTTTCCTTTCTCCAGGGGATCTTCCCAACCCAGGGATCGAACCCAGGTCTCCTGCATTGCAGGTGGCATACAAGGCCTAGGGTAATAAGAATAGCAAAGCAAATACTTCCTGGGCATTTTAAATCAGGTCAATTTGGTTGAAATAACACATACACCAACATCTTTCTAAGCTCCCCAATAAGGGGAAAGAAGAGAGAGAGGGGCAGCCTGAGCTTCCATGCAGACACCTGTGGGCGCTCAGCGGAGCATGGCCTGGAGGCTCTATGTCTTCACGGCGGGCGGCGGGGCAGCCTGGAAGCAGGCCAGCTGCAGATGCATGCCGCTCTTGACCCGGCTCAGCAGCTCCTCCAGCAGCCTGCGGGAGACACACACAGCCACATGGCTCCTGCCCTGCGGTGCTGCTCCAGCCAGCAAAGTCATTTTCTAGGGGCTCTGAACTCCATGGCAAAATAAAGCCAGCTGAAGGCGGGGCTCTCAGGGAGCGTCTACCTGCAGACTTACTCACGTTAGGCGGGGCTCTCAGGGAGCGTCTACCTGCAGACATACTCACGTTAGGCGGGGCTCTCAGGGAGCGTCTACCTGCAGACACACTCACGCTTATGCACAAAGCCATCCTCCTGCCCCTGCCCCTGGATCAGCTGGGCCCCGCCCTAAGCAGACTGGGGTCTGGGGTCCGGGCACTCTGACAGGCACTCTGCGACTCTGAGAACACAGAGCAGCGCCCCACGCCCCCCGCGCCAGGACAAGCCCTCCTGTGCTGCCCACCTGCAGTCACCTTTGCCCGCACCCCACTCCTTGGCAACGACTGGTCTATTTTCCGTTCTTCTTATTTTGCATGTCTGCCTTTAATAAGTATTGGAGAGGTGAACTGAAGGGGTGAAGCAGGCACCCACAGAGTCGGGGTAGTCCAAGCGGCAGCAGTGACTCCATCTGGCCCCCGTGCTGGCCAGACACAACTGGATAATTTCATGGCCATGAGGGGTCTGGATAGCTCACTGGGCTCAGGTGAAGCAACCAAGAAACGAGCTTGCTGGTGCTTGGGTCACGGGCTCGCTTCCTGGTTTAGCGATGCTCCCAGCAGACCCACAGCAGCCCCGCCTGGCCTTCCTCACGGCGTCTGCTGCTGTCGGCCGCCCCAAACCACTAGTCTTCTGAGCAGATGAGTGAGCCCCACTTGCACGGGCTGATGCTAAGTGAGGCTTTAAATCTTTCACTTCATTATGATAAAGGACTGCACAGGCTTTGAACATGCAGTCAGTGAGGAAGCGGGACGGGAAGGCAGGGCTGCCCAGCTCTTCTCAGACAGACCAGGTCACCCCGCCCTCCCAGCCTCGTCCACGCCTCCGGGGACCCCCTGCCCGTGCGGGTCCACCACGCTCCCCTGAGCCGTCACAGCTGACCCCGAGGGCTGCACGCAGCCGGGGCTCCGTAACTGTCCACGACCCGTCCAGCAGCTGCAGGGTGGGGGACCTCGGCTGGGCTGAGGAAGAGCCCCGGCACGCTGACATCTGCCTGGCCTAGGCTGTGTCTCAGGTCAGAATTTCCTGTTACGTGAGTAGCAAGTTGACGGCCAGGCTGAGACTATTAATTCAGCACTAGCGGAGCATGTGACTTCATTTCGTCACGTGTGCACACTTACTCTCCATGCTTCATGTCGCATGGAGCACGAACGTACACGCTGACCTGCTTGACAGACGAAGCCCAAGTCCTGCCTTCACCATGCCGTCTCCTCTCACGTTTCTCTGAGTGCTATCTTCTTAAAAATTTTAAACTTTCTTATAAAAGTTTAAGTGACTGGTATAGTTACTTAAAAAAAGGAAAGAACTAATTTCTGAAACGTCATAAACCAGGTTCCACCTCCTCCTGCCACGTGGGAGACGGGCTAACACAAGGCGTGTCTGAGGGCCACCGAGTCCCACCTCCCTCTGGGCTCCACGTGAAGAGGAGATGTCCAGGTGGCAACACGCCACCCGAGAGCAGCGCGTGACTTACTTTCTGTCGGCTCCACCCGAGAGCTGAGGCAGGGCTTCCAGGGCCTGCTTGAAACTGGATCTGTAAGAGACAGCGTCCCAGGTGGAGACACGCCGGCCCCACCGGGAAGGGGGACGTTAGAGAAAAGCGTGTCTTATGTTCAGAGGAACTCACAAGCCGGCGAAGCAAGTAGAGCAGGAGGGAAAGTGAAAATGAAAGCGAGGTTTGCAGAAGCAAGGCCAGAAGAACTAAACCAGGAAATAGAACATGACTTTAAAAGCAAAGGAGAAACTGAATTCACACAAGGTGCTTCTCCTGGTAGATGAGAGCTTGGTGTGGAGTTGTTAAATTTATAAAGGTCTTTACTTTCAAACCAAGACTGAACTATACAAATAAAGCAGCTGCTAAGAAAGGAAGGGAGCTAGGCAGGAACAGGGGTGATCTTGTGCAAACTGATACAAAGGGGGCACTTCTGGAGTCGACACGAGCCGGGCCTGACGTACAGCCAATTTCCTACAATAACGGAACACGTCATACGAGCACTTAGCTATTGCATCTAAAACCTGTAAGATAATGGAGAGATATGTGCATACATGTGCATAACTCGACATCATTTCATTCTGTGAAATGCAGAAAAGGGAGAGAAGTTTTTAAACGATCTGGTATGTCTAAGTTTCTAAAGTAGAAAGTACCAGCAAAGCACTTGAGTCAAGCAGTGATGCAGAGCAGACAGCGGCGGGAGCCACCAGACAGGCTCCTGGTGAACAACCTCACACCAACTGCGTGGTGACAGGCAGGCTGGGGGCCCGAGCACGCCATCCAAACAACGGCAAGTGCATTGTGGGACGTGTTCCTTGTGGACCTGGCACTTCCCAGGCGGCCCTGCCAGTGGGGTAAACAGTCTTGCGTAGGCAGAGCTGTTTCAGTTCGCCTAATGATGTCTCAATGATAGGAAATCCTGACTTTCATTCAAAACAGCTAAAAATTATCATCAAATTTCCACTACAAAATTTTGCAGAGAAACCACAAGGCTTCCTCTTATGCTGATATTCACTAAGAGTCTGCAATGCGTAAACTGACTCAATTCTTATTTTCTCCTTTTCAAAAGAAGCACATGATGCTCTGTGACAGCACTCGCAAGACCGAGGCTCATCCCCACCTTGAGGAAAAGCCTATGTGTCCTTGGCTTGGTGTCGCTTCGTGTGTTTAGCAGGACAACCGGTCAGATGCAAACACGAGGTCGCCGAGTCACGAGTGCACATGCGGGACCACCACCCAAACCAAGGCCTCGTGGGGGCTCCCGGGGTGCGCAGGATACAGCACAGAGCAGCTCACCTGCTTTCCAGCGTCAGGTGGGCCGCTACGGTGTCCCGCAGGGTGCAGATTTCAAGCCTGGCCTGGGGTGAGAAACGGACAGGTGACCACAGGGAACCACGTCGACTGTCCAGCAGAGAGAAGCGAGGATGGGCCCCAGCCTGCTCCCCGCAGAGCAGACCGCCACGGCCACAGCAGCAGCTCCTTACAGCAGACCTTTAGAATTTGCCCAGAGAGCCTGGCTGTGACAACGTTCCCTGTTACTGAACAAGGGCACAAGCTGTCAAGTCTGACTCCGTGAAGGCAGGGGTCTTGCTCTGAAGGGTGCAGACTGTGCCAGGGCCGTCCAGCCCCTAGACCTCACCATTCAACAGCACCTCCCTGTCTCCTGGGGGAAGAAGTGAGGCCTCACTGCACTGAGGCTGACGGGGATGGAGGGACCCAGGCTGCCTCGCTGCCCCCTGCTGCCTTCCAGCACCATGAGTGCCCTTGGCGCCAAGTGCCACAGACTCAGTGCAGTGCTGTGAAAGCTATAGCTGACTTTTCTCTTTTGTTTTTTCTTTTCTTTTTACAAACAAAACATGACAAGTTGGCCCCACAAACAACATGGCAAAAGAGTAGCATCGTTAGAGAAACTCAGACCTCCAGGCTTCAAAATGTACTGCAAAGCTACGGTAATTCAAACGGTGTGGCACTCGCACGTGGGAGGACACGCAGGTCAACGGGACAGGACTGAGGCCCAGAAGCAAACCTGTACATCTACAGCCAAGTGGCTTTCCGCAAGGCGCCAGGGCCACTCGCTGGGGCAGACGGCCTCTCTAATCCGTGGTCCTGGGGCAGCAGGACAGCATGTCTGCACTCCCAGGACTGAAGGTGAGTCTCTGCCTTAAAACAAAACCTAACTCGAAGTAGAGCACAGATCACGTGCACAATGAGACTGCAGCACGCCGGGAAGAAAGCCAGAGCGGACCTCTGCGGTGTTGGGCCAGGCCTGCCTTCTCAGGGATGACAACAGAGGTGCAAGAACAGAAGAGGAGGAGGGCGCGTGGGATCCCTCAGGGTAACACACCCTCTGCCACCAAGGACATCGCCACAGGCGCGAGGATCACACAGGAGACACCCCTGGCAGACACGGGGACGGCCACGACCAGCCAGTCACACACTGCCGCTGAGGATGTGGGGAATCTGGGATCTTCGTGGACCGCTGGGAGGAAAGCAGCTGCAGCTGCTCTGAAAGCAGCCTGGAGTTCACCCGGCGATTCCAGTCCCTGGAATGCGCCCAAGAGAAGTGAGAACACGTGGCCACAGAGAATCTGCACACACGCGTTCACAGAACCACGTCTCCTATCAGCCAAACAGCGCAAACCCTCATGTCCAACAAATGAGGAGCAGACGGACACGAAGCAGCGCACCTACATGGTGGAACCTCAGCCACAGAAAGGCCCGACACAGGCGCTGCACGGACGGCCCCGGAGCTGCCCAGGAGGCTGTTTAAGACACACGGCCCTCAGCAGCACGGGCACACACACACAAGCAAGGATGAATGCCAGGGCTGGCTTTAAATTCACCGACAGAGAGGAAGGCTGACTTACATAAGGCAAACGTGCAGTATAGAAAGCAGATATTTGGTCCCATTTTTCAGGGGGTCAGAAGCCTGAAACAGCTCATAATGAGGAAGTGTTCATGGGACTATCTATCTTTACTGTTTATGTTCTGTGTATATATAAAAATGGACCTACAAGGAGACTATCAAAGAGAAAAAATTAGGTAGAACTGTCAGCTCAGTATTTTAGGAGATCGATTACATCACTATAAAACTAATCTTTGCTAGAAACTTTATTCAGACAAAGTGATAAGCTGCTTTAATTGGCCTATGAATTATACCTATTGTAAGAGCTGACGATTCACACAAAACACATAGGCTGCTGGCCAGCAAACGCTCCTCCTGGCTGGCTCTCAGGAAGGTCTGAGACTGGTGGCCGCTCAGCCCTTCACGTTAGGCCCTTTCGGTCACCTGCTGAGGAGGAGGTCACACACAGGAGGCCCCAAGGGCAGTGGGCAGAGGTTTTCAGAACAGAACTGAGTGTCTCCAGGGGGCACAGGGCACGGGAGGCCAGGCGGGCATGGAGGCTGGGCCTCCAGCTGATTCTGACATTGCTTCCGGCCCCTTCCTGTCAGCCATGAGAGAAACTCGGCCACCAGCTAGACGGGCTACAGAGAAGGTGTGGGGAGGAGGGATTTCTGTTGTAATTCCAAGACCCTTTGGGCTTCCCCTGTGGCTCAGCTGCTAAAGAATCCGCCTGCAATGTGGGAGACCTGTGTTTGATCCCTGGGTAGGGAAGATCCGCTGGAGAAGGGAAAGGCTACCCACTCCAGTGTTCTGGCCTGGAGAATCCCATGGACTGTACAGTCCACGGGGTCAGAAAGAGTCAGAGACGACTGAGCGATTTTCACTTTCACTTTCAAGACCCCTTAGGCCCAAAGCAGATACTGCAACTTCCCTTTGATTCATCTTCACACACAAGGTTCCTGTTATGAGTCTTCAGGTTTTTCTTTTTACTGATACATTTTCTTATTTTTACTATTACTCAGGTTTAAGTTGTTATCTGAAGGGGGTTAGGGCCTCAGCCAGTACTAGAAGCAACACTTCCGGGATTTTTAGAAACCCCCACAAGGCCCTTGCCATGAGGCCCGTGGGTGGGGCTCCGGCCCCCACAAGTCTGCAGGCCTGGCTCCTACAATCTGGCCACATGCAAACCGAGACCCATCTGACTTGTCCAAGTTACATTTGTTACTGTAATTATGTAATTCCATGAAATGCAACATAAACCAAAGGAGTACGAGTAGAAAGAAATAGCTGTCTTTTCTATGCAAACTGCACTGACTGCTCTGGAAAGACTATTTACAAGTAAGTTGCTAAAAATTTCCTGTTAAATTAAATGTAGTGAAGACATTTGTAAAAAAACAACAAAAGTATCACTGAGCTGCAGAAGGGCTCTGCACTCAGACTGGCACACGAGCACTGCCACTCTCTCAAGGGAGAGCAGTTCTGGGACCACTGACGTCCTGGATGTGGTCTCAGGGGACGATGCACCCCGCAACTGGCAGAGCCACCGAGAAGATAGCACAAAGCCTGTGCGGACCTCTTGGGACTGCAGCTGACACACATCTCCGCGGTTCAGACAACTGGGTCCACGTGCACAGCAGCGGCACGGTACCTGCAAAGCTCCGTTTCTGCTGAAGGACGAGACGCACTGCATGAGCCGGCTCAGCTCCTCAGAGACTGCCTCCACCACCCTGGACAGCACCCGGGGCACCAGGTCCTTGGAGACAGTGAACACCTGATAGAAGGTTGGAAACACAAAGAAACGGTGTGTTATGCAGACTCTCCTTGACCCGAATGTGTTAGAAATAAAGGGACGCACACAGCAAAACCACGCCCAGGTCTCCTCAGCCAGGAATGGAAGGGAGACACGGCTGACACTCAGGCTGTGTTCACCACGCTCAACAGAAGGTAACCTCCGAAAATAGATCGGCAGACAAAATTCTGAAAGGTGCTGTTGATGGTGACAAGGTGAAACAGTTTTAAGGATTTTTTCCTCCTCTTAACCTTTTCACAAGAAGAAACGTGATTTCTAAAGAGGAAATTGTAGAAGTAAACACATACTGGGTCAGGCTCTCCTTGGATCAAAACAACTGCTACTTCACACTGGGTACATAACTCTGTATTGCACACGCGTTCTCAATTTTACTGTCTGCTGAATTAAAAATAGGTTTCCTTTCATTCGACAAAAACACCACTTGCAAGTCTTGAATTTTGATAGTTTCAAACTAAGAATTACTATATTTGGCGAAACACTACGATCCTGACTTCTATGTTCAACTAAATCATATTTTTTTTTTAGCTTTTCCATTTTTCAGATTCAATCCCTAGTATTAAACCTTCGGGTCAACCCAAACATAACCTGAGCATTGAAGAAAATTCTGGGCAAGGTAAGATTGCTTGCGAACAGTAAATAGTAAATGTTATGTACAGAATTCTACTTTTGGCCACTGGGATGTGTGGGAAACGGACCGGAAGACCCTTTCTGTTTCTGTGTTTGTAAACAGTGACAGTGGTTGCCTCAGTCGGAGCCACCATCGTCACATCAAGGCCTGCGCACCCTGCAGCGCCCTTGGCACCGCCTGCGACGGGCCTTCCCCACCGCCTGAGGGCCTGACGCCGCACTGACTTTCCCAGAAGCTATCCTAACAGAAGAGCTTTCTTATAAAGGTCTCTGATGTATAAAAAGTATCCAAGTTGAAAGTATGTCACTCATCATAAAAAGGTGTGCGTGCTAAGCTCCCGCCTGAGCTAAACCATGTAAAACTTTACCTCACGGAGGACGAGTGTGCTGTGCCTCACAAGGACCTGAGAGGGGCGGACCCCGTGGCCGCTTTCTGGGGAGGCTGCTGGGCTTGGCTGCCTCGGCAAGCAGGCAGCACTGTGTCCTCCGCTCACGCTCCGGTTCAGCCTCCATGGCCACGTGTCTCCAGGCCCCCGAGGTGACCCAGACAGCACGTGTGGGTGCAGAGGGGGAGGCAGCCCCACCCCCCGGCGCACCTGCACAGAGGCAGACACTCAGGAAGAGGGTTCTGGCAGTGGCCACTGCAATAGCAGTCTTCTACCGAGAACCTCTGCTGGACGACGGCCCACGGGCTGCAGCCAAGCCGGAACGATGGTGGACGGGACACTAGCGGAAAGCTCCCCGGGAGCAGGCCAGGCGTGACTGGCAGCACCAGCGTCCAGGAACCCTCGTCAGCCACACAGGGGAGGCCATCGCCTGTGCCCTGCCGCAGGCTGAGCCTGTCCTCCGGCATGCCCCACGGCTGCCAGAATAAGACGCCAGCACTCACTGGTACACTGGTGAAGACCAGGGCAGCAGGTGCCCAAGGTGGAGAAAACACCCTTTCACTCTCTTATCTCTTTACCTGCCAAATATCCATTAGTCTTAATTATAAGGAAAAAAACATACTATATTTCATAAAAAAGACTCTCACAGTTAAAACATGCATATATATGCGTTGAAACAAGATACTGTATTTTACTCAGTAAAACTCAGTAAAACACTCAAATCTCTGTTTTACTCAGACTAGAAATACATTGTGAAGGGAGAAGGCCCCCGTAAGAACCACTGAATTTACCCCTTCTCTCTTGCCCAGTCACCCACACCCCTCAGGAGCAGCAGCGACAGCTTACCTCTGCGTGCTCTCTTGCCCAGTCGCCCACACCCCGCAGGAGCAGCAGCGACAGCTTACCTCTGCGTGCACGGCGATTATATTCACCAACGCTTCTTTCAAGTAGTTTCTGACACCTGCAATCAGACGGGGAAGGGAAAGGCATTCAGTGGAGACGCGAGTGCCTCGCACCTTCCAGGAGGCAGAGGGCCAGCACAGGCCCAGAGCTCCCGAGGGCACTTCCGTCTCCGCCTCCTCCTCACAAGCCGGGGCCCAGGGCAGGAGGGCTGGGAGGCCACCCCATCTCCCACCCACAAGTGCCAGGTCCGCATCCTCATGGGCTGCAGTGAGGAGGCCCTGGTGCTCACAGGCTCCTAATAGCCCCAGTGCTATTTTGCAAGAAAAAGTATAAAAACAAAATACTGCTCTAGTAACTCCAAAATGATTACTTTCACTTGGAGGAGAATAGTGTTTCAGGATGCCTTTGCGAGTTAACAGCACAAATTGAGAATTTCTTCTGCATGACACAGAAAATCATACTGTGTCGCAAAGTTGCGTTCCCCACAACCTGCCCGGGCTGCTGATTAGCTGGAGGGCGGGACCACAGCTCGTGAGGGCCCAGCGCATGCCGGCTCTGCACACACCCCTGCGCCAGGCTGCCGAGCTCCGGGCCATGTGTGGGTATGCTCAGTTTGTGAGGGGCCAATCTCATAAATATTTCTTTGGTTCTGTTTTGTTGATGGAATAACTGAGAAAACAGATTGAAACATGATTAAATACAATCCAGAAGTAAGTTGGTTCTTCCTGAGAACAAGGACAGCTGCAGGGTAGTGGGTCCTGTCTGGGAGGAAAGAGCCGTCCTAGCGAAGGTGAAAGGTGGAGCGTGTGGCTAGTGCGAGGACCAGCAGAGCTGTCTCCCAGAGAGGAGGCCCCCCAGGCCAGGCAGGGGCTTGTGGGCCCCAGCGCTGTGCTCTGGTCAACGTGACCACTGGGCTCTAGACTTGAGTCTTTAAACCGAACCATGTGGAGGGCTGGCTTCTGCACATCCAGAGGTAAACACAGTTCCTGGGCCCGCCACAGCGACCACACACACACACGCACGCACGTGCAAACACACACGGAGTCCTTGGGAGGCTGTGAGCCCGCTGGGACTCTGGTCACACTCTGCACGGGTTTGGGAAGGATGGTACGTGTCGCTTGCCCCAGGGAAGGGGCGCCTGGCTCCCCGGTGACACTGGGGCATTGGGCTGAGTGAACCCAGAAGTCCGACCTGCGGGCCACAGCCAGCCCTGACCTCAGGCCTCCCTGGTGGCCGTGCTCAGCCTCCCCGGAGCTCCTGCACGGCCCTGACTGGTGGGCTGCCTGGGGCTGCAGCAGAGATGCTGCCCACTCCACACAGGGCCATCTCTCAGAGGACAGCAGGGTGGGGAGCTCTCCCCAGTGCGGCCACGCCGGCACGCAGGCCCCCCAGGCACCCCGGCCCAGGCCTGGCTAACACTGTCTCCCAGCCGGACTGTCAGCTCCGTGGGCACGGGGCTTGTCCCCTTCACCGCACCTCTGGAGCCGCAGACCCACCACACCGGCTGGGCAGCAGCTCAAGAATGTTGACGCATAAGAAACAAAAAGGGCAATGGCAGCATATGCTTACTCACAACGACGCTCCTAGGACTGAGCCCTCTTAAGCTGAAAAGTCAATGCGTGAGTGAACAAACAGGTGAAAGAAAAAGCGCAGGCAGGGTTCTGTAGTGTCCACAAAGAGGGCCAACGCTGGGTGTCTGTGAAGGGGATGCTGCTAAGGCAAGTCTCTCCCCTTTCAAGGGGTTTCAGAAAACAAAGACAGCCTTCTGAAGTAAGTTTTCAGGATCCATTTGAAAAATACAGTTTGAATAAAGACAGTACAGCAGAAGACAACATTGCTGAGGCTGAATACATCTGTTTCCTGTCTGATTTTTCCAGCTGTGTCCCTGAGCAAACGGCCTGCCCCGAAGAGCAGAGCACGAACACGGCCTCAATGCTCACAATGCCAGGTACTTAGAAGACGCCCGCTTCCCAGAGCGCTGAACACTCGGGACAGGTGCTGGCTCTCGGGTCGGCCCAGCAGCAGCGGGTCATGAACGCCAGCCTCACGGGCCTCGGGCCGGCGGGCACGCACAGGAAGGGCAGAGCGAGCGCCGCTCTGTTGTGATGCGGCGGTCGGTGTTGTTTGTGAGAAGGTTCCTCTTAGAAGAACGCCCACAAGTTTCCATGTTCTTCAGATACAGAATGACAACAGCTTCTAAGTATTTACAATCTTGCCTCCTCAACTCTGAATGTGGAATCAGAGTGTGTCACGGTATCTGACGAGAGAAGTGTCCCCACCCACACAGCACCAGCCCAGACCGTCACCGAGCCGCGCGCCCAGCGGCCCAGTGGGAATTCCCCACGGAGAAGGCAGAGCCCAGCTCTTCTGGGCAAGAGTCCCCGCGCCCCCGGCAGAGTGGGCTTCTCATGTGGGGGCCTGGATCTCAGAACATGTTTGCCAACAGTGAAGGTCTTGTTTTTCATACATCAAAGTGGAAAAGAAGTCTCTCTTCTAGCTGTATTTATTGGTTTCCTGTTTCAATCAGATAGGGAGGACACCATTCTGGAATACCTACCAGGATTTTTACTGAATGCCTGTTACGATTGCCTGCCAGACTCTGTTCCATGTGCTGGGGACACAGGAGTGGCCTCAGGAACAGACTCACAAAAAACAAAGCCCCCTCACGCCCCTGAGCACACGGCCACTGGGCACAGGAGGGCGCCGTGGCGGGCTCGGAAGCAGCCCTCAGGAAAGCAGGCGCCAGGAGCAGACCGCTCGCAGCAGCCAAGGGGAGCGCCTCTGCCTGACGAGACCCGTCCGCACTGTCTGTGGAGAGATGGGCCCTGCCAGGCGGAAAGGAAGCAGAGCCCCTCTGCGCCTCCCTCAGGAACGACACCCAGCGACAGGCTGGAACGCGGGTGCACGGGGGCACGCAGTGACTGAAGCTTCGGGTTTTCCTCGAAATACGGGAGACTGTTTTTTTAATTAAAAAGTGTTATATAGGCAGACTCGAGTTTTGCTATAATAATTTGGACAAATGGGAAACTCTCTATTCAATTAAGAAGTGTTATACAGGCAGACTTGAGTCTTCCTATGGTAATTTGGACAAATGGCTAGGCAGACCTCTCTAGAGTGTACCCACATTAAAGACCAGAATAGTGAAAACTCTGGATTGATCAAGCCTATATGCTTGTTTTGAAAATATTAAATGCACACTAAAAAGAAGACACAGAACTGTAAGGTCTCCTACTAACAAATGGAAGAGTCCAGTGAGCTACCCCTTTGTCTTTCTC
The DNA here is from genome assembly GCF_032405125.1 of Capricornis sumatraensis. NCBI lineage: Eukaryota > Metazoa > Chordata > Mammalia > Artiodactyla > Bovidae > Capricornis > Capricornis sumatraensis. The sequence continues at coordinate 55,397,131 of NC_091090.1, read as the reverse complement.
CTGAGCATGCTGTGCCTTCTACATCTTCTCCTATGAATATGTTTTTTTTTTTCCTAAAAAGCGAGTCTTGCTTGCTTCTTTCCCTGATGTCCACGCACTCTTCTGTGCTGGTGTGCACACCCTGACCGTACCTTCACTGGCTGCTGAGGGTTCTTTAGCATGGATGTCCCGTAATTTACTTATTCTATTTATTCTAAGTTGTTTCATTACTTCTCCTTACTCATAACTACTTGGCAGTCACGCTACCTTTCGGTATACACCACCATAAACACCACCATGAGGCTCCCGGCCCTTACATTCTCATAGAATAATTTACTCAGATACCTTCCAGAAGTGAAATTGCTGAGTCAAAGGTTTTGATCCATTCTGCCAACTTGAAATTGAAAAGGCTACTCAAAATTAAACCCCCACTTCCTCATGCCTTTTTCACTTTCTTAACTTGGATTCTCTACTTACTATAATTAATAAAAACCATAATATACGCTTCTCAACTATGATGATGACAAAACTTTCCATCAAAACACTCTAAGAAAAATTCAAGCAAAATGCAAAGGTCAAAGGAAATTCACTTTGTTATACAAGACTTATACTCAGGCCGACAGAATAGAGTGTCTGAGAAAGAGGTGGACAGAGAGACACTGCATGTACTGAAGACACGGGTGGCCCCCTGCACACACACACCCAGCTTTCCTCCAAGGCATTTCCTGTTAAACCCTCCACACACACACTGGTCTCAGGCACCCTGCCTCTTGTTGTTCTGAAACACTGCACTCAGTCAGTAATAAAAGTCTGACTCTGGAAACTCTGGAGAGACTGCCTACTTTATAAACCACATTTCCTGTTTTTAACCCTTGTGCCTAAATCAGTTACCAGTCCTAGTCTACAGATAAAAATAGATTGAAAAATACTATAAATATCCCACAATGTACTTTTTTTTTGGGTCAAACTGAAACATTACATGAAAGAACCCTGGGGCATTTCTTTTCAAGTAAACCATTTATTCAATTACAGTGTGAAGACACATTATTGAAATCACCGCCTATAACAGCAACAACAAACGGCACCGACTGTCAGTTGGAAAGGCTCGAAACTTCGGCAGCAGAATCACTTGTGCTGGAGCAGAGAGCAGTTTCAGGTCCAGGCCTTTATGTGTAACTCACTCTTTCTCGACATATCCGAGATTTATACATGAATGCTTGGGGTCAAAGTAACGCATTTCGAACGCAGCATGTGAATGAATAAACAGGTCTCTACAGTTTCCTATCTTCTTTCTCAGAACCTTTTTTTTTTTTTTGGCTTTAATTAGTATATGTCAGATCATGGGCTCCTTTTTGCCAAATTCAGACTCAAATTGAAGAAAGTGGGGAAAACCGCTAGACCATTGAGGCATGACCTAAATCAGTCCCTCAAGATTATACAGTGGAAGGGAGAAACAGATTTAAGGGCCTAGATCTGATAGACAGGGTGCCTGACGAACTATGGATGGAGGTTCGTGACACTGCACAGGAGACAGGGAGCAAGACCATTACCAAGAAAAAGAAATGCAGAAAAGCAAAATGGCTGTCTAAGGATGCCTTACAAATAGCTGTGAAAACAAGAGAAGTGAAAACCAAAGGAGAACAGGAAAGATATACCCATCTGAATGCAGAGTTCCAAAGAACAGTAAGGAGAGATAAGAAAGCTTTCTTCAGCGATCAATGCAAAGAAATAGAGGAAAACAGAATGGGAAGGCCTAGAGATCTCTTCAAGAAAATCAGAGATACCAAGGGAACATTTCATGCAAAGATGGGCTTGATAAAGGACAGAAATGGTAGGGACCTAACAGAAGCAGAAGATATTAAGAAGAGGTGGCAAGAATACACAGAAGAACTGTACAAAAAAGATCTTCACGACCCAGATAATCACGATGGTGTGATCACTCACCTAGAGCCAGACATCCTGGAATGTGAAGTCAAGTGGGCCTTAGAAAGCATCGCTACCAACAAAACTAGTGGAGGTGATGGAATTCCAGTTGAGCTATTTCAAATCCTGAGAGATGATGCTGTGAAAGTGCTATACACACTCAGTATGCAAGCAAATTTGGAAAACTCAGCAGTGGCCACAGGACTGGAAAAGGTCAGTTTTCATTCCAATCCCTAAGAAAGGCAATGCCAAAGAATGCTCAAACTACCACACAATTGCACTCATCTCACACGCTAGCAAAGTAATGCTCAAAATTCTCCAAGCCAGACTTCAACAATACGTGAACTGTGAACTTTCAAGTTCAAGATGTTCAAGCTGGTTTTAGAAAAGGCAGAGGAACCAGAGATCAAATTGCCAACATCCGCTGGATCTTGGAAAAAGCAAGAGAATTCCAGAAAAATATCTATTTCTGCTTTATTGACTATGCCAAAGCGTTTGACTGTGTGGATCACAATAAACTCTGGAAAATTCTGAAAGAGATGGGAATACCAGACTACCTGACCTGCCTCTTGAGAAATTTGTATGCAGGTCAGGAAGCAACAGTTAGAACTGGACATGGAACCACAGATGGGTTCCAAATAGGTAGAGGAGGACGTCAAGGCTGTATATTGTCACCCTGCTTATTTAACTTCTATGCAGAGCACATCATGAGAAACGCTGGGCTGGAGGAAGCACAAGCTGGAATCAAGATTGCCAGGAGAAATATCAATAACCTCAGATATGCAGATGACACCACCCTTATGGCAGAAAGTGAAGAGGAACTAAAAAGCCTCTTGATGAAAGTGAAAGAGGAGAGTGAGAAAGTTGGCTTAAAACTCAACATTCAGAAAACGAAGATCATGGGATCCGCGCCCATCACTTCATGGCAAATAGATGGAGAAACAGTGGAAACAGTGTCAGACTTTATTTTGGGGGGCTCCAAAATCACTGCAGATGGTGACGCAGCCATGAAATAAAACTCTTGCTCCTCGGAAGGAAAGTTATGACCAACCTAGACAGCATATTGAAAAGCAGAGACATTACTTTGCCAACAAAGGTCCGTCTAATCAAGGCTATGGTTTTTCCAGTGGTCATGTATGGACGTGAGAGTTGGACTATAAAGAAAGCTGAGCGCTGAAGAATTGATGCCTTTGAACTGTGGTTTTGGAGAAGACTCTTGAGAGTCCCTTGGACTGCAAGGAGATCCAACCAGTCCATCCTAAAGGAAATCAGTCCTAATGTTCATTGGAAGGACTGATGTTGAAGCTGAAACTCCAATACTTTGGCCACCTGATGTGAAGAGCTGACTCATCTGAAAAGACCCTGATGCTGGGAAAGACTGAAGGCAGGAGACTGGGACAATAGAGGACGAGATGGTTGGATGGCATCACCGATTCAATGGACATGAGTTTGAGTAAACTCCGGGAACTGCTGATGGACAGGGAGGCCTGGTATGCTGCAGTCCATGGGCTTGCAAAGAGTTGGACACAACTCAGCAACTGGACTGAACATATCTCCTAGTTTTTAAGGAAAATTCTGTCCTATGAAAACAGAAAATAAAATATCACCATCCATGAAAATAACAGTAAATTTATTTCATGGCTTATTTTTTCCATTTCTAAGAGGATTTATACGTGAACCGTAAACTTCCAGATGTTCAAGCTGGTTTTAGAAAAGGCAGAGGAACCAGAGATCAAATTGCCAACATCCGCTGGATAATCGAAAAAGTAAGAGAGTTCCAGAAAAATATCTATTTCTGCTTTATTGACTATGCCAAAGCCTTTGACTGCATGGATCACAATAAACTGTGGAAAATTCTGAAAGAGATGGGAATACTAGACCACCTGACCTGCCTCTTGAGAAACCTATATGCAGGTCAGGAAGCAACAGTTAGAACTGGACATGGAACAACAGACTGGTTCCAAATAGGAAAAGGAGTACGTCAAGGCTTTATACTGTCACCCTGCTTATTCAACTTAGATGCAGAGTACATCATGAGAAACGCTGGGCTGGAAGAAACACAAGCTGGAATCAAGACTGCCGGGAGAAATATCAATAACCTCAGATATGCAGATGACACCACCCTTATGGCGGAAAGTGAAGAGGAGCTCAAAAGCCTCTTGATGAAAGTCAAAGTGAAGAGTGAAAAAGTTGGCTTAAAGCTCAACATTCAGAAAACTAAGATCATGGCATCCGGTCCCATCACTTCATGGCAAATAGATGGGGAAACAGTGGAAACAGTGGCTGACTTTATTTCTGGGGGCTCCAAAATCACTGCAGATGGTGACTGCAGCCATGAAATTAAAAGATGCTTACTACTTGGAAGAAAATTTATGACCAACCTAGATAGCATATTAAAAAGCAGAGACATTACTTTGCCAACAAAGGTCCGTCTAGTCAAGGCTATGGTTTTTCCAGTGGTCATGTATGGATGTGAGAGTTGGACTGTGAAGAAAGCTGAGCACGGAAGAATTGATGCTTTTGAACTGTGGGGTTGGAGAAGACTCTTGAGAGTCCCTTGGGCTGCAAGGAGATCCAACCAGTCCATTCTAAAGGAGATCAGCCCTGGGATTTCTTTGGAAGGAATGATGCTAAAGCTGAAACTCCAGTACTTTGGCCACCTCATGCAAAGAGTTGACTCATTGGAAAAGACTCTGATGCTGGGAGGGATTGGGGGCAGGAGGAGAAGGGGATGACAGAGGATGAGATGCCTGGATGGCATTACCGACTCGATGGACAGGGAGGCCTGGCGTGCTGTGAATCATGGGGTTGCAAAGAGTCGGACACAACTGAGCGCCTGAACTGAACTAAAGAGGAGTTATATTCATAAGAGTTTAGCTTTCATAAACTTCAGAGACGAACTGTACCTTTGAAGATTCCAATACAGGCAAGGGAGTCACATTCTCTCCGATTTGAAAGTCAGAATCTGATGTGCAAAATAGTCTGTGAACTTATTCTAACCTAAAATAGTACAGAACACGATACATTTAGGATGAAATATCAGTTTCAACATTCAAAACTGATACTGAATTTTAGACTTAAAGGTATAAAAATATAATTACTATAACACCAACATAAATCAGTTCTATTTGTTTCAATTTCTTCTTTTGGCAGGAAAACCATGTTTCCATCAGAAGGCAACTTCACCTAGAAAAGGGACATGACGGAGCCAGGTGGACTGAGGTGCATGAACCCAGAGCCTGTCACACAGAGTGGAGTGAAGCACAGACACTGCTCATCAGTCACAGATACGGAATCTAGAAGAATGGCGCTGACGGGTCTATTTGCAGGGCAGGAACAGAGACGCAGACGTGGGGGACAGACTGTGGACACAGAGGGCGAAGGGCAGGGTGGGACGGACTGAGAGCAGCGCTGACGCTATATACGGCCCCGTGTGAAACAGCCAGTGGGGAGCTGCTGTGTGACCCAGGGGGCTCGGCTCGGTGCTCCGTGACAACCAAGAGGGGCAACTGGGACTGGGGTGGGAGGGAGGCGCAAGTGGGGAGGGACACGTGTATATTTGTGGCTGATTCACGTTGTTGCATGGCAGAAACCAACACAACATTATAAAGCAATTATCCTTCAATTAAAAGTTAAAAATATAAAGGTGACAAGACAATGGAACTAACTCTATGCACACAGACGCGCTTTGCTTCACACTGTGAGGTGTCACAGTTATAGACTTCATAAAGGTCTGCAGAATCTTCAGGTTCACAGTCTCCAGGAGCCCCGCCCCAGCCCTCAGCAAGAATGACCTCAGAGGAAATCACACTAATAAATGCTTGTGAGAGAAGCCAGACAGCAGACCACAGCTCTGCAGCCTGACAGCCTGGGTCAGGACGGCAGCCCCGCCGTCTACGCCACGGCCACGGCCATGGCCGAGGACGCACATGTGCGGCCACTGCAGGCGGCCTGGCCCTCAGCAGCTCTGCCTGCAGTGCTGGAGCTGGCATGGTGAGCAGAGCACACAGTGCCCGCTCTCAGGACCGGGTTCCACCCACAGTGTAAGAAGCAAGGGACAACTAGGCCACGTTTCTGCTATTAAACCAAAGAAAAGGCCTTGGAATCGAAGACAGAGGAGTTGTAATAAAATCAGAGGCAGAAAAAACATGAAAGCCAGGAGCTGACCCAGAGCTTCGTCTTCATTCGTATCAGAAGGGATCTCTGGAGTCGGCGTATGGAGAAGTGTAATTGTGAGGAGGGGCTGCAGGCCTGGCCGGTTGCAGTGGAGACCTTGACCTTGCAGCTATCAGAGCTGAGAGAGTGCCAAGCTCCACGTGGCAAGTGAGCCTGGAAACAGCGCCAATGGTTATTTGCTGACTGTGCCGTTCCGCTGGCAAGGTTCCTACGTCTGCAAGTCGGAGTTGTCCCCTTTTCTCCAATTAAGCAGAACTCGCGTCGAGGAAAGCACACAAATCCTGTGTTTCCCACACACACATGTACCAGCATCCTGACGGAGACGCGGCAGCCTGCTCCCCGCAGGCACTCCTGCACCTCGTCCCTGTGGGCTCAGGACTGGGAGGTCGCCCTGCTGCCCGCGCTCCCCAGCAGAGGAGGGAACGCACAGCAGGGCGCCGCCCTCCAGGCTCTCTTCAACGTCATGGCCTGGCCTCGGGTGGGACGGGTCTCCCTGCCTGGACCAGCACATCATGCTCACGTGCCCATTCCACGCTGTGGGCACTGACTGGTCTCCAGCTTCCGGTTACTTCAGACAGAGCTGCAGTGGAGACGCTGTCTACTGGTGCAGAGATGCTCCCCTCGGGGACGTCCTGCGAGGGAGTGGGCCACTGCCAAGCACACCGCTGCCTCTGCCAGCCTTCTCCCAGGGAGAGCAGAGCGACCCTGCATCCCAAACAGCCATGTCGGGGGCAGTCTACGTGCCGTCTCGGTGGATATGGGCCCATGAATGTGTCCAAAGGAGCATCTGCTCTAGTTTAAAGAAAAATGGATTTCTGCACCTGTTTTCCTTAGCATAAGATGAAAAAGCCACAGCACAAAGGGAAAAAGAGAAAAAAGTCTGAGAATATACACAGATTTTTCTTTTCACTAATACAACCCAACCGTGCAATGTAAGAAGGCGTGTACCTTTCATTTCCATCATATCTGAAGTCCCTGAAACTGTCTTTGTGGTTTCATAAAGCCTACCATCACCTCTCCTTCAATACACAAACCTGCTCAGAGTGACATGCACTCCACGCACGTCTCAGGCCCTGCTACTGTCACCACAGGCTGTCACACCGTTTGCAATCGGCGATGAAAGCAACGGCAAAGCTGGAAACTGCGTTTTCAAATGTATCATGCTTGTGAATAGACTTCGGTTGTCACTCAAACGCTTCGATTATTAGTATGAGATATTGACAGAAAATTGAAGTAGAATGATCCAAAAGAATACTCTTACTCAAGTCCCGCACAACATGAAGGCTTCATTCAGTCTCTCCCACTGGCTCCTGTGGAGGGCACCCGCCCTGTCCCCAACGCCTGATCCCCAGCTGACCGCGGGGCAAGCTGTCCCGCGCCCCACCTGAGTGGCGGAGACAGGCGGCTGCTGGGGCACCGGCTCGCCGAGGAGCTGACACACAGCAGCCCTGCTTCTGCTAGCCATGCATCCTTGGCTTTAGGGAGGGAGGCTGGCCTGGAAGTCTCCGTTCTATCGTGGGCTCCCAGGAAATTCTCGAGATGCTGCTTTAAAACACACACTCACAAGTTTTCCACCAGCATGTGAAGAATAAAGAGCCATCAAAATGGCTAACTGTTATGCTATACTGAGAACAGTCAGGGGCTGGCTTTCTTGGCTCATTATTAAGAGAAGACAGTCACGAAAGGTCAGCTGGAGTTGGGAGAGACACAGAGAGCTGGCATTTCTGGTCCAGCCGTGACAGGTCAGAGGTGAGACATCCAAAGACCACTCTGTGGTTTGGTGTTCTCACAAAACCCGGCAGGCGTGCGTGCTCTGCTGGAACCAGCGAACTTGGCAGTTTCCGAGCGTGCAGTACACGCAGGTAACAACACTCCCCAGGTGCACGAGACTCCGGGCCAGGCTGCAAAGGCCAGTCCTGCGGAGGAGGAAGGGCTGGAAATGCCAAGCGAGGGTGAAGAGGCGTCCCTGAGCACGCCCTGCGAGAGACCTGAGCGTGGGAAGCCTTGAGGCCGAGCTAGCAGGGGCTCGGGGCTCTCCTCCTCCAGCCCGCGGTGGGGAAGGCGCACGGACGACAACTTAAATGACACGACGCACTCTGGGGTTCACAGCAAACCCTCCAGAAACAGTCACCGCTGTTCCTGCACAGAGGAGAGCAGCTCTGCCTAGAAGGCAGCAACTGGAGGCCCTGACTGACCCAGCCCACTCCAGAAACCAAAGGGAAACGGGGAGTTCACAGCAGAAACTGCAGGACGGCAGGCAAGGGAGCACAGGCAGCGGGAGTGAGTACGGAGGGAGAAGAAAGTTCTGTCCTTAACGTCTTTCTACCCTTTCCGCACCGAGTCTTCAGACCTGTCTACCCGTGGCTGTTCCCTAATTTCTCTTGCTCCCTTTGAAATCAAAACGTCTGCACCACGGTTGGAGGTAAGGCTGTCTTGGGAGGTGGAAGTGGTGTGCTGACAAGGCTCACTAGTCCTGTGGGAGAGGTAACAACATCATGTCATCATCAACTGTCAGTAAAGAGAGGAGACCATGTACACACACACACACACACACACACACACACACACACACACACACACACACACACACACACACACACACACACCTGGGTTTCCTGGGTTTCCTTTAGCCATGGTCTGTCCTCAGTTTCACTACTGTGACTTCAGTACTTCAGAGTCTGTTAACCACTAATTTATTAAAACACTTTGATGGTGACCTAATTTGTTAAACAGTCAAAATACAACAGCTGGAATCATCTGAACCTCACCTTTCTATTGTGGTGCATGTTTTAAACAACTGGGAAAGTGAGCGCTGGCCACCATGTGCAGGGTAAAGCAACAATTTGGAGTTGTCTTCTTACCATGCTACTCATGCACCCTGTGCCCCCAAGTACAGGGGCAGCACAGTGCTCCAAGGAAACCCGTACCCGCGCCGAGCAGCGCCAGGAGGACAGGCACACGCCTTTGGCTCTGAGGAGGAGTCTGAGTGGAGGCAGCGTGGCTGCAATAGCCAGGCCAGGCGCTCAATGACGGGCCAGTGCTCCTGGGCTGAGCCGCGGTGTCCGCCCCGTGGATGCGTGGGGGTGCCCACCTGCTTGTGGGCCGGACTTGTGGACAAACGGAGGGGCCGCTGTCGGCTCAGCACGCTGGGCCACGGCCCCCACCAGCCCCCAGGTCGTGCGCTGAGCTGGAGAGCAGAGCCAGGGCAGACCCTTTGGCGCCCTTTCAAACTCCTCACTCAGAGCCATCTGCAGACAGACACCTGTAAGTTCAGAGTGTGCACTGAGCTCACAGCAGCCAAGGTCACAGGAGGCAACGAGCAGCTGGGAAGCATAAAGGAGTGCCCAAAGGGCAGGATGTGCAAGAGGGCCCCCGCCATCTCCCACGGCACACACGTGTTTCAGAAAATGACTCTTGGTCATAATTGGACAAAATCCGGCGAAGTGAGTGAAAAAACCTCCGACACTGTTCACAAGACCCAGGAACAGAAGTTCTGCAGGCACAATTATGAGATGTCCACGCAGTTTCCCGAACACCAGAGGAGACACAGCCTGGCAGGACCTGATAGGCAGGAACCTGTGGTTAAGGAATGGGCCAACTGATGCGACTGAGCAGAAGCGATGGCACTGCCGGGACTTAAGAAAGCAAAGGAGCGCAGTGCTCGTCCAGTCGTGCAGGACTTCCGGGTGCGGATTAACGGGAGCGAAAGGGGTCGCAAAAGGCAAGGGGGGCTCCAGGGAGGGCGACGCACACGTAGAGAGAGTAGGGCAAGTTTGACAGAGGGAAGTTTTCCCGTGTTTCCTGTCATTTCATTCCCGACTGACGGCTGGCTGCACATCCGGGAAGAGAGGGCACACAGTGGGTGTGGCCTGGACACAGAAACCAGGCAGGGCCCTGAGCCCCTGTGCAGACTCCCAGCCAGAGAGGGGACAGTCTGATTACTAAAACAGCAGCACTATGATGATGAATTGAAACTCACTTAAATATGCTCAAGCGGAGTTAGAAAAATGTGCTCAAGCCATGATAATTAGAAAACATCTTCATTACCTTTAAAAAAAAATGGTGAGGGAACCAACTCATTCTGAAAACGAATTAGAGTGAAATCAAGGTTTACCCTGCCTTTCCTGTATGCACTGGACTTCAGAGTAACTGAATCGTTGATGAAATTTTTTATTTCTTAATTTCATGCTCCAGCTACCAATCATTAGTTTGCAATCTCCAAGGAAATAAGGCCAATACTTTGGCCACCTGACGAGAAGAGATGACTCACTGGAAAAGACCCTGATGCTGGGAAAGACTGCAGGCAGGAGGAGAAGGGGATGACAGAGGATGAGATGGTTGGATGGCATCACCAACTCAATGGACATGAGCTTGAGCAAATTCCAGGAGATGGTGAAGGACGGCGAAGCCTGGTGTGCCGCAGTCCATGGGGTTGCAAAGAGTCGGACACAACTCAGTGACTGAACAACTAGGAAAAAAAGGATCATGGCAACAATTACCAATGGTGCTAAAACTATTAGATGAAAAGTCTGACCGTTTTAAAGGGTGGAGCGAGCTGATAACACTTGGAATCCAGTTTTCAATCTTAACATCACAAACAGGGAGACACATTATGGACTCTGGTGACAAAATCCAAAAATCAAGCCTGAAACTGATAAAACTTCGTTAATCGTAAGTTTGGAAACACAAGGAGCAGAGAAACATGCCACTTGCACAAGGAGGAAGCCATATGGAAGCTCCAGAAAATGAGAGCATCCACAGAGCCATGGCTCACCCACAGAGCCATGATTCACTCAACAAGCAAGCTGAAGGGAAGGCCGTCAGTCAGTTCACTCGCTCAGTCATGTCCGACTCTGTGTGACCCCGTGGACTGCAGCACGCCAGGCTTCCCTGTCCATCACTAACTCACAGAGCTTGCTCAAACTCACATCCATCAAGCTGGTGATGCCATCCAACCAACTCAACCTCTGTCACCCCCTTTTCTTCCTGCCTTCAATCTTTCCCAGCATCAGGGTGTTTTCCAGTGAGTCAGTTCTTTGAATCAGGTGGCCAAAGTATTAAGAGTTTCAGCTTCAGCATCAGTCCTTCCACTGAATATTCAGGACTGACTTCCTTTAGGATTGAAAAGACCCTAGAGATGGGAAAAATTACTTCAGAGATGATGAGTAAAGGCAACACACAGACCCTGACAGAAGCTCTGACCTGACCGCACTGTCTAAAGAACTTTTATGAGAATGGACGCTGACTGTGTTCCGGAGCTTAAGCTCAGACTGCTTGCTGCAAAACAGGCCAGTAATCGAGAGGTGAGCTGTCAGGACAAGGAACATGGCTTTATTCGGAAAGCTGGCAAACCGAGAGGATGGTGGGCTCAAGCCCCAAAGAACCTTGTTGCCTGAGTCAGGATTCAGGCTCCTTCTGCACTGAAAGGGGAAGGAGCACAGCCAGGCGCCTCCCTGCCCCTGCCAGCCTCCAGAGGGCCTGTGTGAATTCCTCCTTCCCTGCAGCCATTCGCAGGGGGCCTGGTCAGGAGGCTTCCTGTGAGCTACACCAAAGCGTTTTATTAGCTTGATGCTCATGACCTGGGAGGCAAAACTCTCAGAGATGAGCCATGTACAATCTAAGCTTACAGGCACCATCCCTCTAGTGATTAACCTGTAATAGAATACAAAAGGTTCTTTCCTATGCAACTGGATATTTGATAAAATTAATGGATTGTTACATTTTTTTCCAGATCTGATAATAGCACTGAGACTGTATTTTCAAAGACATCATCCTTATCTGATCCGTGTGTGGATGAAATGACCCTTCATCCAGAGAGGGCAGGGGACTGGCCGTGGGCTCAGGGCTGCTGAAGCCGCCACGAAGTCAGCTCTGCGCTTCCCTGTTCTGCTGTGATCAACCTCTAGGAATGTCCAAAATAAGTTCAAACAATGGCCTTTTGCACAACAGCACATTAATTTACCCTGGTGCCAAACAGCTATCAGTTTAAGACATAATAAAATAAATACTTCAATAGATAATACATGCAATGACGAAAGTATGTAGGCCATAGGTCATCTCAAGGTTAATAGATTTCACATTGAATAGCATCAGAGCCAACACTTAGCTTTACTGAAAATGCTTGGCAGACATTCTGCAGCCAACTGTCCAAAGTGCTGCACGGTCTCACCTCCCTGACAGTGATGCAGTGAGCTGCTTATAAAAAAGGAAAAATGGCTGGGAGAAAAGGAAAGGTAAACAGTGAAAGTGCGATTTGAAAAGAGAGGACTAGGTCATCCTCCTTTGAAAAATGTAAAACTGCTCTTCTCCTATGAGTAGATGAAATACAAATTTATTAAAATCTTCCTGACAGTATTTTTTAAATGAAATTAAGAAAAACAGTTCAAGGAACTGATAAAACTACTCTGAGTTCAGCACCAGGAAAGACCACTGAGTTGGATGTCTCTCCAAAGGTGGAATTCACTCAACTGGGCTCTTTCGGTTAAAAGCAGAATCAGTAAGGTGGCAGGCTGGCCTGCGCGCAGGGCACGGGAGACCTGTGGAGGGCGGTCAGGAGTGCGGCAGGCCAGTGGGCACTGCCACTCGGGTGCCACGCCAGAAGCGAGAGCAGACGGCACACGGTCTAACAAACAGCGCTGGGAAAGGGATGCTCATCAAGGCGCCCTCAGAGTTCTGTAAGGCTCGGTCTTCAGAGCAAATCTGGAAAGGTGGACTGACACTCAGAGACCTTTGGGTGACACCTATTTTGTAATAATCTAATTACTTCTAAATGAATAGCTCACATCATGTTTTTGGTAACTGTTTGCTTATTTAATCAACCAAAATTCTCTTCTTCAACATTAAACTGAATTAAAAGATAATTCAATCTGATATCCTGTTGAAAATACCTATTAGGGTAAAAGCCAAACTGCAAATTAGTATTTTACTGAACGTGTGTTTTCCCTGTTACCTCCAGCTTGAGTAATTTATGCCAAGGTGTTTCTCACTAAGCAGCCAACCGACGGAGGAATGTACTAAGGCAGGCTCTCTCTACACTGGCACCCAGGAGGGCTACGGCACAGAGGGAGGCCTGGAGACAGTGGGGACGAGACAGGGGAGGGGGCGGCCCTGGGTGCGCAGGGCAGACACTGCCGAGGCCCCGTCTAGCTCCACACGCGCTGTGGACTGGCCCTTGAACGGCTGGCTGGGACACTTTCTTAGAAACAGGACCTAATATTCGGATGCTGAAGTCACTCCTCCTCTTTGTTAATGGGACAGAACGAACTCTTTCTTTGCTGAGCTCAGCTCGTACCTTTTGCCGGCACGCCTGGAGCCAGCCTTGGCTGGAGACTGGGTTTAAGGAGAGAGGTACCTCCTGGCGCTGCTGGGTTCCGAGAGGGGCTTCCCCGAGGGAGGGAGGAGAGCCTTCGTCCACCTCTAGGGGAATCTGTCCCCTTCTTCTCCGCTCCCCGCCTTGCCTGTGGGAGGCAGCGAGAGGGCAGAGGAGCTGCCTGCAGGAGGAGCTGGCGAGGGCTGGGCTCGCTCGGCCCCCGCGGCCCCCGCGGCCCCGCCTGCTGGTGCCTCTGTCTTATCCTGTGATTAGTGTGAGGTCAGGAGAGACGACTGTCCTTCACAAGTTCTGGGCCCAGAGATTCTAATGGTGTTTCCTGCCTTTCCTGCATGCAGGCTGAGGCAGCGATGGGCGACAGTCCCTCCTCTCCGCCCCTCCGACACAGGACACGACTACTCCTCTCTTAGGAGGATCCAAGGAGCTATCCCAGCACTTAGTAAACCTCCCCACATGCTCCAGGAAAGGATTCTCCCTAGGGGTGTGCACAGTTTAACAAGGAGTGAGATGGGTGTTTCCAAGGAGGTGCTGCTTTGATGAGACAAACGGCAGGCAGCCTGCCCACCACCCGTGTTCTTCACTTGAGGTTAGTGCAATTAGCTCATTGGAACACAAGGATCTGGTTAAATCACAAAAGAGTATTAGAAGAAAAGTGTTGGGGAAAAAAGAGACATACAATAGGCAATCAAGATACTCTTCACCCAGCAGTGGAAATGCCTTTACAGGCAGGAAGAGGCAACCAAGCAGGACGAAGAGCGCCGACTGCAGGCTGGTCTCTGCCTCCGCACGTGGGATCCACCGTGAACAAGGGAAGCGCCCAGCGCCCCATATGAGCCGGCTGCCCTCCCCGGCCACCTGGCCCCTCCACACTCACAGCATCCACCACACAGATGTCTTCCCTCCCCCGATACTTCCGATGACTACAGTTAACAGGAAAGCATTTTGAGATAAAAATCAGTTAAGTACTTATTTAAAAATGGTTGATTTTATATTAACCTATTACCTTTATGAATATATGTAAACATACATGTTCTAGATAGAAAACAAATATTTAAGTGACAATTTAAAAAAAGATTACTTCTCTTATTTAATATGTTTTTAAGATTTAAACTTTCAAGTGTACTTGTAAATGAGATTATTTTTAACTGAGCTAAAACTTATCAAACGCAAATACTCAGAGCTCTTAATAACTGAGGATAACAGGAAAATGAGAGTCAGGTAAGTGACTCAGAACTAACCAGAATAGCCCTTCCTGACATATATATAATTAGAGAGGTGATCAACTGGATTCTTTAAAAAATTACTACAGTGTCGGAAACTAAATTTATTTCTAACTACAGCAATACACAGGTACCTATATGATTTGCAAAATTCAGCTCTGAAATGAAAAATGAAATTGGAGATGAAAATTCTAAAGATAATACTAAGGTAACTGAAATTCTTTTGGAAGACTAAAGTCAAACTACTGTGGCTGCTCAGCTTGGTCTCAAAACTTCAGTCAACTTTAAAGAAACAAAAAGTCGCTCTGTGACTATGAGAGACTGAGGTTCAGCTGGGGATCCAGTCAAAACTGCAGAGAACAGGACTCGATACAGCTCAGAAGAGTCTGTAAAAGGCGGTGTTGGTCTCTTAGCGTCTCGGCGCCAGAGGAATGGCACGTGACGGGCGGACGGCGCAGTGGTGTCGTGCATGCTGAGGAGAGGGTGCTTGCCTGAAAGAGAGCACCAGGGCCTCCATGCCACAGGCCAGCAGCACCTCAGCTTGTGCAAAAAGCTCCCTGGTAACTACCACTCACACTGTGGGCTGGGAAGACGTGAGGGGCAGAGAAGGACCTCAGACCTGGACACTGAGTCGGTCCACACCTGGCAGCAGGGAGACCATATTAAAAAGTGAACAAGAAGATTAATGGAAATGAGAACATCACACAATTTACTTTCCTATCGAAAAACAACTGAGAAAAATCACTGCTGAACCACAGAACAAATACGCGAAAGATAAACTGAGGCATGACCCACGTTCGCTCAGACTCTGAACCATGAATTCCCGCTGTGCGACTGGAGCCTGGCAGGGAGGCGCGGCCTGGGAACCAGGAGAGGCCCTAGCTGCCTGGAGGCGGCGTGGGAGGAGCCAGGAGGAGCAGCAGGAGCAGTGCCCACGAGCCAAGGTCTCAGCCTGGGGAGGGAGCAGGCCCGAAGGGTTGGAGCAGGGGCGACAGACGGGCTTTGCCAACAGGCGAGGGGCTGGGGACAGGAAGACAGTGCGGCCCTGCAGTGACACGGGGCACCCTGCAGGGACCGGGCACGGTGGGGACAGACCTAGGGTCTGAGGAGGAGCGGCAACCTGGCGGCCAACCCGAGGGGTGAGGAAGGTGCAGGAGAGTCCGGGCGGGGGGACATCTGTCCACAGAGGAGGGAGGCCTGAACCTCAGAGCAGAGGGCAGGCCGCCGAGTGGATGCTGAAGGCACCAGTCAGCTTGCTCGAGGGGATGGAATCTTGGAGTATGAACAAAGATTGGCAACCCCAGGGGGAGCCGGTGTCCAGGGCCATTCCCAGCGCAGGGGCTGCAGGAGGAGGCTGGGGGCCGCTCACCACAGGGGGAGGGCGGCAGGGCAGGGGGGCGTCTCTCCCAGGAGCGGGACCAGCCTGGAAGCGCTCTGCAGAGCACCAAGGCCAGCACGCCCATGGACCCCAGGGTGGCTGGAGGCACGAGAGACACGAGAGGACACAGGGGCCTCAGGTGGAACCTCCGAGGCGCCGCCCAGACGGCTAGTTCACGCTGGGCTGTAACATGGAACGTGTGGGGCTGTGAGTAGTCAGAGCAACAGGAGCTCAGGGGGTTCAGAGCCTGAGGTCCTGGCCAACCCTCCCCCACCCTCCGGAGGGAACGAGGATTTGTCTTAAGACAGCTGAAATTTAGACAACTGTAATAAACTGGCTTAAAGCTCAACATTCAGAAAACTAAGATCATGGCATCTGGTCCCATCACTTCATGCGAAATAGATGGGGAAACAGTGGAAACAGTGGCAGACTTTATTTCTGGGGCTCCAAAATCACTGCAGATGGTGACTGCAGCCATGAAATTAAAAGACGCTTACTCCTTGGAAGAAAAGTTATGACCAACCTAGATAGCATATTCAAAAGCAGAGACATTACTTTGCCAACAAAGGTCCGTCTAGTCAAGGCTATGGTTTCTCCAGTGGTCATGTATGGATGTGAGAGTTGGACTGTGAAGAAAGCTGAGCACCAAAGAATTGATGCTTTTGAACTGTGGTGTTAGAGAAGACTCTTGAGAGTCCCTTGGACTACAAGGAGATCCAACCAGTCCATTCTGAAGGAGATCAGTCCTGAATGTTCATTGGAAGGACTGATGCTGAAGCTGAAACTCCAATACTTTGGCCACCTGATGTGAAGAGTTGACTCATTTGAAAAGACCCTGACGCTGGGAGGGATTGGGGGCAGGAGGAGAAGGGGACGACAGAGGATGAGATGGCTGGATGGCATCACCGACTTGATGGACATGAGTTCGGGTAAACTCCGGGAGTTGGTGATGGACAGGGAGGCCTGGCGTGCTGCGGTTCATGGGGTCGCAAAGAGTCGGACACGACCGCGTGACTGAGCTGGACTGAGTATTAAGAGGCGAGTATACACAGGCACGTGCTGGACTGAGTATTAAGAGGCGAGTATACACAGGCTCGTGCATCACAGGTGCGCGAACGACTGATACTGCGAGGAGTAAAGCGCCTAGTGTGCGCACGCGTGCCCATGTGTACACGCGTGTACATGTGTGCAGGGCCTGTGGTACAACAACTCCTTTATTTGTGAACCAGGGATTGGTTAACTGTTGTTACAGGAGTTTGGTACGGCAGGGCCCAAATTTTGGTTGTGAATTTGCAAACTCCCAATAACCCTTCATGGTGGCACACGTCACCTGAACTGATAAGGATCTTGACCGTCACTCCTAATCTAACCTCGCCCACTTCCCGGCCGGCATCGCTCCTGGAATGTAACATGAAGCGTGGCATCTGCACTGTATTGCCTTCCTAAAGCTCCCAGATGGTGAGATTCCCGAAGTCACCCAGCCCGAGAGTTTTGAAAAAGACTGTAGATTGAAAGCTCCAGAGGCTGTTGACAGATGACCTTGAGACCAGTGATCCACCCAGGGAGTTAGGTTTGCCCACGCGAGGTCAGGAACTGAGCTTACACTGAAGGTGTATGTCATCAGCTGCCCTGGGTAACTGACCACTACCCCTGAGCTCACAGACTGGGCTGTAAGAAGCTCCACCAATGTAAAGGACAGTGCTGGAACCAATGGACAGGATATTCCCTGGTAGGTAATTATCTTGCACATAAAACACGTGTAATTCCCACAGGGTCCATCTAAAACATGACGCCCACCCTCCAGCGGCCATGTCACAGGTGCAGAGTGGACGGCTGGGGTCTTGACACTTAAGCGGACGCCTGAGGACCAAGGACTCCTGACCACACGGGCAACGGGAAGACCCCGCAGGGAGGACAAGGGAGGTCCCTGTGTGCTGAGGGCGGCTGGTGAGGCCATGGGGTAAAGTATAGGGTCAGTACTGACTGCGCTGCACACTTTGCTGTGAGACACTACAAGAATTTTAAGCAAGTTTCTGACAAGATCTGACATACTGTAAGAGGATGCACTTGGGATGTCAGCTGCCATCCAGTCTGGACACAGAAAAGAATGTATGCATGAGCAAACCCAGCTCCCGGGGGGGGGGGGGGGGTCACTGGTCTCAAGGTCATCTGTGAGCAGCCTCTGGAATCCTCCATCTGCAATCTTTTTCTAAACTCTTGGGCTCGGTGACTTTGGAAATTTTAACATTTGGGAGATTTAAGAAGGTAATACAGGAAGGAGCATTTAGGAAGGTAATGCATGGCCTTGGGGGAGAAAGATCAACTATGATCTACTTTAGGCAGAAGGCTCAAACGTCTATAATGATGGATGGTGACTTCAGGAATTAAATAGCTACAATCACATAAACACTACTAATTTAATGATTCTGATTCTTAGCTTATACTTCCGGCATCATTATCCCTAATATGAACAACTTGATGCTTTCAAATGGTGGCACTGGAGAAGACTCTTGAGAATCCCTTGGATGGCAAGGAGATCAAACCAGTCAATCCTAAAGGAAATCAACCCTGAATATTCATTGGAAGGACTGACACTGAAGCTGAAGCTCCAATACTCTGGCCACCTGATGCGAAGAGCTGACTCACTGGAAAAGCCCCTGATGTTGGGAAAGATTGAGGGCAGGAGAAGAGGGCGACAGAGGATGAGATGGTTGGACGGCATCACCAACTCGATGGACATGAGTCTGAGCAAACTCCAGAAGATAGTGAGGGACAGGGAGGCCTGGTGTGCTGCAGTCCATGGGGCTGCAGAGAGTCTGACACGACTGAGCGACTGAACAGCAATGTGAACAGCAACAATAAAAGCAAACCATATCTGAATAATGACGCCACCACCATCTAATAAAAGCGCCACAGAGCAACGACGGCAGGATGTCACAGCAAGCTGTTGAACAAATAAAGGCAACACAACTTTCCAGCAGGTCACGGGTACAGCCACGCGCGCCCCGAAGACCTGACGTCTCATAAGAACAGAGCCATTATCACACCAGGCGACACCAACATGTTAGTAGGTGGCCTGGCTTTGTGTATTCCACGGTACTTCAAACAAAGAAACAAGTGTCTGATCATCAAAACTGTATCTTTCAATGACAAGTTATTTCTAAAACACACATTATCAAGCGATCTAAGTGACATTTATTTGACGCCACAACGATAATACCGGAATCGTCTGCCATCTTTCCGCAGCTGAATTTTTTCTGCTCGACTACGATGCTCTCACTCCCATACCTTCTCCTTGAATCTTTCATATCTTCGGCAACTGTAACTGGGTCTTCCATAGAAGCGATCAAACGTCTTAAGTAAATTTTTCGATGGAGGTCACAAGGTCACTGCAGAGAACAGCGCTGGCTACTGCTTCTATGCAGGCAAGAAGCACCCCCGGAAGCAAGTGTGTGTTACTGAGATGATCACACACTCTGAGGTGTAATTAATTATCCTCTGGAATTTAAGATTATCTCTAAGCCATTTTAAGCACTAATAATTTAAAGTCTCCTAAACTCCAAACTATTAAACAGTGGGTTTAACCTAATAAAGACTTAAAAACCAAGTCAATCCCTTAGCAAATATGAAAACAATGGGAACAAAAAGAAAAGCATCTTAAGCATGTTTCAAGAGAAGCAAATCCACAGTCATGGCTCAGGATGCATGGACCTGGAGACCAGGGACCTGAAACCACCCACCTGTTGGGGGCAGGCAGTCCCTCCAGTCGAAGTAGCCAGCGTAAATGCCAGGTTCCAAGGAGCCCACGATGGGGTCTGCCTTCAGCTCAATGTAGCTTTCAAACAGCCTCTGGTCCAGGTCTTTGAGCGAGGCCATGCTCACCTGTGAGCACAGGGAGGGCACACCAGTGAGGCCGCGCCCGCTCACACGCACAAGTGGAGCACGCAGGGCGTCTACTCGCGGGTGGAGAAAACAGTGAAACAACGTAAGTGAATGCTGAGTAGGCTTGAGCAGCACTTACCGGCTTTCCCACAAAGAGGCGTGACCTTACTTCGCCACAGGTAATAAAGAGCATTGCTGCATGGCAGGCGCCCTGCTTCCCCGCTTCCCACACAGCGCTCTGAAGCCCACTCAAAACGGGTACAGAACATGAATGCACGGTTTTATTTCAATGTTTCCAACTTAAATTTTCTAGTTTACTATTTTTAAAACTTTTTTGGTAACAATAGTTTGTAAAAATTAAACTTCTGAGAAAGAAAAAAAATAACAGAAAAAAAAGCCCTGTTATTTTCATTTCAAAGATGACAGAAAGAGCACTTTTAACTGAGCCAGCGCTATAGAAATAAACTCACTATATAATCAGAACCACTATGGGGAGCAGTGGGCGGGGTGTAAACTGCTGGGTAAGACAGGCTCAAGAGGCTCAAGGATGGACTGTACAAGACTCTAAGATGAGGAACAGAGCCAGTGTTTCGTAGTAACTGTAAATGGAGGGTAACCTTTGACAGTTGTATTAAAAAAACAACAAAATTTTAACTAGAATAATTACAGCAAAAAAAATTATATACAAGTATGCTAAAAATAATCAAATATGTAAAATATATTGCCGATGGCTCAAGTGACTCTAAAATCGTTAAAACTGTTTGCTGTAAAGGAGTTTCCCTGGACTTAAAAAAAAACAAAACCTGTCCTTTCTCTACCTTCACGCTGAAATATTGGAAAGAGATTTACAGGTATCACAGAAAACCTCACTCAAGAATTGAATGCCAAACTAAAAGAGTTCACATGCCGCAACTAAGACGTGGCCCGGCCAAATAAGCAATAAATACGTAAAAATGAGTATACATATCTAGAAAAAGAGAGCCTTCCCTCCCTGGCCTGTGAATGTTTCAGGAGATAGGAGAGGTTGGGGGTGGGGGCCCCATCCCATCCATTTCTCTCTAGGCATTCGACTTTAAAAAAAATAATTTAACGCCAGACTTTAACGGCAATTATAACATTCTTGGGTAGATCAAAAATCTGCAACTATCCAAACTGCAAATTAGATCATTCTTTTAAAAAGACTGGCACAGAGTAAACCAGCTTTTTATATATGTAAAGGTCATTCCTTGGGTTTATGTAATTACAGCTACTAATAAAATTATAAGCCAAAGTTTATTAACCATACAGCTCTGGTTTTCCCTTCTCAAAGGGCTCAGAGGCTGCAAGCCAGTCTCTTTAAAGAGACCGTTCTAGCCAATGAGCATATGAGAAAGTGTTAACCTGCTAAGCAGGGAAAGACATGCAAAAGAAAACACCGCAAGGGGATGTTCCCTATCAAATGAGAACTAATCGGCAGTGACGGCCAAGCGCGAGGGCACAGCTTCTGGGCAGCAGCCGTGGCGGCAGCGCCTGCCGGGAGGAGCCTCTGGGGCGGCAGTTCACGCCCAGGAAGTCACTGCGAGGAAGGGAGGGGGGCGACGCAGCCAGCGTCCCCTCTCAGTGACAGCCACAAAGACCTCCTGAAGGCTCCCAGCAGGAAAAAGTGAGAGCAAGGGTTTTACAGTGGCACGTCCAGCAGTAACACATACTATAAGCCATGAGGCGCACATTTGTAGAGGAGGAGTGCTCTCAACAGAACGGCCGAGAGAGAGCTGTGCTCACCACGAGCTGAACTCAGAACACTGCTCCACAGTGCAGCGGCATGTCCAGACACAGGCCCATGGAAGAGACTGATTACTACATACTCTAAAATAAGACACAGTTTATCTTTGGTGGATTACAGGTGATTAAAAAAAACTTTTTTAGGTTTTTCAGTATTTCTCCTTTTAAAAAATGATTAAGTTTTACTTAAAAAACAACACGCTTGTTCTCGGCTGTGCTGGGCTTCTGCTTTTGCGCGGGCCATCTCTGGTGCGCTCCGAGGGCTTCTCGCTGCGGCTCCTTGTGTTGCGCAGCGTGGGCTCCAGAGTCTCACCAGTCCTGGGGCATGCACGGGCTTAGCTGCCCTGCGGCATGTGGAACGTTCCAGACCAGGAACTGAACCTGGGTCCCTGCACTGGCAGATGGGTTCTTAACCACTGACCACCAGGGGAGTCCAGAGGTCTTATTTTTATAATAAGAAAAAGAAAATGCACGATAAACAAACACTTCTAACACTTGAGACCGGGAGGCGCTGGCACCACACGTGGCGGCGCGGGCACGCAGGGCTCCCCAGTGCAACCCAGCGACGGCCTCCAACAGGGCTCGTCCGGAAAGAGAATCTGGAAATGCTGACAGGTTTCATGTTTATTACTTAATGCTGTTTTATAAAGCTCAAAATGATACACTTAACCAACCAGCATCAGATCCGATTCCTCTGGTGTCTTCTCATAGAAACAGTTTTGTCCTTTTCTTTGGCACTTGTATGATGCCAGACCAGCAGGCACTCTGGACTCAGCCTGAGAAAATGTGAACTGGAGGTAACCTCCCTCTCTCTGAGCATCTTTCTGCATGAAAAACGGAGTTAATAATACTTTCCTTAATTACTTCAGAGAGCTATTTTCATCAAACAAAACTGTAAAAAAAATCATGCTAGTTTTAAAGGATGAAAAGTGAAAAAGCAAGTTAGTCGCTCAGTCGTGTCCGACTCTGCAAGCCCATGGACTGTGGCTCACCAGGCTCTTCTGTCCATGGGATTCTTCAGGCAAGAATACTGGAGAGGGTTGCCATTCCCTTCTTCAGAGGATTTTCCCAATCCAGGTATCCAGCCTGTATCCCCTGCATTTCAGGCAGATTCTTTACTGTCTGAGCCACCAGGGAAGCAAGCCCCAAAGGATGAATGATAATTAAATTTTAATAAACTCCTAACAAGCATGATTATTTATGTAAAACTTAATTCTACTCTTGCAGATGAAGAGTAAGATAAAGGGAACTAAAAAGGCCAGTGAAGCTCTTGGTGAAACAGAATACAGAAGGAACTGTGCCTGGAGAAACTGTGGCTGAGTCCCCGAGCTCGGCTCGGGGGAGGCCTGTGAGAGCTGGGCTCCGAGGGGAGAGGACGCCCAGCAGCAGCTCTGAGGCGGCCTTCCCTCTGACAGCAGAGTGGAGCATGGGTGACCAGTGTTCAGGGGACCTGAATGCCCCAGACTGCTTTCAGATCTGGGCCTCCAGAGTTATGTTACCTGAGAAGGGAACCATGAGAAACAGGGGCAGCTGGCAGCTTTTTTACCTGAATGCAAGAAATGTATTTTACCTCACTGTCATCATGAAATTAATGGATTCACTCATGAAAACCAGAAATAGCGCCAAGACTATAAATCTGGCTTACTGTCTATCCCTTTAATGCTCAGCTGAATGCTTTCAAAATATTCAATTCCAAATTCTGAGTGCCACAAACAGGACCCCCCAGGTCCTCAGATCACCTTAGTTTCAGAACACAAGAGCCTGGACAAAGACGTGGAAGGACACAAGAACCCACCTGCAGGTCCGTTTCATTCTGCTTCTTACTGACACAGACTGGATCTAACAGAAAACCCCCACTTATAAGAAATGCTCAAAATTCTCCAAGCCAGGCTTCAGCAATACGTGAACTGTGAATTTCCAGATGTTCAAGCTGGTTTTAGAAAAGGCAGAGGAACCAGAGATCAAATTGCCAACATCCGCTAGATCTTGGAAAAAGCAAGAGAGTTCCAGAAAAATATCTATTTCTGCTTTATTGACTACGCCAAAGCCTTTGACTGTGTGGATCACAATGAACTGTGGAAAATTCTGAAAGAGATGGGAATACTAGACCACCTGACCTGCCTCTTGAGAAACCTGTATGCAGGTCAGGAAGCAACAGTTAGAACTGGACATGGAACAACAGACTGGTTCCAAATAGAGAAAGGAGTACATCAAGGCTGTATATTGTCACCCTGCTTATTTAACTTATATGCAGAGTACATCATGAGAAACGCTGGGCTGGAGGAAGCACAAGCTGGAATCAAGATTGCCGGGAGAAATATCAATAACCTCAGATATGCAGATGATACCACCTTTATGGCAGAAAGGGAAGAGGAACTCAAAAGCCTCTTGATGAAAGTGAAAGAGGAGAGTGAAAAAGGTGGCTTAAAGCTCAACATTCAGAAAACGAAGATCGTGGCATCTGGTCCCATCACTTCATGGCAAATAGATGGGGAAACAGTGGAAACAGTGGCAGACTTTATTTTTCTGGGCTCCAAAATCACTGCAGATGGTGACTGCAGCCATGAAATTAAAAGACACTTGCTCCTTGGAAGGAAAGTTATGACCAACCTAGACAGCATATTGAAAAGCAGAGACATTACTTTGTCAAGAAAGGTCCGTCTAGTTAAGGCTATGGTTTTTCCAGTAGTCATGTACAGATGTGAGAGGTGGACTATAAAGAAAGCTGAGCACTGAAGAATTAATGCTTTTGAACTGTGGTGATGGAGAAGACTCTTGAGAGTCCCTTGGACTGCAAGGCAATCCAATCAGTCCATCCTAAAGGAGATCAGTTCTGGGTGTTCATTGGAAGGACTGATGTTGAAGCTGAAACTCCAATACTCTGGCCACCTGATGCATTTGAAAAGACCCTGATGCTGAGAAAGATTGAAGGTGGGAGGAGAAGGGGACAACAGAGGATGAGATAGTTGGATGGCATCACCGACTCAGTGGACATGAATTTGAGTAAACTCCAAGAGTCGGTGATGGACAGAGAGGCTTGGCGTGCTGCAGTCCATGGTGTTGCAAAGAGTCAAACACGACTGAGCGACTGCACTGAACTCTTTGCCTGCTTTTATATGCAAATCCTAATCATTTCATATATTTTTAGAATGATAAGAGACTTCTCCAGGAATGATGTTAGTGATGATTATTATTCCTGCATGAAAACAAAATGCCCACTTTCTACAAATACTAACTTTTTACTGCAAGAGAACACCTTGCAATTCTCAACCAAAACTTTCTGGAAATAAACTCGACATTTGGCCCTTAAGTCTTAAGTCACAACATTTCTCATCAGGATGATTAATCTTTACGAAAAGGCAGGAAAACAAGACACAGCCACCCACTCTGACATTTTCAATCTTTAAAAAAAAAATCCCAATCAAGTTCATGAACTGGAACCATCATTTGTGAAAAGTATGCAATCTGTCCAGAGCACTTCTGATTGTAAGATTAACAAGATCGCTATCTCGCTCTTCGCACTAAGACAGCTACACTGACATTAACAGAAGTGGCTCCAGCCTGCTTTACTTGGAAACCCGAGAGCGCTCCGCCCAGGAACCAAGCAGCCTTCAATAGCAGCAAGACTGCTTCACTTTTCCTTTTCTGATTACTTGAAAAATGCAAACACCAAAGTGCAACATCATTGAAAAAGAAACAAAAACGCTCCAATGATTTATTTATGCAGGACTCATTTTTGTCCAGTTCTCCTCATGCAGGACTGCAGAGGGGAGGGGGCGTGTTTTTCGGGAAAGACAAACCAACCTAGAGCTATGCCTGCGTGCATGCGTGTGCACACGTGTGTGTCTGCACTGCACCCGTGCAAACGCTTCGGCAGGCACGCAGAAGCTCCGCTGCGGTCCCCGGAGCAGGAGGGAGGAAGCAGAGGCGGTTGTGCAGGCTCGGGGTTTGCTGCTGGCTAGTGGCAGCTCCAACCTGAAAGGAGCCGCATCCGAGGGGCCTCTGGAAGCCTTTCTCTCCTTTCCTTCCCTCAGTTGTGGGGAGCCTGGGTGGGTAATATCCCAGCTCTAGCCCTGCAAGGACTTTGCTCCAGAGAGAGAGAAGAGCATTAACTGCAGATGAGCTGTGAGGAGAGGGGACCGGGAGGTGAGGGTGGGAGGAGCAGGGGAGGGGCAAGCAGGCTGGGAGGAGCAGGGGGCACAGCTGAAACGAAGCGGGTGCCAAGACCACTGACCCTTCACAAGTCATTACCTGTGTTATTTTTTCTATTCCCTGGAAGTTGTGTTTTTCAAAATGTTCTGCTATGTTTAGGAAGGTGTGACGTTCTAGGTAGCAGCAATTACTTAGGACTATCAAAAGTCGCTGTTCCTAAAACCAAAACAAAATTTTAAAAATTACATTTCCAGTAACAAATTGAAAGTCTAACAGATAACATTTACCACTTGCTAATTACAGTCTCTTAGTGTTTCCTATCGATATTCAGCACTTTCCCTTGGTTCCTTCTTCCCAGTCACAGAGAAACGTGACACAGAGCTGTAACTCTACTAACTAATCACCTAATACACTGAGGAGTCAAATCATGTTTAACTCAAATTCCTTTGGAAATCTAACAGCTGTATAGAAAGCAGACGGACAGAGTACAGGAAACCAGTGAGATGGGGTCAGATGCTGTTCTTAGGTGGAGAAGGCAATGGCAGCCCACTCCAGCGTTCTTGACTGGAGAATCCCAGGGACGGGGGAACCTGGTGGGCTGCCGTCTCTGGGGCCGCACAGAGTCGGACACGGTCGAAGTGACTCGGCAGCAGCAGCAGCGGTTCTTAGGAAAGGGGTTCTATTCTACTTCACATGTTTTGCGCCCAAAATAGCTATAAAAATGAATATTAAAAATAACTACCAAAAAGTGTTGAAACTCTTGGAAAATAACTTGTAAACTTTTCACAACTTGGAAGAAAACTGTAATGGCGCCTACAGACGGGCTCCCTCAGCCACGAGACTGCTGCAGCCCTCCTCATGGAGAGTCTCCCTCTTGGGGGGAGCGAGGGGACAGAGCCGGGCGCCCGCCCAGTCAGCCACAGAGAGGGCCATGCTACACCCCCAGACTTCTGGCTGCTCACGGTGATTTCACATCAAAGTGACCAGACCCCCAGGCTGACGAATCAATCCTAACCGTAGAGTTCAGAAGAACCGGCTTGTAAGGAAAGTTCTAGGAACGGCTCTGTCCCACCTCCTCAGGGGAAGGTTTCTCCAGAATAAGTGTGAGTAATCCGAGGCCTCGGTTCACATCCTGACTGGACTCAAGGGCAGAGCTCCTCCCCAGGAGACACTCCCACCTGTCCTGGGCTCGCTGTGGTGCACTTGTGGGTAACTGCGGTCAGCGACAGAAAGGCAGGTGCACAGACCACGGGGCCACCCTGGCTGGGCCCACGTCACCCACGGATCCCATGCAGTGTCTGCAGTGTGTAGACTGCTAGGTCTCTATTTAAAATGCTATTATTTAGTTCTGGCACAGTGTGGTCTACTTGTCTTTTGTGGTCATCAAAAAATATAATTAAAAGGCCCAGAATTATTACGCTGCTTTTAAAGCAACGAAACGACCTGGGTGACTCTATGGAGAAGTGGAGGCTGAAATAAGGAAAATGGGCTGTCATCCACCCTCCTCCACGCTCCATGCTCAAACCTCGTGAGATGGGCACTGTGAGACTGGGGTGGCAGGCGAGGCTTGGGGAGGCCAGACCTCTGCCCGCGCCCCATGCCGTCATCATGTGGCCCTTGTGAGGCGCTTGGGATGTGGTCACGTGACTCCTCTGCAGCCAATCTGATCTCAGCTGGTCTCCCAGGCCCACAGTCCATCCTTACTCGCCTTCCCTGGGGAGCCGGCCACCGAGCACCGCCCCCGCCCCGCCTGCCAGCGGCCTGCCCCGCCTGCCGCGTCGCCTCTGCCCTGCTCTGTGGCCCGTCCACGGCAGGCTCTGCAGACGGAGGACTCCGTGGCCCCAGGCACCGTCCTGGCCCTCCGCAGCATCTGTGATGCGGGCGTCAGGCTGCCCTCAAGCCTGACGGTGGTACACGAAGCCCTTCAGCCAGGGAACAGCAGCTAGAGGAGGACCAGAGATGGGCCCCTTTCTTCCCACGCTGCCCTCCCTGAGAACCAGAACAAGACCCTACGAACACCTGAGTCCCCAGGGGCCAAAGCTAACGCAGTATCATCCAGCGGAGGCAAGCACAGGGACTGAGCCTCGCACCGAACCTGGAACAATCTCAGGAGACGGGGCAGGAGACAGTGTGACTGACTCAGGGTTCTGGCTGAGAGCAGGCAGACGGAGGCTAAGGCGCGGTTCAAGGCGGGGTCCAGGCTCTGAGGACAACTGGGCCCAGCGGGCGGTGTCAGCCCGAGAAGGTGAGCAACAAGGGCCTGTCCCACAGCCCGGGAAAGGGGCAGCCCTCCCCTCCACAGAGAAGGAAGCTGTCTCGGCATGTGCTTCCCCAGCCTCCTCTTCATGTTCGCGGCGGGAGCGTGGTCTGGGCTCACCAGACGGCCTGCACTCCCCCCGGGCCCAGAGCCCACAGCACCCCACAGCCGTCCCCACGCCCCACGAGCCCTGGCTCCCGTCCGGCCTGCGGGCACTCCAGCAGCCGCTTTCCCATCTAGATTGCTTCCTCTCGAAGCTTCCTTCTCTGGAGCTCCCAGGCTCTCTGTTCGGGCCTCCCCTTGAATCCTGAACCCCAATATGATTTCTATATACGTGGTCTCCTCTCTGGCCACTAGGATTGTCCCCTGAGTCCTCACCCCTTCCCAGGCCTCGCAGTGCTGATCTACAAATCTGTACCTGGACCTCCCTCCTGGGGGCCAACTGCCCGCTAGACAGCCCACCTGAACACCTCTCATCCAACACGCCTGGTCCCAAAGCGACGTTTTAGTCCTTCTGTACACCTATTTTCTTCCTGAATTCTCTCTGTGGACAGTACTGTTATCTGCCTAGTCACACAAGTAATTAAACCTACAACAGTGTTTTTTAAAAAATTATTTTGATTATACTTTTTCTAATAAAACAAATCCTTACTTAGGAGTTGATACTTAGAACCGCAGAAATAATATATGGCAGGAAGTTAGGTCACGTTTCCTTTCTTGAGAGAAACATACACAACCATCCTTCAAGCTAATGACAAGTGGAGAGGGTCACTACTAATTTTTAAGAAAACTGGAGTTTGAATTTTAACAGCTAGATTAACACACAGAACAAAGCCTGTGTGCGAATCATCCCTAAACACATGCATGTGTTTAAAATACATGTGAGTTTATAGGAAAGGTGATTTGGTTTTGCCATGGAATTCTGAGTTTAAATAAAATGCTAATAGGGAACTTACCAAAAAAAAAAACAGAGAAGAGCAGAGCTTCTCTGATTAAAGAGGAACACAGGGAAATGGTGCCTGTCCTTTGCCTCCTTTCTGCCTTCAAGCGCTAGAGCGTGACACGATGCAGAGGCAGACGGAAATGCTTACGCTGTAAGTTTCAGCTAGTAGGTATGGGCCGCGCGCAGCGTTGTATTTTTACTAAAGCTTCCCCAAAATAAAATGAAGCACCGAAGTAAGGGCAGCATGCCACAGGAATAGCGCGGCCACAACGGACGCTCAGGCGGAGCTATGAGCAGCCACTGTGCAGTTTCCAACGACATGCTTCACTTTCTATCTACCATCTCTTTACAATCTCACTTACAGAAGTCAGACCGAAGTCTTCATGGACACTTCCAAACAAATCAGGAGAAGAAACGTCAACGGAGAGACTGAATAGAGAAGTAAGGAAGAGAACAGTTATAGTTGAAGCACTAAAATCAACCATTGATACGATATGTCAATTATGCCTCAGTAAAAACTCTATAAGATCTGTGTAAATTTGACTTTAGAATCTTTTGGTCAAAAATCATATAACTTTCTGTTTTAACACCTAACAGCTCAAAGTAGAAACTGAGAACTATCTGTTAACGTGGGCCATATAGAATGTGTTTGTGGGGTCTTCCCAATAGTTTAATTTCTAGGTATAGACTCTCATAATCGAAATGTTTTTGCCCATCACAATCTAGAGGGAACTTGTTCAAGCTCATGTTCACAGTAAATGACTAACAGGACAGCTGAGTCAGGAAACTAGTTACTAACCCACAAGTGACCAGATACACAGAACTGCAGGGGAAGAGACACCCAAGAGCTACCAGTAAATTTACAGACACGGGAGGTGACAAGTAACACCTCGGCAGGATCTCTTTCTTTAAATCTAACCATCTGATTTCAGAATTCATATGGAAGATGAAAAAGATATCAAATAATATTTTAAAATAGAAAAAGCAATAAAAGCAATCTGAAAAAGAGTTAAAATAATGAGAATTAAAACAATATAAACTGCTAGGAAACATCTGTGAGTAAATAGAGCAGAAAAGGCTCAGAAACACCTTCACTACTAGAATTCAGTGACATGTGGAACAGAAATCGTAGCAAAACAAGACTTAACCAAAAATATCAGGAAACTGCTAACAATATGAATTCCTGGTAAACGATTACGCTAAACCTAAAAAATCAAAGACAAACCAGAACTGGAACCTTATTAGGCCTCAGAGGATTCAATGTCTCATATAGTGAGAGGCAAAACCAGGCAAATATGGGAAAATCTCCAGCTGTCAGATTACAGCTTTAATTAAGAGGCATTTATCTCAGTATTATTTGTGTGCAAGCAGAAACTTCAGGTACAGCAAGTCCCATGTGCCAAATATTCAGAAAGACGAAGTTTCAACAACCCCAGAGAGCAGCATAATGACAGAACGCTCTCTCGGATCTCAAGCATCAGGACGCAGGTAACTGAGCGGGCCAGAACATCACCCCACCCACACTGCGGGCCTCTAGCAGCAGCTGGGCCAACACCCGACACAGAACCACGTGGCTGCCAACAACGAGGAGGTGCATTTTCACCCTATTATTAAAACTCTGCTTCTCTGGATAGCTAGGGAGCTAACCGTGTACTCAGTTTGCTCACAGGGCCTCTAGTAAAGCTGAGACAAGTCCAGAAGATGAGGAAACTGTGGAAAGGGTCCAGGCCAAATATAGAAACGTGTGATTCCCATGAACACTCGCTCTCTTATTGCTAAGTCTCAGGATGCAAGACCAAACACAGCGCAGGAGGCTGTGTTTTCAGTCGGCACAGACGCCCCGGCGAGGCTGATCGCGGCCCTACTTACTGCGCAGTGTCTACATCGGCGTCAGGCTTGGTGCTCAGCTGCTCCAGGCAGTACAGGAAACCCTAGGCCAAAAATGGGACATTTCAGTGACAGGAACCCTCAGAGGCTCATCTGTTTGGACAGCAAAGATAATTTTCCATAAATAACCAGAAATACAG
This sequence comes from Capricornis sumatraensis, assembly GCF_032405125.1. Classification (NCBI taxonomy): domain Eukaryota; kingdom Metazoa; phylum Chordata; class Mammalia; order Artiodactyla; family Bovidae; genus Capricornis; species Capricornis sumatraensis. Next base: position 55,366,106 of record NC_091090.1, on the reverse strand, counting down.
TGTATCTCCTGCACGTGGTCTATATATATATGTGGGCCTTGTTAGGGGTAAGCTGCATCCCACATACACAGCATATCTGCACACGCACATAGAAGAACATGAGCACTGGGGGCACGTGTCCCCGTGTATAACGCTGAGTGATTAAAAAAGCGTACAGCACCTATGTTTCGATCCCACTGTTAAGTTCTTGACTATATTTTCTTTCCCTCCTCTCACTCACTCACGTGTTCAGCTGTGTGTATGTGCCCACAAGGCACTGGCCCCAAAGAACTTGGGGCTCTAGATAAAATGTAAATCACTGTCATGCCATTTAATCTGTGCTCCAGCAGAGACATATATACACATACATGTACACAGACACATACATGTACACACATGTACACACACAAAGTCCCACGAGAACACAGAAGGGCAGCATAACAACACTGAGTCACTGGGGGAGGTACTGCTAAGCAAGCTGCAACTACTCTTGCCTTGAACTTACCTACCATAAACTATGATGGACTCACACAAAATGAAAAGGACACACGTAACTGTCAGCATCTGCTCTACACTGATTATAAACAGGAGGGAGACCGACGGTCTGCACTGCCTCGGGTCTCGACTGCTTCCACCAAGTACCTGCATGATATTGATGCTCAGCTGGCAAACCTCTTCCTGGGTTTTAGGGTGCTGGAAGACCTGTAAGGAGGAATGAGAATTTTTGTACTTAGCTAAGAAAACCTTTTGTTCATGGAGCTTGATGTGAACAGTGAACACGTGGACGAGGGCATCCAGGGTGGACAACCCGATCCTGAAAGGGGACGCAGATAGACAGACAGCCTCCAGCCGAGCGACAGGGCGGCAGTTCTGGCTCCGCACTGACCCACGCCCGTGTGCTGGGCGCCCCCTGCCCGGGAGCCGCCCCCCGACACTCACGCTGGCCTCCCCGGGCTTGCACTCCAGGATTCTGGCTCTGCACTGACCCACACCCGTGTGCTGGGCGCCCCCTGCCCAGGAGCCGCCCCCCGACACTCACACTGGCCTCTCCGGGCTTGCACTCCAGGATTCTGGCTCCGCACTGACCCACGCCCGTGTGCTGGGCGCCCCCTGCCCGGGAGCCGCCCCCCGACACTCACACTGGCCTCTCCGGGCTTGCACTCCAGGATTCTGGCTCCGCACTGACCCACACCCATGCGCTGGGCGCCCCCTGCCCGGGAGCTGCCCCCCGACACTCACGCTGGCCTCTCCGGGCTTGCACTCCAGGACACCACGCAGCGACTGCAGGGACAGCAGCACACAGCGCTCGAACTGGCAGGGCTGCGGAGACAGAGCAGATGGGCCTGGGCGTGCAGCCCCCACACCCGGCTCCCCAGGCGCGCGGGGAGGGCAGGGCCCCATGCGGCGTCCCTGCTGCCCGGGCCGGCACAGTCTACACCGGGTGTCGGCAGACAGTGGCCCCAGCAGGGGAGAGGACGTCTAACTCAGCTAGAACACAAACCAGGTAAAGCGAGAACCCTTCCCCCGCAGTCTCTTCTGGAAGAGGGCAGGGGCCAGGATGAAGCACAGCCGTGACACACTCTGGGAGAAGCGTGCGCCCCGGGCCTCGCTCGTCTCTGGACCCATCAACACGAGGTGCTGGCAACCATGACCGGAGGAGGGCTGGCACCTGCCATTCAGAACCCTCTCCACAGTCTCCTTCTGTGTCCATCAAGTCAGAAAATGAAACTTGAAAATATCTCATTTGAGATGAGTCTGCACAAGCCCCAGCTGCTCCTACGGGTTCCCTCTATGCAAGTCCATTTCAGGGGACAGCAGCACGCATTCTTGTTACCTGTACATTCTGGAGTGGAATCAAAACTGTCACTTTTTACAAAAAAAGGCACAGAAACAAAACAGTGGATTCCAAAGTAGAGCAGATGCAATGGAGAGGAGCACTGGGCCCTCAGGAAGACAAACAGAGGGGTCTGTCTCGGCAGGAGAAGCCCCTGGGACAGCGAGACCTGAAGGACAGGGCCGGTCCCCATGGACAGAGTCGAGGGGCCCATGGGAGGTGGCAGAGCCTGTGTGGACCGCCCCATGCAGAACCTGCAGGCAGAACTCTCCTCCATAACATGCTTGTTATTAACAACTTAGGGGGAGACATTGTATACAAACCAAAGAAACACAAGTTTATACTTTCTCACAAGAAGGAATCCAGGCCTAAGAAAAGCTAACAGCACCTCGACTTGATGTCATTTTAATACTGCACTGTGGAGCCGCCAGAGGGCACCAGAGAGAACACGCCGAAGTCCAAGTGAGAAAAAGAAGGTTCGGGGGGACGCCGAATGGAATGCCGCCCGCACCAAGCATTTAAGGAATGGAAAGCCTCTTAGATCAGACCAGATGAGCCTGCCTACCTGCCCCAGAAGGCAGGAAGATCTGAGATGTTAGCACAGGAACACTCGGGAGTCCAACCCCGAATGTCAACGGCGGGCAGCTGGGTGTTGCTTCCCTGTGTGGCCATCTTGCTTTCCTGCACTAGGGTCAGGGTTCGGGTCAGAAAGCGAGCAGAGAGCCCCGGGGCCAGAAGGCCCAGGGACAGGTGAGTCTACACGGCGGTGGCTGCTTTTTTTATGAAAAGAAAGAAGAGGCGCCGTGTCTGCATTGTGCCAGGGCATCGGCCAAGTCAGCACATTGTAACTTGTCGTGATATCATTCCAGTTATTCTGAAAGAAGAGAATTCTCAGAATTATCCAAACTGAAAGAAGGCAGAAAACATTTTCAGCACTTGTAGAAAACAGGATGCTCTCCAGCGAGTGTTTCAGGCACAGGCATGGGGCAAAGCTTGTCTGCATTTTCTTAACTTGATAAGGACTCACAGGAAAAGCAAAACAGCCTCATGTCACACAAACGGGATCAGTACTACCAAATGCTAAGACGACAAAGTCCTGCATCTAACAACCTTTGAAACCACTGACTCTCTGTTCAAACCTGAGAACCCCAGATGCACTCCAGGCCAGCACTCATGACTGGGGCCCTGTATGTGGCTCCAAGCCTGGATTCATCCCTCGTCCCGCAAGTCTGTGCCCGGGGCTGACAGCCGCCCGGCTCCAGCAGGCTGATGCGGTGAGCACGCTTCTTCAACAACGGTCATGAGGTACGCTGGCTGGCGCCAAATCACCGTGAGTGGTTTAGGCCTCTGGCTCATGTGTCATGAGACATGAATCAATGATTCTACGGTTACAGTTTCTCACCACATTATAGTTTAACTTGAGTAGAAACAAGTCTCTACAGTAACCATCTCAGAGGACCTTCCAGGGGATTCATCGTCTACAAACAACCTCAGGCGTGGCCATCTCTGCACACACTGTGGACCCAGACGTGCACCCACCACACACACTACACGTGTGTGCGAGGGACACCAACCGGCAGAAGCACCTGAAGTCAATCCCTTCTTTATGACTAACTTGTTCGATTTCTGTCAGACTTTTTTTTTTTTAAATGAACATAAATCCCTGAAAGCAGATGCTGTGTTTTCTCAAAATGAACATACATCTTCTTCTTTGTACAAGATGATCTGAAGCCGGCACCAAGACCCAGGGCCAGGCCGGCGCTACCTGCTCTGCCTGGCTTGTGTCATTCCCGGCAGGTATTCAGGGGGGCTGGTCCGGTGATGTGTCTGTGGCCTGCCAACCAGGCTCACTGTGATAACTAGGGAGGACAGGAGTATAGGAAGAACTTTGATAACAGTAAGGCTTCATGTAAATGTAGGGTACTTTTATTACAGTGGTAACAAATTAAAGTCCTCTGTATATGTGTAAAGCTTTTTACAGCTTTTTTCTACAGCATCTTGTTTAATTCTAACCAACAATACAGTGAACAAAGGTTCTGCTGCTTCTTTAACTAGAGGCAGAGAGGTTAAGTAGCTTCGGAAGATGCACCGTACTGAGACAGCTGAGGAGAGCCAGGTCAGACGCTCAAGCCACGCAGTGCCGCCTGCTCACCACGCCCGACACAAGCTCAGTGCCAGCCAGACGCACGCTGTGCGTGAGATGTTTTAGTTTCCAGGAACCACAATCCGGAAAGTGAAAGAAATTTTAATTTATAACATGCAGTATTTCAAAGTATTATTTCAACACGTAGGCAACGTACAAAGTTGAGATTTTTTTGAGTTGTTTTGAGTCTGGTTTGAGTTTTGAGTCTGAAGCTAGGTGCCAAGTGGCTGCATGCAGTTTGAATGGTACAGCGCGGTTCCATACCGCCTCCTCCTAAATATTTAGTTATAGGAGAGTTTGTATTTAAACACAAATATGTGAAAAATAAACTATATAAAACAGAAATTTTTAAAAATCCTTTAAAATATAATTGTAACAAAGTTATAATTTCAGCATGATTTAATTTAAAAAAATTCAGAAGCGTGTGGTATTCCACACACACACTTGCATATCTTTGTATTAACTTAAAAGAGAATCTTGAAAAGAAGGAAAGAATTTCAACTTGTCAAAATTCCCCACCTGTCAGAGAAAGACTGTGGACATGCACACAAAAAAATTCAAGGACGTGAAGAAACGTTACTGGGGACGGCTGCTCCTCAACAAGCTCAGCCCCACCACCCTGTAAGTGTGGGCAAGGCAGACCATTTTATTCTAGCGTCCCTGTCCCCTAAGGCAAGACAAGTTACTGGACAAGCAATGTGCTCGGCTGAAAAACTAGATATTTTCCCCAGCATCTGTTGTAGATAGTAGTGGGCACGTGGATAAATTCTGGCCAATCAGATGTAAACAGAGCTGTCAGCTGTGGCTCCTGGGAAAATGCTGGACTTCCCTGTGGACAGGAATAAGGCCTGATGTGATGGCTGGATTTGCAGTTGCCATCCTGTGACCATGAGGTATCCTGAGAAAGAAGCCACACTAAGGCCCACAAACCAGGGATCAGAGGGGCCCTGGACCCTGCCTGCACTGCGCTACAGCTGCCACACCAGTACCCACCTCTTCAGTGGGAGAGAAAAAGGACACAGCCCTTGTCTAAGCCACTGCATGTTCAACCTTGCCAAACACCCACCTGAGAAACGCTGGGCTGGAAGAAGCACAAGCTGGAATCAAGATTGCCGGGAGAAGAAACATTGATCACCTCAGATATGCAGATGACACCACCCTCATGGCAGACAGTGAAGAGGAGCTAAAGAGCCTCTTGATGAAAGTGAAAGATGAGTGCGAACAAGGTGGCTTAAAGCTCAACATTCAGAAAACTAAGATCATGGCATCCGGTCCCATCACTACATGCGAAATAGATGAGGAAACAATGGAAACAGTGGCAGACTTTATTTTTTGGACTCCAAAATCACTGCAGATGGTGACTGCAGCCATGAAATTAAAAGACGCTTACTCCTTGGAAGAAAAGTTATGACCAGCCTAGACAGTATATTCAAAAGCAGAGACATTACTTTGCCAACAAAGGTCCGTCTAGTCAAGGCTATGGTTTTTCCAGTGGTCATGTATGGATGTGAGAGTTGGACTGTGAAGAAAGCCGAGCGTCGAAGAATTGATGCTTTTGAGCTGTGATGTTGGAGAAGACTCTTGAGAGTCCCTTGGACTACAAGGAGATCCAACTAGTCCATTTTGAAGGAGATCAGCCCTGGGATTTCTTTGGAAGGAGTGATGCTAAAGCTGAAACTTCAGTACTTTGGCCACCTCATGCGAAGAGTTGACTCATTGGGAAAGACTCTGATGCTGGGAGGGATTGGGGACAGGAGGAGAAGGGGACGACCGAGGATGAGATGGCTGGATGGCATCACGGACTCGATGGACGTGAGTTTGAGTGAACTCTGGGAGTTGGTGATGGACAGGGAGGCCTGGCGTGCTGCGATTCATGGGGTCACAAAGAGTCGGACACGACTGAGCGACTGAACTGAACTGAAAACCCACCTATAGGGCTGTTGTGGGATCCATGAAACAGACTTGAAAACACAAAACTCACGATCCCTGACCTTAATTTCAAGGGGACTCTGGAAAACCTCAAAATCCCATCTGGGAAGATGACAGCGCTAGAGTGAGAGGCTGCGGCTCTAACTGCCCACCTCACCTCTGTGTGCATCTGGAGAAATGCTTACTGCCCTCTGTTCTGCCTTAGGGTCCAGCAACAACATTTTGTTTTTTTGTATCCTGCTGTTCTGAAAAATTCAAGTTGTTGGAAGGCTTAGCATTACATTGAAAAATGTTAACACAAGCAAACAGGAGTTACAGGATGAAGACTGACCACTCTAGAGGCGGTCCACTGTTCCACTAATTTTTAAGCATATGTGGTTCGGAGAAGGCAATGGCACCCCACTCCAGTACTCTTGCCTGGAAAATCCCATGGTCAGAGGAGCCTGGTAGGCTACAGTCCATGGGGTCGCTAAGAGTCGGACACGACTGAGCGACTTCACTTTCACCTTTCACTTTCATGCATTGGAGAAGGAAATGGCAACCCACTCCAGTGTTCTTGCCTGGAGAATCCCAGGGACGGGGAAGCCTGGTGGGCTGCCGTCTACAGGGTCTCACAGAGTTGGGCACGACTGAAGTGACTTAGCAGCAGCAGCAAGCATATGTGGTTAGTGTTAACCAAAAATGACTATGAGAAGGAAAACTTTAAGAAATTTGCTTTTCCATTTCCAGAAAATTTTTAGGGTTGCAATAGTGCATCACTTATTATCATCATAATCAATCAATTATTCTGAACGTAACAGACACTAATGACTAATCATCTAGAGGAATTTAAACTTACTAGAGACGTCAGGCCTTCGCTGTCGACAACCCAGTCCTCCTTTTCAGCCAACCTCTTTATGTCTACAGGGAAGACAAGCACACAAGCACATCTTACTACAGTTCTTTCACTGAACTTCAGAGACATAAAAATCCATAAAGGTTATGGTTTTTAATTGTTTTATATAAGTTCGCAAAAAATTAGTGAAAACAGGGATAGGCCTCCTTGGTGGCTCAGACAGTAAAGACTCCCCTGCCAGTGCAGGAGACCCGGCTGCGACCCCTGAGTTGGGAAGATCCCCTGGAGAAGGAAATGGCTACCCACTCTAGCATTCGTGCCTGGAAAATTCCACGGACAGAGGGGCCTGGTGGGCTACAGCCCATGGGGTCACGAAGAGTCGGACACAACTGAATGACTAACACACCTAATTCTGGAAGACTCAAGGATTTAAATGTGTGTTACTCACTGGATTTTTCTATTAAAACATTAATGTAAATAAAACTGTCTGAAAAATGCCAGGCCAGGTTCACTGACAACTTCACACTTACTCAGCACTCCTGATAATATTCAACAGGTTCAGTATAAGACACAAGGCATTTCCCCCGAGATTTCTAATAACCAGTGTGGACTCTCTCTGTTCTGCACATTCCCAACAACAACAGCGTGGTGCCCACGGCGGGAGGAACAGACCTGGGCTCAGCCCCTCAGCTGGGCCAGGGGCAGACCAGCCGGCCTATGACATAATTTTCTAATAGCCAGCGTGAACTGTCTGTCCTGCACGCCCCTAGAACAACAGCGTGGTGCCCACGGCGGGAGGGACAGACCTGGGCGCGGCCCCTCAGCTGGGCCGGGGGCAGACCAGCCGGCCTATGACACAATTTTCTAATAGCTAGCGTGGACTGTCCGTCCTGCACGCTCCCTAGAACAACAGCGTGATGCCCACAGCAGAAGAAACAGATCTGGGCACACTTGAGGGCGCAGCCCCTCACCAGGGCAGGGGCCAGTGTCACGCAGACATGGCCGGGCTACGACAAAGTCCCAAGGAAGACACTAGCGGCCTGCACCGTTCCTAACAATGTTCTCAACTGTTTCTGAAACACGTCACACCCAAAAGGCTGCTCCATAATCTTCTTCTTATATATGCAAAAACCCTGAAAACTCTAAAAGTATTAAGAAAATGAGCATCACCTGTAACTTCTGCTGCAAAGAGAAACTTAAGTCCTTCTTCTGACTTAATGCTGATGTTTCTAAATCAAAAATTTTTTTAATTTTAAATAGACATGTATATTTTCCAAATTAAGATCATACTTTATACGCATTTTATAGTCTACTTTTTCCACTTGACATTTTCCATAAGGATGGTCTTACATCCTTAAGTATTTTTCAAGAGTATCCATTTAATTTCTTCATGGCCTGGCATCTCAAAGTAAACAGGATTTGAAAGAAAAAAAAAAACCACATTGAACAGCAACAGATAATATGAAATATTCACATTTGCACAAGAGCTCCCTTCTTGTTTCTGAGGGTTTGGGAACTGGAAAGAGGTGGCGTGTGCATAGCTGCTGCTGAGCCAATGCCGTCAGTGTTCCCGACGTACCTTCGGCTGTGTGCTGCAGCGTGACCACCACGCAGCGCACTCGGAGGTCCAAGACGAGGTCCTGGATGGTCTGCAGCAGGTCACTAGGGATCTCAAGGGCGGCCAGCGAGTCATACGTCAGCCTGTGGGACAAACACAGCGAGACGAAGCTGAGCACAGGGGCCTGGAGTGGTTCCCAGCATCATTCTGCGTCCCACCACGCTTCACGGCGGCGCTGACGGGCTTCTGCTGTATGCTGAAGACAAGGGCTGTAACGCCACAGTGACTCTGATTGAACAGCAACAAAGAACACTCTCATCAGGCCTGAGCACCCGGGAGGCTCAGGAGCTGGGTCACCAGACGACACGCAGCAAACAAGTGGACACAAAACATCAGGCCCGAGCGCCGGGGAGGCTCAGGAGCTGGGTCACCAGACGACACACAGCAAACAGTGGACACAAAACATCAGGCCCGAGCGCCGGGGAGGCTCAGGAGCTGGGTCACCAGACAACACACAGCAAACAGTGGACACAAAAGGGCAGAGCAAAATTCTTTGCTGAGTGTGTCTTTTTCTCCCCTAAAAAGACAAAAATATTTGCCCCTCCTCTCGAGAACGCACCCACGTTTACCTGAGGGTCTGGATGACGTGGGCCAGCCACTGTCCAGGGAGCTCAGCCTTCCCCTCCCAGCCTCCGTGCTGCCGCCCGCCGCCCTCCGCCGCGCCGAGTGGGAGCAGGGCCCCACGGACCAGCTTCACCAGACACTGCATGACTTCCTGGATCATTTTCTACACATTGATGAACAAGCAGAACTGCATTAGAAGGCATCAAACTTGCCTGAATCAATCACATTTGTCAGCCTGCACAAGACAAATGTCTTGAATGGGGATCAGGCCTTCCAGTAACTTTGTTTGAGAAGACCCTACCCCAAGAAAGAGTCTACACACTTATCCTTACTTACCTTGAAATCATTTTGTCTTTGCCTTACATTCTTTGATCTCTCAATGTGGCCTGACTTCTCAGCGGTCTGAAAAATGAAAATAATAAAAAACAAAAAACTTATTAGTTGTCTCTAGAAATAATTCATAAAATAAGAAAGCTTAGCTGTTATATGTAAGGAGAATATGAAATATGGTTATAACTTGATTAAAAGGAATGTATAAGTGGTAGTCTCAGTCTCTGATTAATGGCAAGAATACACAGAAGAACTGTACAAAAAAGATCTTCACGACCCAGATAATCACGATGGTGTGATCACTCACCTAGAGCCAGGCATCCTGGAATGTGAAGTCAAGTGGGCCTTAGAAAGCATCACTATGAACAAACCTAGTGGAGGTGATGGAATTCCAGTAGAGCTATTTCGAATCCTGAAAGATGATGCTGTGAAAGTGCTGCACTCAATATGCCAACAAATTTGGAAAACTCAGCAGTGGCCACAGGACTGGAAAAGCTGTTTTCATTCCAATCCCTAAGAAAGGCAATGCCAAAGAATGCTCACACTACCGCACAATTGCACTCATCTCACATGCTAGTAAAGTAATGCTCAAAATTCTCCAAGCCAGGCTTCAGCAATACGTGAACCGTGAACTTCCAGATGTTCAAGCTGGTTTTAGAAAAGACAGAGGAACCAGAGATCAAATTGCCAACATCCGCTGGATCTTGGAAAAAGCAAGAGAGTTCCAGAAAAATATCTATTTCTGCTTTATTGACTATGCCAAAGCCTTTGACTGTGTGGATCACAATAAACTGTGGAAAATTCTGAAAGAGATGGGAAAACCAGACCACCTGACTTGCCTCTTGAGAAACCTGTATGCAGGTCAGGAAGCAACAGTTAGAACTGGACATGGAACAATAGACTGGTTCCAAATAGGAAAAGGAGTGCGTCAAGGCTGTATATTGTCACCCGGCTTATTTAACTGATATGCAGAGTACATCCTGACAAATGCTGGGCTGGAAGAAACACAAGCTGGAATCAAGATTGCGGGGAGCAAGATCAATAACCTCAGATATGCAGATGATACCACCGTTATGGCAGAAAGTGAAGAGGAACTAAAGAGCCTCTTGATGAAAGTGAAAGAGAGTGAAAAAGTTGGCTTAAAGCTCAATATTCAGAAAACAAAGATCATGGCATCTGGTCCCATCACTTCATGGGAAATAGATGGGGAGACAGGGGAAACAGTGTCAGACTTTATTTTTGGGGGGCTCCAAAATCACTGCAGATGGTGACTGCAGCCATAAAATTAATAGACGCTTACTCCCTGGAAGAAAAGTTATCAACAACCTACATAGCATATTCAAAAGCAGCGACATTACTTTGACAACTAAGGTCCGTCTAGTCAAAGCTATGGTTTTTCCTGTGGTCATGTATGGATGCGAGAGTTGGACTGTGAAGAAGGCTGAGCGCTGAAGAATTGATGCTTTAGAACTGTGGTGTTGGAGAAGACTCGAGAGTCCCTTGGACTGCAAGGAGATCCAACCAATCCATTCTGAAGGAGATCAACCCTGGGATTTCCTTGGAAGGAATGATGCTAAAGCTGAAACTTCAGTACTTCGGACACCTCATGCGAAGAGTTGACTCATTGGGAAAGACCCTGATGCTGGGAGGGATTGGGGGCAGGAGGAGAAGGGGACGACAGAGGATGAGATGACTGGATGACATCACGGACTCGATGGATGCGAGTCTGAGTGAACTCTGGGATTTGGTGATGGACAGGGAGGCCTGGCATGCTGCGATTCATGGGGTCGCAAAGAGTCGGACACGACTGAGCGACTGAACTGAACTGAATTAGAAAACCCTCATTTCAACAAGAAGCTATTTATCTTTCTAAAAGCTTTAAGTACAATTCCTGAAAGTAGCCCTAAGTACGAGGCTGAAGCTATCCTTTCTGTAGGTGCATGTCACATGCCGTTCTCATCTGCGACTTTCTACGGTCGGACCTACAGGCATGGGGCCCACGACGGCGCTCCAGAGCCGCTTCCCGGGCTGGAAGAGAAGCGGGAGCAGGAGCAGCTCCGGGTGGGTCCGGCCATCTGCGGGGCCCCAGTCCACCGCCCCCCTCCCTCAATATGTGTGTGCTCAGTGGTGTCCAACTCTTTGTGACCCCATGGACTGTTGCCCTACGAGGCTCCTCTGTCCGTGGGATATCCAGGCAAGAACACTGGAGTGGGTTGCCATGCCCTCCTCCAGGGGACCTTCCTGACCCAGGGATTGAACCTGCATCTCTGGTACCTCCTGCACTGGCAGGCGGGCTCTTTACAAATGCACCACGTGGGAAACCCTGCCCCCACACTCCCCTGAAGTATTCGAGACTATAAGCATGAATGGTGGTGTTTTATTTTTTTTTTTTAATTACACATCAGCACTCTTCTTCCAGGGATTTTAGTCCAGTTTGGAGGGAATGTATTCTAGAACTGACTGTAGAATCATGTTTCCCTCTGATTTCTCTTTCTCCTTAGAGCAGTGTGTAGAAGACCACTTTACACTGATTAAGAGAGAAATCTCTTCAACTGGATTACAGTTAACTTTTTATTATCAAATTTTCTTACAACCCAATATTATTCTATAGAATGTCCTAGCAGGACAAACTTAGGACACTTTCCAAAGGAACAAGTCATCATGAAATGGCATAATATAAAAAACTCACCACCATAACGTGAAAAGGGAAAACAGTGGTGTATTTAGGTGGAATAATGCATTATAAATGACTATGATACTGACACCAAGGTAGTTTTAAAATACTTCAGGTAATGTCATTTTTTTTTTAGGTATAAGCTAGAGAAACTGTGGAGAGCCATCTACATGGTCAACACTTTTGACCCAAAGGAGGAAGACAAGGATAAGGACGCTGGTGTTTTCACCAAGAGGCAGACACCCTGATGGACAAGGCCAGCCCACACAGACACACACCCCTCTCTGGCAGTAACTCTCACTTCTTGTGCAACTTTTAAAGTTTTTTTCTTTGTAGTGATGCTTTTTTTGAAAGAACGAAAAATCAAGATAATAATTCAACAAGTGAATTCCTAAGTCTCTTGGCCAGCAACACTCAAAATTCTTTGTACACCAGGATTTACAGAAGTTGATCCTTTTCTCCCTTTAAGACACTTGAGAAGCGACTGAGGTGATGCAGAGCCGTGGTGAGGCGCGAGCGGGGGGCTCACGGCGGAGCCCGACCAGCCGGAAGAGCAAGAGGCAAAGGGCGCGGTGTCCCCATCCCCAGGGCTGCGACTGAGGCGTCACCGTGCAGACACACCTGACGAGATCCCTGGCGACTGAACTCAGCCTTCAGCCCTTCTCTCTGGGGTGGCACTGAAAGTTCCTACCCTCTAAACCCACGGCCGGTCCTCTGGACAACAAGCCTGGCCTCAGCGGGGAGATGAGACACTCGCTAACATGCCTGCACACTTACGAAGTCACAATATCAGAAGTGAAGACCAAATACATACTTCTCATTATAAGTCACAAGATCACAGCTCCAAATTCACATTTCCAGGCCAAATCTTTCCTCGCAGAAAGATCTCCTTTCCAAATCTGAATTTCAGATTGCCTTCTTGGTGTCTGCAGATGGCCTGAGCAGAACAGAGTGAAAGGGTGGCTTTCTGGGTCTGGAGTCTGCTGGCCTGCAGCTGGGAACCACAGGGCCTCCAGCACACTGACTATGGGCCCTGGGCCATTAACTCCGCAGTCCTGGGAGACAGCTCCTTGGAATAAACCCACTCTCTCCATACATATCCTGCTGAAAACAGAGCCGGCGTCGTTTGTTTTCCTGAGCCCTGACCATAAGGCCTGGCTTGCTGTGCTGCACAGGAAGGGGAGGGACTCTCGCAGAAGGCGCAGTTTGTCTCCGGGAAGGGCTGTGCCCATATAAAACTAAGTATCCTGACTGCCGGACGGCGTTTTCTTTGTTGTATCTGCCACAGCACTAAATGTCTGTCCAATGGGAAGATTACTTCAAAGTCCTTTGTCCTGTGAAATAGCTTGGAATCAACGGAAAGAGTCAAAATCAACTGTTAAAAACATCATACTAAAATTAAGGCTAAACTTTTTCACAACAGTCTCGCCCACCAAACAGGTGCTAGTATGTGCATGAAGACGCCGATGGGACAGAATAGCTGTTTAGACTCCGAGGGCGTCTCCAATCACGTAAAGAAGTGAGCAGCTGGAGTGAGTGGGTGGGGGAACCAGTTGTAAGGCCTTCCTCTTCCAACCGGTAAAAAAATTTGTTACTTATTGTTTTTGTTTGATAAAGAGTTGAATATCTCCAACATGCTGAATTATGTGCAGTTTGCCCTGCTTTTAAAAAGAAAATTTTGCAACAGGAAGAACATTTTAATTTACATACTATGAGTTATACAACTTTTTAAAATGCTGACTCCTAATATTTAAAAATTTGGATACTTTAAAAGTTTTCACCTGAAAATACACTATATTTAAAAGATATCTAAAGGTGAGATCTTACCCTACTATTAACCATTTCACTAGCTAAACCCTTAACTCTTTCCTGTACACACAGACCAAAACTGCTCTGTGGTCAGACCGACGGTTAGAATGCACTGTTTTGATTCACACGAGTCGCTTCACGTGGCCGTGACTCGTCTGAAGAACTATTTGTTAAACTGTTGGAAACTCCATCTAAATCTTTTAACGGATGAACTCTAAATAAAACAAAAATAGTTTTACAACAAGAAAAGAAATTCAAGTAAGTTGTAACTAAATATTTCAGAGCTTTCTTGTATGAAATGAAATACCAAAACCCTGGAGCTCTTCCCAACACTGACTCCAGTCTCTGGTTCTGACTCATGGCATGACAGGACCCTCTCCTCACTCGCCCACTCCCTCCACTGTCCTCTGGGGTCTTACTAGCTCTCCAGTAGAGGGTAACTTAGTTAAAAACACACCCAAACCTGTGGAGTAAACTGCACTTAACTAATAACATTACTATAAACTTTTAAGAGAAGTTTATGACTATAAATAGGTAGAAACTCCACAGGCAAATCCAACTGATACAACTAATTACAAGCGATTTTTTTTTCAGGGCTAATATTATTCCTGAGCTCGTTTATTTTTCATCTGCAATTAAATACTTCATCGAGACATTTACCACAACCAGGTATAACCTGTAAGGCAGGAAAATACAGTCCCTTTTCACTACATTATTCCAGATCAAAAACTCTAAAAAGACTCAAGATGAGATAACTACTGTCCATGTGGAGGGGGAGAGCACCTCCAGAAACTGATACAACTGGAAGGAAAAACACTCTGCTGGGGAAAAAAAAAAAACAATGAGCTTCAGGCAGTGTCCAGGGCACGGCTCCTTTAGGTATGTGAGCCCCTGCCTCAACGCTGCCCCACACACCTCTGGTCAACACCACTGCCACACTTCTTACAGCTATGAGACACCTACTGTGTGCCAGGCCAACAACACTTAAAATACTGGAAAGAATACTTTCTCCAAATAGAAAGAGCAGCATCTCATTTATCCGCCAGATTCTGTCATAAGCATTTCACATACTGTTAACTGCCACATCACAGCTAGTCAGCGACACACACTGGGTGTTCAAAGGCTGACACTCTGCAAAAGAAGCTATGAACACACCTGTCCAGGCACTGGTGTGGAGGCACCTCCTCTTTCCAGTCTCAAGAGGGACCTGCTTTGGGGGGGCAGGTAAGAGGGTGAGGGTGCAACATGGCGGGGGGCCCGTGTGCAGTGGAGCACTGACGAAGCTGCCTCAGGGCGCCTGAAGGCACGCTCCTCCTTGGGAGCAACAAGCAGCTCTGCATGTGTGAAGGCCAAACTCTGTGCACGCTGTACGGGAGGCTGCCCTCTGCACAGAGCTTTCTTCTAACCACTGATAAAAAGCCTCGGAGTCTACACCCTGGGACCTGGGGGCCTGCCATGGGTGAACAGGGAGGGAGACAGCAGAGCCGCTTCTTTGCGTCCCTAACTTCTGTGCTGCCAACTATCTGTGATCAGGACACTGAGCACATGTGCAGCTTCTGAGAACGTAAACACTTAAACAACTTCTCAGGTGGAGCACGCAGGGGCCAGAAAACAGGATCTTTAAGTTCTGTCCAACCAGGAAAGTCCTGCTCACTTCAGACCTAGGTGCAGGATGCAAACATTTTCTCCTTGTTTTATCACTTGCTTCCTGTCAACTGCATCACAGTCTCACCCACAGCATGGCCTGACTGGCACTGTCCTCACCCCAGAGTCTTGTTCTCTGAGTGGCCGTCTCCCCAAACCCTCACCCACCTCCTGGGAGACACTCACTACTCTCTCTACAGTCGAGGGCCCGAGGCCAGAACAGGGAGGGCACCTGATCAAGGCCATACAGCTATCAGTGTTAGGGCTGTATAGAATTTTCAACTAATCTTAAAATATCTGACGATAGAGGTTCTGGGCTTCTGAGGTTTTAAAAAAGTCACTTCAAAATCTAAAATGATTAAGACTAGAAGCTCACAATGACTGAGCTACATCTACAGTCAAATCTGCACACATACCTCGCTGAAAAGGCTCCCATTGACATAAGAAATCCAGAGTTTCCAGAAGTTGGGCAGCTGACTTAAAACAAGCTTGGTCAATTTTTCAACAAATGCCACCCGATGAGGGGTCTTGCATCTCCATGCTAAAGGGGAAAAGAAGGGAAGAGTATTAATATACTTCTGAATCAAGAGTGAAAGTCTCTTTGAACACACTGCTGTACCCATAACTAACTTCACAACTGGGCAGTGGTGCAGTCAGGGGCCCGGGAGCCTCACAGCCGGGCAGTGGGGAGGGCAGGGGCCAGGGAGCCTCACAGCAGGGCAGTGGGGAGGCCAGGGGCCAGGGAGCCTCACAGCCGGGCAGTGGGGAGGGCAGGGGCCCAGGAGCCCCACAGGCAGGCAGGGAGCAGTCCTCCTGACCAGCCCAGTCCTTTCAGCCGGGGCTCTAGAAGGAAGGCTACTGTTCCAGCAGATTAACCACAGGCCTTGCCAGAAACACACTTATTCCCAAGTAACTGATAAAGTCTCACACTCTTTAAAGGGAGACAACAAAACCCAGACACTCAATACTGAACATTCCCAGTGTCTGAGAAACAATAAAACATGACTAGCCAGAATGAAAGGCAGGGGAAAGAGAATCAGAACCAGAAAACCGGGAGAAAACTAGTTAAGAGTAACTAGTTAAGAGTAAATGACAGAGATGGAATTAACCCACAAAGACAATGTTCAAGCAAAAGAAAACATGAAAATGACGAGGGAAGAAAGGGAAGAAATTCAGAAGAACCAAATGGAACTTCTAGAGATGAAAAAACAATGAGAAATGTTTAGGGTAGCCACTGAAGATAAAACATCAGAGAAGCTGAAGGCAGAGTAATCGACTCCACAATGGAGCAGAGCGGAAGGACGGGTGAGGGTCAGGCCTCTGCAGTCTATGGATAACCCACCGGATCAACAGCCGTGCCACTGGCGTCCAGAAAAGCAGAAAGTCTGACCAAGTGATTGCCCAGAGTCTCCCAAATTTGACGAAAACTTTCAGAATTGGAGAAAGCAGATGCAAAGAAGCTTGACAAAACCCAGGCAGGATAAATCTGAACTACTCGAGACGGATCACGGCAAACTAAGATCATGGCATCCGGTCCCATCACTTCATGGCAAATAGATGGGGAAACAGTGGAGAGTGAGAGACTTTATTTTGGGGGGATCCAAAATCACTGCAGATGGTGATTGCAGTCATGAAATTAAAAGGAAGCTTGGTCCTTGGAAGAAAAGCTATGACCAACCTAGACAGCATAGTAAAAAGCAGAGACATTACTTCACTGAAAAAGGTCCGTCTAGTCAAGGCTATGGTTTTCCCAGTTGTCATGTATGGATGTGAGAGTTGGACTGCAAAGAAGGCTGAGCGCTGAAGAACTGATGCTTCGGAACTGTGGTGTTGAAGAAGACTGCTGAGAGTCCCTTGGACTGCAAGGAGATCCAACCAGTCCATCCTAAAAGAAATCAGTCCTGAATATTCATTCGAAGGACTGATGCTGAAGCTGAAACTCCAATACTTTGGCCACCTGATGTGAAGAACTGACTCATTGGAAAAGACCCTGCCTGATGCTGGGAAAGATTGAAGGTGGGAGGAGAAGGGGACGAGAGAGAATGAGATGGTTGGATGGCATCACCAACTTGATGGACATGAGTTTGAGCAAGCTCCAGGAGTTGGTGATGGGAAGGGAAGCCTGGTGCGCTGCAATCCATGGGGTCGCAAAGAGTTGGACACGACTGAGTGACTGAACTGAATGGACTCGAGATGAGGATGATATAATTCAGTCAGCCTCAAGTGTCACTTCTGAGTTAAGCCTGTTAGAGGGTCAGCTGGCGGCAGGGCAGCACAGAGCAGCCAGGAGAGGTGCACACAGCGTTCACAGACTCCGCACCACCCTCGGCAGGGAAGGAGGTGTGCCCTGACACTCCGCAGTCTGACTGTGGATCAGACCCTGCTGGCCTCTGCTCACAGGGCTACACGCTACACACTGGACAGAAGCGAGTAGCCATGTTCTTCCCGGTATTTACTCCAGTGTCTGGTGGGAACACGGTAAGAAGGGGGAACATTGACAGTTACACAGAGAACCTTTCATTTAGCACAAAAGAATCGTCTGATTTTAAGTTGTGCTTACGATGTACATTCATTCGTATTATTAATAAATCTCTACTCCAATACTTGAAAGAATAATATGAAATACTTTGAAATAACCTTCAGAGGTACTTGAAATTAGTAAGATGTATTTCTATTACTTCATTTGCATTCCTTATATTGATTACTGAGGTTATGAGCCATCAGTGACTAACCGTTACATGAATGCACTATAACCACCTGTTTTATATCTCACATGTGCAAACAAACAGCAGGTAAGTGTCAACCTCAGGAAAAAACGTAACAGTTACAATTTGAGATGCCTTACTTACCCCAGGAACGATGATTACCAATTTATGATTAATATTAAATGAGCAACTCTTTTTCAAACCAAATTCTAAAATTCGGTAAAAAATTGTCTACTATATTTCTGTACTGCCTACAGAAATTAACTTTTATTGCGACATTCATCCTGAAGAAGTTCTCAGAGAATTTTTTCTGTGGCATATTTTGAAAAACTCAACCACAGAAACGTGAGTAACACTGACCTATGCCCAATGGTTTCTTAAAAAATCAAATGGCATTTCTTTAATGTGCAATATAAAATACATCGTGATTATCTAAGTTTAATTTCTGGGCTGTCACTTCACAAGTAGAAAGCATGATGGCTGGTAATAGCAGCAGCAACACAAGTAATTATGGAACTTTCCAGGAGAAAAACGGCAGCTACACAAACACAAATCTGAAAGAAGTGGAGGGAGACACGCACCGTCATCCCGACCAGGCTGGAAGCTGCTGCCCCTCCTCAGCGACGCCGTCTGCCCGAGGTGACTGGGCGCGGAGGCACGCAACTCGGCGTCGAGGTCCAGCGAGGTGCCATGAAGGCCCGGGGGCCCTGAAAAGAGAGGCGGTGTTTTCTTGGACTCCCGGAAATTACTAGGTGATTAAATGGACCAAAATTTAGACCTCGCTCTAAATTTCCATCTTTTAAATAAGACAGCAACTGAAGTAGAACTAGAAATATTTTGTCTAAATAGCTTTTAAAAGTCACTCCCACCATACAGATCTGGAGGATTAAATCTGTTACTCTGGCTTAGTACAGACACAAAACTTATGTATCATTTCAGAATCAATGTCGGGCAAAACAGAGGGGGGGGCCATGTACATGAACTCCAAGGTGAAACGCATCTTTGAAAGCAGCTTGGCTGGAGAAGGCAGGCACGGGGTCTAGTGGAGCCGGCTTGCAGCAGAAACCTCTGCTCCTGCCGTTAAGCCTCCAAATTTCACGATTTCTTTTTCTAGGCCGTGGGACCTGGCATCCCATTTCTGTTCCCACTGCCAGCTGCCCGGCCTGGGTCCTTCCCAGCCCACACTGTGAACACCCCAGAAGCTAATGCGCCACTGACAGTGAACGCTACCCTGTTTCAACAGTAAATCAGATGTTCAAGTGCCAGTGTACTTATTACTAGTCTCCATTTTAATGTGGAAGCTAATTTTGTCTTTTCAAATTAGATTAAGAAACAAATGTACAATCGTGTAAAATCCTGCTGAGCTGCATCTAGTACGAAAACAGCTTAAATAAACTTGCACCGCTGACCCACGGGTTTCCCTGGCGGCTCAGACGGCAGTCTGTCTGTCTGCAATGCAGGGGACACAGGTTCGATCCCTGGGTTGGGAAGATCCCCTGGAGAAGGAAATGGCAGCCCACTCCAGTATTCTTGCCTACAGCAGCAGCAATTTCTAATGGGAGGCACTGTGCTTCGGATTCACAGCACCCTGAATATCATCTCATCTTCTCCTGAAGAAAGGACAAAAGCGAAAGGACAACGAGACCCCCACTGTGCTGGAGAGACGGCTGTTGCCACTGCAGTCCCAGGCTGGTGCTGTTCTCCGACCCCTCTCTCCTGGATCTACTTTCTTCTGTATATCTGCTATGGCTTACAAATCTCAAAGCAAGCAAATAAAATCCCAGTGCAAGAGTCTGGAGGCACTGACCCTTCTGAAGCCACTGAAGCAAGGGCGAGCAGGGAGGGCACGCCACGCAGGACTCGGGGAAACACAGCCAGCACTGCCCCCGGGACTTGCCTTCTCTCTTTAAATCAACACCGTGATCAACAACGTGCAAAACATTCAGGAGAGGAACTGTTTTTTTAAATCTCCAAAAAATAAACTTTAGAAACTTCCTAATATATATCCTCATTATAACAACTTTAAAATAAAACTTATTAACACATCTAATATATGTATAAAAACACGTGACTTCCCTGGTGGCTCAGACAGTTAAGCATCTGTCTACAATGAGGGAGACCTGGGTTTGATCCCTGGGTTGGGAAGATCCCTGGAGAAGGAAATGGCAATCCACTCCAGTACTGTTGCCTGGAAAGTCCCATGGACAGAGGAGCCTGGTAGGCTACAGTCCATAGGGTCGCAAAGAATCGGACATGACTGAGCGACTTCACTTCACTGTCTTTTCAAGCACAGAGCTGTTTTCATAGTTTTGCAGAAGACTTGAGGACTCTGTAGCAAGTCTCCTAGGGGAGGCTACACCAACCAGCTGCCCGGAGCCACCTGAGCCTCCATTATGGAGACACTACAATTAAATTTAGTAACTCATTGTCTGCATAAAGGTCCCAGTTGTATTTTTTAAATATCAAGAAAAAATACAGTTTAGTTATGCTGCATAAATTCACAAAACCGCACATAAATTTGAAATATAGTTTATGCATGTATTTTGATGAGCTTGACTTGAAAAATATAGCCTTTTTATATTTCAAGACAACTGGATAAACAAACATTTTTATTTCCACAAGTAATTAACTTAATAATCTGCTCAAGGTCTGAAATATTTAAAAGAGGAGATATTTAGCACAGCCTCTATGCTTAATCCCCTGGAGAAGGAAATGGCAACCCACTCCAGTACTCTTGCCTGGAAAATCCCATGGACAGAGAAGCCTGGAAGATTACACTCCATGGGATCGCAGAGTCAGACACGACTGAGCAACGGCTCGCCTGCCCTGCCTATGCTCGATGTTCTCCCTTATGACAGAGCCACACTGTGATGGTTCAGATTAAACCTTTCAGGTGTGACGCATCAGTCTACGTTTCCAAAGAGAACCTGCGCCACACAGAAGCGCGCTTCTTTCTGTCGTGCGACTGTGCACAGGAAGCTCCTGCTTCCATCTGCTCTAGGAGCGCTGGTCCGCCTCTGCCCGACCCTGTCGCTGGTGAGTCCTGTTGATGCTCCCTGGAGTTACTAGATAGAGTCAGCATGTATTTTAAGACTTAAACTTGTTTTCAGAACAAAGGAAAAAATGCCTTTGAAGGCTACCTTTAAAAGTCCTGTTTGAGAATGTCAGTAGGGGGTTAAACCAAAGGCTTTTCCTGACAGGAAACCTGAAGATTTAGTCTCATTTTGGCCCTATTTCATAGGAATTTTAAGAGACAAACGACACTTCTTGTAAGGCGGTAAAAGTTTTGGAAGAGAAGCCAAACAGTTCACTAGCCCAGGCTGGAAGAAAACAGGCTCGTCCACAGGCATTTACGCTTTAAAGATGAGTTCTTTAATGCTGATCCTTATTTTTGCTCTTTCCCCATGTTCGTCTCCTCTTAGAAAAGCCAAAAGATAGCATGAGGGCTAGAGGCAGGCCACGAGGCGCAGCAACGCGCTCCCCGGTGCCCGGCTGGCCGTGCTGAGGGGCAGCGGTCACCTCCTGTCTGAGTCCTGGTGTGCACCCTCAGGCCCACTCACCAGGCTGGTCTGTGCTGCGGCCATAAAGCAGGCATCCAGAGGAGGTGCTGCGGCAGTGCCCACAAGAACAGCACCCTGGGACCTACCTCTGCGGACAAGCTTCATATGCAAACAACCTGTCCTGGAAAAATGTGGCTTTTATGGAGGACTCAGCTCAGCTCGGTTATGTCTGACTCTCTGACAGACTGCAACACACCAGGTTTCCCTGGCTCCGAAAATCTACCACCATCTCTGCTCATGAACTTTTCTTGCAGACCACAAGACAAATACAATTGGCATTTTTAACACAAACCACCATGTAGGAGGAGAGGGCACCCCACTCCGGTGCTCTTGCCTGGAGAATCCCAGGGACAGGGGAGCCTGGTGGGCTGCTGTCTATGGGGTCGCACAGAGTCGGACACGACTGAAGTGACTTAGCACCATGTAAAACTTCTTAAAAATTGTATCAGGTTCCTTAAATTAATGCATGAAAACCAGCTTTACCTACAAAGACATCTTCTCCTGTCTGAAGTATTTACACTCTATCTTTTAAAGCTGTAGTTTCACGTCACAAACACTGTCTCAGGTCGTGACCCTTCTGCCTAGGGCAGGGGAATCAATTTCTCCTCTTTGGTGTTAAAGGCCAAGTGCAGATGACACAACACAACTAGCAATCCATGCTCCAGACTTAGAGCCCAACAAGCCTTCGTATTGAAAACAGGTTCCTGAGAGGACCTGAATGAAAGTGACGAAGCTTCACAGGAAGTGAGAAGTGCTGAAAGAGACGCAGGCACTGCCGCCACCACGCCGTCAGCTCATTGTGTCCAGAAACCCACCTGATGGAACATTAGCTTCAGCACCAGAACAGGAAGGTCCGTGGAACTGTGTGCCCGACTCAGAGAAGCTGAGCAGTCATGAGGCTCCTCTGAGGCAGTCACCTCACATGCAAAATGTAGACCCGAGTCATGTCTGAACCAGACATCCCAGGTTTCTACCAGACCCACAAGGGTGTAGTTGAGAGGGTGCCAAGACAAAGTCCAAATGATACTTAGGAGTCCTGCTCCACACTGACCTCATTTCTGTTACAGAGAACTCGGATATCTGTAAACCGGGAGTCCGTCAGAACAACTGGTTGTGAATTAACAACAACAACAAAAAAAAACTATAGTTATTCCCAGCAAACTTATAACTAAGGCCAATATTTTATATAAACATCCACCCACAAACACAATCACCTCAGACATGCAGATGACATCACCCTTATGGCACAAAGTGAAGAGGAGCTAAAGAGCCTCTTGATGAAAGTGAAAGAGAGTGAAAAAGGTGGCTTAAAGCTCAACATTCAGAAAACGAAGATCATGGCATCCGGTCCCATCACTTCATGGGAAATAGATGGGAAAACAGTGGCAACAGTGGCTGACTTTATTTTTTGGGCTCCAAAAATCACTGCAGATGGTGATTGCAGCCATGAAATTAAAAGACATTTGCTCCTTGGAAGAAAAGTTATGACCAACCTAGACAGCATATTAAAAACCAGAGACATTACTTTGCCAACAAAGGTCCATCTAGTCAAGGCTATGGTTTTTCCAGTAGTCATGTATGGATGTGAGAGTTGGACTATAAAGATAGCTGAGTGCTGAAGAATTGATGCTTTTGAACTGTAGTGTTGGAGAAGACTCTTGAGAGTCCCTTGGACTGCAAGGAGATCCAACGAGTCCATCCTAAAGACCAGTCCTGGGTGTTCGCTGGAGGGACTGATTTTGAAGCTGAAACTCCAGTATTTTGGCTACCTAATGCGGAGAGCTGACTCATTTGAAAAGACCCGGATGCTGGGAAAGATTGAGGGCAGGAGGAGAAGGGGACCACAGAGGATGAGATGGTTCGATGGCATCACTGACACAACGGACATGGGTTTGGGTGGACTCTGGGAGCTGGTGATGGACAGGGAGGCCTGGCGTGCTGCGGCTCATGGGGTTGCAAAGAGTCAGACACGACTGAGCCACTGGACTGAGCTGAACCGCACACACATGCCTTCACTACATCGTTACAGTGTCTGCACCGGGCACACAGGTGCACGGCACAGAGCGGCCGTGCCCAGGGGCACACACACTGATGACGGCAACCAGGGAAGCGTCCAGGGGCCAGCCGGCCACGGTGGACGCTATGTCACCAGCGGCTAACTCCTGCAAGAAACACGAGTCCTGCCTCCATCTGCGTGCCGCCTCTGCGCTGCCGCCGTCTGCCTGTGCACCGACCACTGATTAAAAAGCCACAGCATCTATGTACTTCAAGAGCTACTGGACAAATCGAACTGCTTTTGAAAGTGACAGTTAACTAAATGCTTGACACCAAGAAAGTGCTGAAAACACTTCAGGCAATGATGATAGCTTTCGACAAGTTCAAGTGACATAGTTTTCACAAAGCATGTTTATCTTTGAAAATTACATATTGAAATAACTATAAATGAAATGAAGTGACCTGCTCCAAAAATAGTTCAGGGTGAGGGAGGGGTTGCAGGTGAAATGAGACTGGCTGTGAGCACATAACTGTCTAAACTGGGCAGACACAGAAGAGGTCATGGGATCACCCTTGGTGCTCCTAAGTATGTTTGGAATTCTCCAAAATAATAAACTCCTTCTGATGTGAGCTCAAAGAATATACCAGCTTTGCAATTAAAGAGCTTGGACTTGTTAGGACTGTCTATATTGTTTATATTAGCTGTGTCGCTGACAACAGGTGGGTATGGCTCAGGATGTTCTTCTGAACGTCAGGGGACAGTTAAAATCATAATCTATAAACATCTGGCTTATGGATTTAGGAAACTTACACTGTATTGTCATGAAATCTGTGGAGCAAGTTGAAAGAGCTATAAACTGTTATGTTGCACTTCTCAATCAGAAAGACCAGCTTATGGAGATAACTTTACGTGAGCCTCATCACTAGCAAGAAATTCCAGTCAACGCACAGTCCTTCAACTATGCCGCCAGCAAGGACAACCTCTACAACAGGCTCGGTCAGAGTGAAGAAAAGGGCTGGTCCCCAGCCTCCCAGAAGCGAGTGTCCTCTTCCCTGGAGACGCTGCCTCTCGGCGGCACTGGGTGAGTGAGTTTAGCTAAATAAAAAGGCCGGCCTCCAGCCTCCCAGAAGCGAGTGTCCTCTTCCCTAGATGCTGACTTGCAGCAGTGCTGGGTGAGTGAGTTCAGAGACACTGCCTTTCAGCAGTACTGGGTAAGTTTAGCGAAATAAAAGGGCAGGTCTCCAGCCTCCCAGAAGCGAGTGTCCTTCCCGGAGACGCTGCCTCTCGGCGGTGCTGGGTGGTGAGTGTGACAGTACGGAGCATCCAGATGACAAGGGCGGGCTCCACCAGGTGAGGGCGCCTCTCCATTCACCTCCAGGAAGGACCCAGACTTCAGTGACGGGACACTGAGCCTCAGAGCTTTCGGGTATGGATGCAATGACAAGCATGAAATTTCCTGTGTGGTCTTTATAAATTAGACATGTTTTCCAGAAATCTGAATATCTTCAAAACTAAATCGTGCAGTCGGATTGTTTCTTACAGACCTGAGCAGGAAAGCCTTCTGACAGACCACAGCCCGGTCTGTAAGCCGGGCCATCTGACCACCCTTCAGCGGCCCTTCCCTGGAAAACCACACTCCTCCTCGAGGCTCAGTGGCAACAGCATCTCCTCCAGGAACATTCCAGGGCCTCCAGTTAACCAGGCTGAGGCGGAGTTCTGTACTCCCCACTTCGGAATACCTCTCACAATTATACTTATGTGACAAATAAACACCTATGTGACTTTTTAAACCACTTCTCTCTCACTAGAGGACAAGCTCCAAGAGGCTGCAGACCACCTGGGTCCGCTCAGCACAGTACTTCAGTCCCGAGCACGCATCCACCACACTGCCGGCCAGCCCTGCAGCGGAGTCACCTGGAAGCTTGAAAGCCACTGGCGTGTGGGCGCTGCCAGGAGAGAATCTAACACAGTGGGAGGGGAGGGGAGGAGGCTGGGGAGTGGCAGTCGAAACACCAGGGGACTGTGTCAGGCAGCCCCGGGCGAGAGCCTGCCCGGCCGAGCAGACTCCGAGCACAAGAGACGAAGGCCTCCAGAATCACACCCGCCTCAGGCTGTGCGTGCTGCTTGATGTTTTCACTTGTTGAAACTATAAAATAATTAATGACACAAGAGGAGGTTGGATATGGCATCAGGAAAAGAGATATTTGGGTTTTCCTAAACATTAATAGAAAATAACTGATTCACAGCTGGAGAACACTCACATCCAAGCCAGCTAACCCACAACCCAGCCTCGCTCCCACACTGCCTCACCCTCCTCCCAAACCCAGCGTCACCGAGAGGTGAGGGCAGGGCCCACGTCTGCGCCCCTGGACTTAGCTCAGGGCCTGGTGTGCAGCAGAGCTCAACAGGCAGCTGGTGGAGTGACGAGCGCATGCTCCTGCTGACGGACACGGGCACCATCCCTATACGCCATGACACTCCCGCTGGGGTTACCGTCCACTGCCCAAAGCTCCATCCACACGGCCAGTCCGCACAAGGCAGGCGTGCTGAGGCTTACCCCACGCCTCTCAGTCCCTGGCTCAGGCAGGGTGCTCACGGTGGGGGTGGGGTGGGGAGGGCCTTGCCTTTGAGGTCCCGCACGCAGCCCTCCCGGCAGCCGTGCATGAGCTGGAGGATCCACCGGTGCTGGGCCCCGATGCACTGCCACGCAGGGTCGCCAGGCGCGTGGAGGTCGGACAGGTGCCTGAAACAGCAAGGCAACGGCTGACCGAGCCAGCTTCTGCTACTCAGCCATAAGGTCAAAACGGTAGCTAGCATGTCTTAAAGTCACAGCTTTTAAGGATGCCTAAAACTCTGTGAACTGGTAAAGCATTCAATACTTACTCTTTAATATTCCGTTCTAAATGAAACATATTCAAACTTCTTTGCATGCAGTTAACAATGAAAGTACATTTCAAAACGCTAGGACTTTATAAAAAGCCAACCACGGTGACAGAGATGGCGCACAGTGTCCTGATCAGGGTGCGCCTGCTCAGCTCTGGGCGGCACAGGAAACGCCAGCAGGGTCTCCACCGGGTGACCTTCCTCTCTGGTCTGAAACTCACAGCCACCAGATGGCAGTGTGACCCTGCTTTCTATATGCTCCCAACAAGGGCAGCTGAGATTCAGACCACAGTACAGAGGTTTGGTGACAGCAAACACTGGCCTGTAAGTCTAAACCCTGATTCATGAGGAGACAGTCCTCAAAAAAATACAGTAGAGGCGCCATTTTTCTTAGTCTTAAAATAGGTTGAAAAATATTTAGTCTTATCTGTCTGTGAAAGTTTCCAACCCAGATGGACAACTGAAGCAGATTTCTGCTGAAAAACTGACATATATTCAAAACTCAGCCCTCAGGAAAGACGTAAATATAGCAACTTGAAGCAAATTAAATCAACTCCCAAAGCTGGACTTGCTGTCTTAAAATTACTCCAAACCTTAAGCTGTCTACTGTCTTGGGGCTGAAGTTTTGTTTAAGAATAAACTGTCACTAATGGTGACAAGCGTGACGTCTCGCAGGGACACCCCTGGGCATCTCTCCCAGGTCCCTCAGCACCGAGCACTTCCTCACTCAGGCTTCTCAACCAGCAATTAACCAGAGGAGAAACAAGTCAGTGATAAACAAAACCTGGCATTCGGGAACAACCCCCTCCCCGCCCCAGGACGAAGCGGGCGGTGGTTTTCCAGGAGGGGAGGCTGTGGCCTCAGGCAGGAGGAGCCGTGTGGGCCCCCGAGGCCCCTGCAGCGCCTCCTCCTGACGCCTGGGCTCACACAGCACCCTCAGAGCCACACCAGCAGTGAGCACAGCGCCCTCCCGCCCCTGCGCCCGCCTTCCTCTCTGAGGCACGCGTGGGGCAGCACAGCCAGGAGACCAAGAGGCCCCTCTGCTCAGCGCCCCCTCAAATTTAAGGCTCTTAAGTCCTTCCGAAATTAAGAGTAATCCTCTCTCTACCATCTTGTCAATGGGTATCACACAAAAGAGTTTATAAAGAAAGATAAATTTGTTGTCTCAGAAACTCTGCAGTGTTTCAGTTCAAAAGTACAACTTGTGTTAAGGCTTTCCTTCCCCTGGTAAATGACTTAATTCAGTAACTTTCTTTTCTTTTAGGATATAAAGACATGTAGTTTCATTTCAAAAATCTTGGCTTAGAATCTGATACGGATTATTGCTATTTCCTTCTAAACTTCATTACCAAAGAATACTTTTTAAAAAGGCTTTTTAGTGGGGAAAAGGTAAGGAATGTTAATTACAGTGAGCACAGACTCAAAATTTTAAAAGTTAAGGGTTAGAGCTGTTAGGCATACTTGGACATGATTGTTAACAAAGACCAAGGAGAGAATCACACTGGTACGGAAGGAAGTGCTGCTACGGGGCACTCTGCTTCTTGATCAGGCTGCTAGCAGCAGCGGAGTAGGGAGAGAGGAGACTGTGAGGATGCCTCGGACCAGAGTCAGCACTGAGCCCCGCACGGCAAGGGGGCGCCCATGCTCAAGCCACGCACAGCTCCCAGTGTGGGGCTCGGACACGCAACCCTGCTGGCGATCAAGCTGAGCGCCCCGCCCCTCACCTGGTGCTCACAGGGTGGCTCGTCACAGATCCCAGACTCCAGCAGATGTCTGGCGTGGCTGTGACGTGTTTCCTATTCTTTAATAACTCAACCCTTAATTTTAAAAGGAGGATAACTTGCTCCATGTAGTCTCAAAGTGTCAAAAATAAAGATTAAAAAGTAAATAAATTACTCGACATCTTCAGTGACATTCTTGTTCTTTTCCTTTTGAAAGGACAGAGAATAAAGCAATAGGCTGTTTAAAAGAACCTTTTTTAATATCACTATCTTTTAAATGGTATCCAGTAGGTTAACCGGTCACGGGAACTATCATGAGTTATCTACACAACAGCAATTCGCTACATAAAGGAATCCTGCACCCAATAAGGTCTAACATCATCTTCCTACCAGGAGATGTGACAGAATAGCTGTAATTATTAGGGAAGCAGCATGGCAGAACACAGACAAGGCGCTAACAGCTTCGTATCCTAGATGACGGGTTAATCTTCCTGGGACTCTGTTACTTTACACGTTAAAAAAAAAAGCAGCTGGCTAACAACACACAGTTAATTAGCAGCATTAAATTTCCATGATTCTACAAGCCAGAAAAATTCCTCAGTGTGTGCTTTCTTCTGGGGACACTTAGAGAAAAGCACAGACAGGCTGAGAAGGCAGACAGCCAGAGGCCCCCACCTGTGGAGCAAGTGTGACCAGGTGCCATGCGGCAACCGGGTGTCTTGTTGGGGGGCAGCCGGCATCCCAGCTCCCGATGCCTGCCCACGTTAAAACTCCCTCCCTCTCGAGCAACACGGTTCCCACCACGCTGTGGGGTCCACGTTTCTGCTGCTACTGCTGTCCTTTCCAAATCGGCATCCCCACCTCCTTTTCAAGCCTGGAAGCTTTCAGAACCCTCAGCTGTCGAGCCTTGTCCCACCTGCCGCACTGGGGCCCCGTGGGACAGCACCACCCCCGAAGCGAGTCAGGGAGCAGCCCCCCAAGCCGGGCTAGACCCTGTGGACAGGAGAGGGGCAAAGAGGCTGCTTTCCCTTCATCCAAGCCGGCAGGATT
This sequence comes from Capricornis sumatraensis, assembly GCF_032405125.1. Classification (NCBI taxonomy): domain Eukaryota; kingdom Metazoa; phylum Chordata; class Mammalia; order Artiodactyla; family Bovidae; genus Capricornis; species Capricornis sumatraensis. Next base: position 55,336,832 of record NC_091090.1, on the reverse strand, counting down.
CTCTTGCCTTTAAAGGGCGACTGCTCCCCAGTCTCTGAGTACATACAAGACCGGGTGACCTACATGGGTCCCCAAACTTCTGCTGCGTGTCTTCCCTTCTGCCGTCTCATCGCTCTCTCAGTCTCCCCAAGTCTCTGTAAGAGCGACAGGATGGCCCGGCGTCACCCCAACACATGTGACTCGTTAAGGCTCTCGCAGCAGGCTACCTTATGTAACGTTTCTGGTCATGCAAAGTCGACGGGGTCTCAAGCAGCTTCTCCAGAAGCAATTCTCTTAAGGCTTCAATCCGAGTTTCTACTTCAGCATAATCTGATTAAAAAGAGAAGAATTACATGATTTACAGAATGAAAGTTTAAAATCGAAGTACGGAAAGCAGACTGGCTGTGCAGCACGGAGGGGCTGACTGAGAAGAGGCAGGAGGGGAACTGCCCCAGCAATGAAGACACTCTCTGCAGGACTCGGGTTACAGGGTGTGTGTACCTGCCAGACTCACTGGTCTGCACTGTGTGAGCCTGTGCGTGCACACACACACCCCCACTGTGCATGTAAATTTATCACACTAAAAATAAACTTTTCTGGGTCCTTATGAATTTCTTTACAAATTTAATCAAGTCCTGTGATACTTCTCCCAGGTAATAGGCATTTTAGGCTTTTATTTTCTATAACTCTACCATAGAGATAATTTCAAAACTTGCTTAAAGTAGGGTTAGAATTCATAAATATATTATTAGTCTTTCTAAAGAGGGAAGAATAAAATGTAGATTTCCATTTCTGTAAAATATCTGTAACAATTCTTTCCAGTAAAAAAGACCTAAGTAGCATCACAATTATCAAGGATCAAAGAATGTCCACCCATCCTATAGTTCTCTCTCCAGGTCAGTAAGAAATTCCACTATGTTACTCCTGAAGTACCCATCTTACACTTGAAAAAGGGCACCATATAAACAAAAGCTAAAATGCACATAAATATTCTTTGCAAAATACATTCCACAATTTTCTGATAAAAGCAAAGTAGAAAATCTTAAAGTAATAAATCTTACATTTCTTGAAAACTTGCACCTCTGTTTTCCCAAAAAGTGATTTGGCCTTTTCATAATCATTAATAACCACATCATAATCACCCTTTAAAATAAAGAAACATTTTGGAGATTGTCAGTAAAGTTTAATTAATTTGGTTAAGATAAAAAACATCTTAACAACTCTTTAAAATGTAAGACATCTACGCCCACAGGTACACAGACAGGCACTGTACCTTTTGGATGTTCCGTTCAATATTTAGAGGGAGGTTGAAAAGAAACTTGAATCGCTGGAGCACATTGAGTGCATTTCTAGTGGAATCTGCCTTGTCCTTTCGACCTAAGACTTCTTGAAATAATGTATCTGCAGTGTTACTTGCTCCTATTTTAAAAGGAGAAAAAGAAATTTAGATAAAAACTGATTTTAGTCAGAAATGTGCAACTGGACAAAAGAAATGAAATGTTAGACTGCTATTATACTTGATTTTATAAAGCTCAGCACACTTTTCTAAAAGTCAATTATAATGGAGTTTTTATTTTTTTACAGTTTGCATCTTGCTTGCTAAGTCTTTTCATATGTGTATACCAATTAATGGTAGCCAATTAAGAATAACCATACTTACCAGGCCCAAATAAATTCTCTAATGTGAATCTACATTTATTTTAGCTTCTTTTAACTTTTACAGCATTATGGACCCTTAGGTTATTTCATTCATTCAGATAATAGGTTAAAACACACACATATACACAGTGTGTGCACACACAAGTACGCTAGTTAAATTCTCCGGATTCAGTATCTATATATTCATAGTAATTAGAGAAAAAAGGAAGAAAAACTTTCCAGAAAAGTTATTCACAAGAAGCATTTTAGATCTAACCCTACTTCTGTGTAAAATCATCTATGCAGCAGGCAGAAAAACTACGTAAGCAATTTAAAATATCGAATTCTAACACACCATCATTAATGAATAGTTCTTAAACCAGCTTAATATTTCTAGAATGATACACAAACTGGACATTTTATATTTACATATATATATGTATTTTTTTACCTTAAAGGCCTCAAATTATATGCATCACTAATAAACGTTTATCTAAAACAAAATTTACTGTATATAAAAATACTTAAGCTTTTTCAACTTGTGAATTATTTTTAATTAGTCACAAGGAAAGTAGAGAAAAAGGATAAACTCTTTTTGGCTGTTTGATCACTGCTCATATAAAGTTTCTACATTATCTGGTCTAGTGACTATACTTTAAGCAAAGATGAAAAAAATGACCTCCGTCTCGCTGGGTGGCTGGCATGCCACATTCTCTAGTCCACACTGTGGGTGGCCTGAGTGTGTTAAAAGTCGTCTTTGTAACATAATTATTTTATCTAAATAATGTTTAAATTCTGTCGAAATTTTAAAGGCCTGATATAAAAACTTTGTCAGTACAGCTATTTTCACCACGTTATTTAACATAGAATACTAACTTTCTGCTATGAGAAAAATATATATATTCCCTTACTGCCACCAAATCATATAATGATGAGTAAATGAATACTGGAAATCTGATTAAGGTTAAAAAGTGTTTTTCTTGGAATGCTTATTATTAAGCATTTATCATTTAGAAACAGACTTCATGAATTGAGGCTTCATAAATGAATACATTTGCGAATGAGGATAGAATATTTTTAAAGGCTGATTACTTAGGTATATGCTGTGAATGTTAAATCCTCAAGCACTTTCTCTACAATGAAGGAGTACAAAACATCAAAATTAGATTTTTTTCATCTTAAAGACAATAAACCAATACTAACTAATAATTTTAAACACTCCTAAAAAGCACGAAAACAAGTACAGGTAGAAAATCCACTTAAAATTAAATAATATAAACATTTAATACAGAAACCACAGAGGCAGAAATTATAAGCTATCAAACTCTAATTATACAGAATATACATAAAACTTTAATTTATACACAAATTCTAAGTTATGAAATTATCTTAATTTATAAAACACTGTCCATGAATTATCATTCTGTCGTGAACTTTACTGTATTCACAACAAAACTCTGGGAGCTCGTAACTGGTAACTGGACGATTATATACAGTAAGAAAATAATGGAAGCAGTGAAGCCAAGATTTGGGCAAGCAGATAAAAAGCAGCAGCAGCTCACCAGCCACACTTGAGGCCTTCATTCTGCAGGGCAACTGAGAAGTAAAGGACAGGCCAGCTCCTGGAGCTGAGGCAGGACGCCCTGGAGCAGCCCCACCGCGGCACAGCAGCCCCAGGCCCGTCCGGACTGGAGGCCGTCCCTCCCCCTCGCAGGGACAGTGTGTCCTGCTCTTGGGGACGGACATCCCCAGCACAGACAGCAAGCACAGAGGCCTCAGCTGGGCTGGCAGGGCGGTGGCAGGTCCCTCGGCCTCAGACGGGGCGACCGGCGTGGGCCTGGAGGGCTCCACGTTCAGGCAGCCAGAGGCAGACAGCGCACGGCTCCCGCTCCTGGAGGCAGGCAGATGGGGCCGGGGGTGGACGGGCGGCCTCAGGAACGGAGCTGACACCACTGCAGGCAGCCGGGCTGGGACGGCAGCACTGCCCCAGGAGAAAGCCTCGCACCCTCTCACCACAGGCTACGTGCGGCACTCCACGTGGCGCCAGTCCCAGGTGTGACATGAGGCGTCACACATGGTCACCCAGCCATCACGTGGCGCGCCTTGAATTTACACGATATCCGTGTCATGTGCTTCTCAACAGAGCAGGAGGACAAGATGGGGAGACGGGCCACTGCAGCGCGGCCCCAGATCTGAGGTCCTCAGCGACGGGGAAGCCTGAGCCTGCGCCAGGGGCCATCGCCCCCCAAGAGCGCGTGTGGCTTCGGGGTGCCTGGCTGCCTCGAGCCTGCCTGTCAGAGTACACTCGAGCTCTTTGGGGTCCTGCTCAGGGCGCTCGCACCGGGCACAGAGAGCAGCCCAGGCGGCGGCGACCCACGTCTCTGCCTGGGGAGCTAGGGCTCCCCCCGACCCGTGAGGCTATTCACCCCCGGAACAGGAAAGCTAACCAAAGTTAAGGAAAACTTTTCAACGTACAGTTAAACTCACAGCAAGACCCCGACATAAAGAGGCTGAGCACCCTGCCATGTGCTTCTCCTAACAAACCCCAGAGAGGGACAGACAGGCAGGCTTCACAGGGCAACGCGGGCTGACCAGGGGCCTCTGAGCCACCAGCGCTCGCCTCCAGCCCGCCTGAGGCTGAGCCCCCACCAGCCTCAGGCCCCGCTCATGCCTCTCCCTGGCTCCTCTTCTGTCTGCACCCAGCTTCCTTCCAGTCCATTCCCAACAAATGGCAGCATGTTTAAGTCCACAATGTGACTGCTTTATTTAAAATCCTTCCGGGGCTCACCAGCAGCCTCAGAATAGACAAACTCCACGACATTGCATGGAAAGCTCCTCACAAGCAGACCCCTCGACCTGCAGCCTCACCCCTCATTTCCTGCTTACTGAACCGCAGCGGCTCCCTGACCGGGGACGCACGTGGGCCCACGGAGGGCAGGGTAGCGCAGGGCTGCGTGCAGGACCGCATCAGGGATCGCACAGCTGAGCGAAGCAAACAATCCTAACAATCAATTGGAAGATGACGCTTATTCAGTGACTTCTAAAATTTTTGCTGAAATGTTAAAAACTTGCTGTTGGTTAGAAACTGAAAAAAAAAGAAAAAACAGTAAAACTAATTTTCATTTAGTACACTATTAATATAAAATATTAGAAACACTGAAAACTCAAGTACTTAATTTCTTTGTATACAACATTATCAAGATAGCCTGCCTTCTCTTCTCGTCATAAAATCTGCAGCATGTATCAGGCACCCTTTCTGGGCTCCGACAATCACCCTCGTGTCCACACCTGTCCACCGTGTCCCAAACATCCCAGGTGAGTCCCTCGTCATACCCTCCTGGTTTCCGTGGGGACGTGCACCCTCATCGAGCTCCTTGGGGCTCCCACATGTGACAGCGCCCCACTGGTGCCTGTCTACACCCCAGCTGATGGGCTCTGAACCCCGCTTCCCCGTGCTGGTGCACAGTCATCTCTGCAGACCCCGTCCTCCCGCGAGCGCCTCTCTGAGAGATCCGGAGGCCACACACAGGCACGCTCAGCGTCTGAGCGTGACTCTACCCCGAGGGCAGCTGGGCGTCCGTAACTGGTGAGCGAGGGGGGTGGGCAGCCAGAAGCCGGCGAGCACCGATGCCAGGCGGTGCAGACACAGGGCCCCGAGAGCCACGAGCTCCAACCCAGCACAGCCCATCCGCAGTTTACAGCACAGACTCGGAGCCAGGCCTCCAGACCCAAATGCCACTCACCACGGGAAGTGACTCAGGGAACGCACGGCGTCTTTCTGAGCCTCAGCTCTTTCATCGATAAAATGGAGATAACAGAACAAGCTTCCCAGCTTGCAGGGCTGAGCACCTGTAGGGTGCGGAAGCAGCCCCTGGCCAGGCTGAGGGACCGAGGTCTGGCCGTCACAGCTGCAACCACGACGCCTGGGCCACACTGTCTCTCCCTGCAACCGGCGCTATCTAACCCGCAGCATCGGGCACATGGGGCTACTTCAAGTGAAACTGAAATTAAAACCTACATTCCTCAGTGACACTAGCCATGTTTTAAGTGCTCAACAGCTACATCTCCACGGCCCCTGAAGCTGCTGGCTGTACTCTCCTGCAACAGGCGGCACACAGAGGAATGCAGACTCCACAGAAATCAACACTCGTCACTGCACACAGAAGCAGTACTGGACAGTGTGGCTGTACTCTCCTGCAACAGGCGGCACACACAGAGGAATGGGGGTTCCACAGAAATCAACAGTTGTCACTGCACACAGAAGCTGCTGGCTGTACTCTCCTGCAACAGGTGGCACACAGAGGAATGCAGACTCCACAAAAATCAACAGCCGTCACTGCACACAGAAGCGGTACTGGACAGTGTGGCTGTACTCTCCTGCAACAGGCGGCACACACAGAGGACTGCGGATTCCACAGAAATCAACAGTCGTCACTGCACACAGAAGCGGTACTGAACAGGATGGCTGTACTCTCCTGCAACAGGCAGCACACACAGAGGACTGCGGATTCCACAGAAATCAACAGTCGTCACTGCACACAGAAGCGGTACTAGACAGCGTGGCTGTACTCTCCTGCAATAGGCAGCACACACAGGGGAATGCGGATTCCACAGAAATCAACAGCTACATCTCCACTGCCCCCGAAGCTGCTGGCTGTACTCTCCTGCAACAGGCAGCACACAGAGAAATGCACTCTACAGAAATCAACAGTCATCACTGGACACAGAAGCGGTACTGAACAGGGTGGCTGTACTCTCCTGCAACAGGCAACACACACAGAGGACTGCGGATTCCACAGAAATCAACAGTCGTCACTGCACACAGAAGCGGTACTGGACAGCGTGGCTGTACTCTCCTGCAACAGGTGGCACACACAGAGGACTGCAGATTCCACAGAAATCAACAGTCATCACTGGACACAGAAGTGGTACTGAACAGGGTGGCTGTACTCTCCTGCAACAGGCGGCACACACAGAGGAATGCAGACTCCACAGAAATCAACAGTCATCACTACATCACTGCTTTGAAATTAAGAAGGAATTATTGAATACCAAAGCAAATATGAGAAATGTATCAGAGAGAACATGCTTTCAAGCATTTCAGTGAAAGGTTTCAAAACTGGTAAATTCTGAACCAAATGGACTGAATTTCTTACGGCCAACGTTACCCTTCAGAATCTTAAAGTGAGAAGGGTTTCCCAAATCTTAAGAAGTTTCATTTAAAATAACTCAGGAAAAGCACATGTTAGTTAGTATGTGATCATGCCCCAGACAGTGCTCATACCCCTGTATAATCTCTGCACGGCTCCTCAAGAGCAGTGATCAGGTCCCACTTTCTGGGCCGGGACCTGCTTGAGGGCGGCAGCCACATGCCCCCAGCTCTGCACTGGACGCTGGCCCAGCACGACCCTGGGCACAGCAGCGTCAAGCTGGCCGAGTTCACCTGGACCACAAGCTTCCCCTACGACAGCAAACACCAGCACCCGGCCGACAGGAACTATCTCTGGGGAAAAGGGAACACATTCTACAGAAAACGCTCATCCCAGGAAGTCCTGGATCTCAAAGGGCTTCTCAGAGAAGTGGCACTCATGGTAAGCCAATTTACTCAAAAAAGAGCAAACTTCAGTAGAAATTTAAAAGGACACGTTTCTAGAAAAAGTTTGTGCTTATAAAGGAACAGAAGTGAAACAATTTCCCTTACAAATTTTACTACCACAAGTCTCAAGGGAGAATTACCTCAAGTGCTGAAAAGAAAAAAGTGATGCTATCCACTACGCTGGGCCTCAGCATGAAACAGATCTTAATTTTTTCCGACATTAACAAATATCCATTTTCATCTACTGAAACAATGAGATACTTACTAAGCCAGCTTGTTCTCGCAAATCACCTTTTCAAAGTTAGCTATCATTTTTTTTTAAACAGATATCATGGTTTGATGGCAATTTCCCCAGGGAAAATAGCATCCCCAAGTAGAAAATAGCCTTCCAATCCTTTAAAATGTCTGACTATGTTAATACAGAAACAGATTTAGTAAATGCTTGTTTGGGCTGAATTCAGACTATATTCATTTGAACAAAGCTGGTGACCTGATACTCAGACAAGAAAAAGAAATGAGGTAAAATCTCAAGGCAAAATGATAGTAATACAAAAAAACAGAGAGAAAAATATTTAAAGTGTCATAAAACTCATAAATTTTGAGATGAACTTGAAGTACTCAAATTCTACTACCAAGGAGAGCCTATATCAAATTAAAATTTCTTTCTAGAAAACCCTTATTATCAGAGATCCCAAGGTTTATGAACAGGTCATTACAAAAAAGCTCAGAAACTTCTGCTGATGGGACTAAGTTAAGACAGAAGTGCAAAACTGACCTGTTAGTACAGCCCTACATTACAGCATCCCTAAAGGGCCGATGCTGGGGGTCTTCAGTACCCCAGCTATTCTCAAGCCAACTTCCTGGTGAAGCTGCGTGCCCCACACGCTCACACGTGACAACAGGGAGAGTCCCCTGGACAGCACTGCTCCCTGTCGAGTGCTCCGCTGTGTCCGTGGAGACAGCAGTCTAGTTTCGAGCCACTAACATTATAACAGGGACTGACTTATCTGCTGAGTTTCTTCTAAATCTGTAGGGTAAGTAGCTGAAGTTCATATGCCAGCAAAGAAGGGGAGGTGGATAGAGCCTTGAATTCCATGCATCAGTTTCTCTTGGCCTACAGTTCTTACAAAATGTCTCAGAGTTAGAAGCACTCAAGAATGCAGCTGTCTTAAGTTTGTTTTGGAAAAAGGCATGGCATACACAGACAGACAGCTCGGGGCCTGCCCTTCCAGCAGCTGATGTTATCCGTGCTGCCGCCGGCAGATGCTTGGAGATACTCCTCTCCGTTCCTGGTCAACGATGATCCTGGCGGCCGCCGCAGCAACTCTTTACCTTTGATGGTGTCATTTATGCACTGGTCTCCTTTGCGGTAGCAAATTTTACTTTTTAAGCAGCACACTGGCTTGCTCTCAAATGATGATTTCTCATAAATAAAATGCAAACAGAAAGAGAACATTCATTTTCAACATTTTTATTCTCCTCTATGCTCATTAAATCACTATTTAGAAATAAATACCAAAATACAACTTCACTGCCTTATTCTGTGAAACCAGGTCCAAGAACTGTATCAAAGCTTGTTATAAAGTCCATAAATAAGTTTGGGTAGTGGGACAAAACTTACTGTTCAGAACATTCTCCAGTTTCTGTGTCATGGACCCTTCTACTTTTTCTGTTCCATCCGCTTCTAGTTTTTGATGGATAGCTAGAAAAAAAGCACCAAGTTAAAATGTAGGCTATTTTAATGGGTGGGAAAATGATACATCAAAAAAGACATTTTTAAACAGCTCAAAAAATGGTTCTATTTTCACTGCTAGAAAGAAGCACAAACACACAAAAACTCTGCAAAGTAACCAGCAGACACCAGTCTAAGTCACGGTAGTTTAATGCTATTAAAACAGTACATAATACATGTACTTAGTCATCTGATCATGAAGCCTGAGGAGTAAAGATGACTGAATTAAAAAAAGAAAAATAAGCTTAAATTGCTAATATGTTTGGCATTTGGCCACAGGAAAGTCATTCTTATTTCTCAGTCTCACCATCTACAAAACAGAAATACTGCTACTTGATATCAACCTCAAAATATTTACTTTCAGCCGTGGGACATAACATGGCAAAT